>NC_058418.1:42969226-43127884 GCF_002201575.2 Neomonachus schauinslandi
GTGCGGCCCGGGCGCCGGGGGGCGGCGGCTTCCTGTGGGAGGGGCCTGGCGCGGCGGTTCCGGCCTCCGAGGAGGGGTGTCCCGGCTCCCGCCCGAGCGGGTTGGGCGTGCGGCGGGCCGCGCGCGGGGGTGCTTGGAGGTGGGCGCGGAGGCAGCCGGGGGTGCGGCGGCCAGCGGGTTCTGCCGGAAGAGGGAAAGGAGCTTAGGTGCCAGGGATGAAGAGGCGTGACCTTTGTGGAGGGATCGGGACTGGAGGAAGGGGTGACTTGGGGCTGAGCTGGAAGGGGGCGCCTGAGTGTATGACATGGAGGGAAAGGAGAAATCAGGAAGAAGATGTGTGAACCCAGCTGAGAGTCTTCTTCCTTCCTTTCTCTTTGGAAATGATTGTTACCCGAGACTTTGATTTCGGTCCCATTCAGTTTTTAAACTTCAGGAAGGATTACAGAATCTTGATCATTTTGCTTTCGTCACACCCACTTAGTCCTGGTTGGGTAGGGTTCCACTTCTTGGTAACCTAGCCCTTCAGATCATCTTTCTTTGACATTTTTCCCAGATCATATCAACTTCGAGGCTTAAAAAAGGAGTGTGGGCACTTTGCTGTGGCCATAAAATGGCTTTTAGCCTAAATTGTTGACCACGACCTAGCCCAGCATTACCTCAGCAACAGTGACTGCAGAAATCTTGGACAGAGTGTCTGTACTGCTTTATGACTTTTCTTCTTTCTTCGGTTTAAATTATTCAGTTTCCCTTATCATGTGACTGCTTATCTTGACAAACTGTAACTAGGTAGAGAGACTGAGACGTCTGTGTTGTGTTCCTTAGCATTGTGACCTGAATCATGATTTTGATATTAAATACCTGTGTAAAAGCTGCTTATCCTCTTTTTCTTCATGTTTACGAAAATTTGCAGAAGTGAAATGAATTTCATAGATGTGGTATAACTGGAGTGAATGTTCATAGTGGACATTCACAGGAGCCGGAGTCGTTTTGGATTACAAGTAGGGAAAAAAAATGACTTTGCTGACATATGAGTTAAAGTTTTTGGAGTATTTGACAAACATTTAAAAATTATTTTCTGTAGCGGCCTTTGAGTTAGGTTGGGAAGGTATTATTCACATTTCACAATGAACAAACAGACCTGAGGGAGAGCGACTTGTTTTTTTTGAACAATTTATTGCTTTCTTGTTTACTGGTGTCTTTCTTCCTCCTAGACTGCACATCCTTCAAGGGCAGTGTTCATATCTTATTTGACTCCTACCCTAGTGGCTGGCATGTTGTGGGCACTTGGTAAATGTTTGCTGAATAAATAACTTTCTAAATGTCACACAGCTATAAGTGGAGGACAAGGGATTTGAACCCAAGACCTAGCTCTTCTCTTATCAGACCATTATCTGTGTTATATTGGTCCATATGAAAATGATGGGCATGGGAAAAAGGCTTGAGTTAGCTTCTTGGTCGCTTTTAGTTAATGATGACTTCCTTGGTTACAGGGAGCTTTTACCAACATCTTGTGACCATGATCCTGCAAAGGTCAGGATTGTCCCTATTCCACAGATGAGGAAACTGAGACTTAGTGAAGTTCTTACTTTAGATTCCAGAGCTAGTGAATGACTGAGCAGGGACTCAAGCTCAGGCCTTTTACCCATAGACCCATTCTCTCCCATTATAGAAGGAATATAAAATTTTATTTTAAAGCATTTTTTCAAGTATAAAAAGTATGACATTTTAAGGAAAAAATAGTATATATATATATCATACCAAAAAAATGTGAATATAGAATGAAATTGAAGTTTAAAAGACTCTGTACTATACCATACATGCCTCTTCCTGGGAGAACATTGTTTCATTCAATGAATATGTAAGTGCCTACTCTAGAGTTGCACTGTCCAGTATGGTTGAGTACTGGAGATATGCTATGGAGTACAAAGTACACACCAGAGTTTGAAGAGTCCGTTTGAAAAAAAGTAAAATATGTCATAGATTTTTTAAAATGCTATAACAAGCATAATATTAATATAATAACATATGCTAATACATGATAACATTTTAAGTTTATTGGGTTAAATGCAATATAATTGAAATCTCACCTGCTTCTTTTCACTTTTTTATTTTTTTTTAAAGATTTTATTTATTTATTTGACAGAGAGAGACACAGCGAGAGAGGGAACACGAGCAGGGGGAGTGGGAGAGGGAGAAGCAGGCTTCCCGCGGAGCAGGGAGCCCGATGCGGGGCTCGATCCCAGGACCCCGGGATCATGACCCGAGCTGAAGGCAGACGCTTAACCGGCTGAGCCACCCAGGCGCCCCATTCTTTTCACTTTTTAAAATGTGTTTCCTAGAAAATTAAAGATTATATTGGACAGTGCTCTTCTAAACACTGGGAATATAGTACACAAGAAAAACAAAAACCCCTGCCCTTGTGGAACTTAAATTTTAGTGGAAAGGAACAATAAAATAACCAAGTAAAATGCGTATTTTATTGTAATAAAGGAGGGAAGCCGAATGTGGAATGTTGGCTGGGGCTGCAATTTTGCATAGGGTCTGTAGAGATGCCTTCCTGGGAAGGTGACTGTTGAGTAATGATCTGAAGGAAGTGAGGGCAAGAGCCGTGTGAGTGGGGACATTGTGGTCCAGGTGGAGGGGACAGCAAATTCAGTAGCCCCAAGAAAGAGCACCCCTGGCAGGTTTGTGGGCTACCTAGGAGGCTGGGATGGCTGGAGGGGTGTGAGCAAAGAGAGTGGTAGGATGAGGTTAAAGACGTCCTAGGGGCAAGGGGAGAGACGGGCAGGTCATGGAGGGCCTTGCAGCCCATTGTGAGGATGATGGTTTTTAGTCGGAGTGACTTGGGGTCATTGGAGGGTTTTAAGCCGCGGAGTGGACACAGCCTACCCTGCCTTTTAACAGGCTCACTCTGGTTGCTGTGTGGAGAAAGAGTATAGAGGAGCAAGGCTAGAAACAAGCAATTGAGTTTAGAGACCTCCAAGAACCATGGGGAAAACACAGCCTAGAAGGAGGGGTAATGAGTTTTTAATGTTTAAATATTGTTTTTACCTGACATGTATTGAATGCATATTGTTTGTCAGGTATTCTGTTGTTTTACAGATTTACAACAAATAGAACCTCAGTCGGGCGGAGTGACGTGCATGAGGTCATGTAGCTCTGACATGGAAGAGCTGGGAGTTCAATCTTGGTCTTTGAGTCCAGAGCTCATGCTTCCATTAGTGAGATATGTGGCGGTGGATACATGAACATAAACTCCCATTGGAATCGAATCAGTGAGCTGCTTTTGAATGATTTTGAGTCACGATGGACTGTTACAGATTGTAGAATTTCTGAGAGGTAGGAACAAAAGGGAAGATCTTGTTTCCCTTAAAACGAACCAACTGAATCTTTTTTAGAAAGTTGCAGGCCTCTGCCCCTCCCCACAAGCTGGTAAACAAACAGTGATTTAAGTCAAGTGTTAATAAGTACTTCTAGGAAAATACCAAATACGCAGGCTTGGCAGTCCTGACCTAGGGCAGGTCCCCATCCTCTGTGTCGCCCGTGCCTTTTGCTTCCTGTTTTGTTGTGCAATCTGCTTTCCATTCTCTTTTATTATTAGCCTGTAATTCCATGGTGCTTCCAAAGATATGACCTTCCCTGTCCCTCCCTCTCTCTTTTTATGTGCTTGGCCTTTGTACGGATGTCATTTGGCAAAGTTTAGTTCTGTTTGATTGTTTTTCAGTATGGGCCTTTGGAAAATGGAAGGTAACTCAGTGCTGGCCAGAGAAAAGAGGCCAAGAAAGAATTAGTGTTGGAAAGAACTGGAAAAGCATGAGAGTATGAAGAAAAGGAGGAATTTTTGAACAGACCCTTCTCTTCCACATTTTTTAAGAAGTGAGTATAGAGTGGATCTATAATTATAACTAAGAAGCTCTGGCTGTTTCTACAACTGGCTAATTAAAATTAAAATCTTGGGGGCGCCTGGGTGGCTCAGTTGGTTGAGCGACTGCCTTCAGCTCAGGTCATGATCCTGGAGTCCCGGGATCGAGTCCCGCATTGGGCTCCCTGCTCAGCAGGGAGTCTGCTTCTCCCTCTGACCCTCCCCCCTCTCATGTGCTCTCTCTCTCATTCTGTCTCTCAAATAAATAAATAAAATCTTAAAAAAAAAAATTAAAATCTTGGTAAGTAGTTTTTGGTCTTCCTTGGTTCATGTGCTACACAGGTCCTTTCATCTTGAGATCAGTGTTCAGTGGTTTCTTGACTCAAAGCTGGGTCAAGAATTTGAGGAATCGCAGAGCCTAGACTTTTAGCGTCAAGAAGAACTATTTTAGCTTGTATTTTAGTTAATGCTTGGAAGAGCACGTACTGTGTGCTGGTTGCTTTACTTGATTGAGCTCATTTAATCCTTTCAGTAATCTTATAAAGTAAGTAATATTCTTAGGTTTATTTCACAGATGAAGAATTGAGATTTAGAGAGGGTGAGTCACTTTTTCACTATCACTCAAAGGCTAGTGAGTGGTCAGACCTATTTGCCTCTAAAAGATTGACTGGTCTGAAAGGTTCTTGTCGAAGTTGGGTGAGAAAAAGGATCAGGTGCTCTAGATATTGCAGGAGCTATCCCTTGCTAAATCCTATGTGTGGTTGCTTTCTTGTGCCAAAAGCTCTTTGAAGATTTCTTTAACGGGGGTCTCTCACACCGAGAGATCTGAGGTCCCAGAAGGCAGGGACCCCCTGACATTCGCTTTTGTATTTCCAGAGCCTGGCACAGAGTGGGGTCTATAAGCATTGTTGAAAGACTAACTCTGGCTCTGGACTGGGCAGGGTGGAATGAAACGGTCTGGAAGAGGCAGAGTCAGAAGGCTGGCTGCCTTCCTGGAAAAGGTGCCCTTGACCATTATCGTCCCTTGGCTTCAAGAATCAACCTGTCCTAGCAACCCAAATGTCGAGTAGTCCATCAGCTGATGAATGGGTAAACAAAAGGTTATATATCCACATATTGTTTGATTCCACGTGTTTGAAATGTCCAGCATAGGCAGATCCACAGAGTCAGGAAGTAATTTTGTGGTTGCTAGAGGCTGGGGTCAGGGAGGAATGAAGGGTGTCTGCTTATGGGGATGGGGTTTCTTTTGGGGTGATGAAAACGTTATGGAATTAGATAGTGCTTGCGCTACTCTGTGAATATACTAGAAGTCACTGAATTGTATGCTTTAAAAGGGTGAATTTATGGCATGTGCATTATATTTCAACAATAATAAAAATAAAGAGTCAACCAGTCCTGTTTTGAACGTACCCTCTGTGGTCTGTGGAGATCAAGATTTTAGTGCAGGTGAAAGCGGCCACTGTCCATCATCTTCTACCCTCCTCCCAGTATTCAGCATCCTCTGTTGTTCCTGGGACAATACATTGAAAAGTGTTCTCCCTGATTTTTTGATCTCAGGTATTGCAAGTATTTTAACCAGGAAGGACTATGATAGATCTTTGTGTCTTTCTGGATGTCTCTGGAAACTCTGAACCAGTTGGTGGACCCTTGACTTGTTTAATTTTGCTAATGAGAAGAACTCAGGAATTACTACCCTAGCCGACACTTTTGTGTCTTTTAACAGTCTGTGGATTCTAGGCAAAGAAAGCTGGCTTTTTATTTATCTATCCTTTTTTTTTTTTTTTTAAGAGTTTATTTTTAAGTAATCTCTACACCCAATGTGCGGCTTCAACTTCCAACCCGAAGAGGAAGAGTCGCACCATCCACTGACTGAGCCAGCCAGGCGCCCCTACCTATCTATTTATTTGTTTAGAGTTTCTTATTTAAAATGAAAGGTGGAAGGGCATTATTTGTTATTTTCAGGGTGGAGCCGACAAACACCTGCAAGCTGGTAGCTCATTTTGAGCCGGTGGCCAGCTGCCCTTTTGGTTGTGAGGTGTGCAGTGATCCCCCGGGCGGGGCTGGGGCACCCAAGGGAACAGGAAGGAATTGCCAGGGAGGAGGGGCCTAGCAAAATAGCGGAAAGAGAGATGGAAAGGAGGAGGAAGATCATGAAGCTTTCAGGGGAAGACGGGGATAGGCTGCTTGCTGCTCTCCTACTGTGCACTCCTCGCTTCATCCTTTTACTTTTCATTAAAATAGATACCTCAGTCTCGGATTCTCTAAAGCGAATCGATTGTTGTGTCAGAAGGGGCATCAAAAAATTGTTTTGGAATAGAGCATGAAAAATACTCGTTTTTTAAAAAAATTATGAAATATAAAGCATAATGATATGTTTAGGATTCTCTTTTGTATCTGGAATCACAACTAAGAAACGCAGTTTGAGCAAGACCACACCCCCTGTGACTGAAGGGCGTCTTTCTTTCCCGGAGTTACTGTGGGCCTGCGAGTTGGCCTCCAAAGGATGCGTTGTGGGAAGAGGATTTTGAGTTTCCGCCTGATGTCAGTTGAAATCTACTTCTTCTAAAGCCTTTGTTGCTAATTGTGTTAGGTTACTATTCCTCATCTGTTAAACACATTACTACAGACGTGGTGGTTTAAAACAATGTTCTGGAGGCCAGAAGTCCGAAATCAAGGTGTCAGTATCGACAGGGCCTGATCCCTCTAGGCTGGGGATGACCTTGGGGGAGAGTGGGGGAGTGGGTAGGGAGGTGTGGGTGGGATTGTGGGAAATTCTTTCTTTGCCTCTCTTAGTAGCTTGAGGTGTTAGTTGGCTTTGAATTGTAGGACTCCCATCTCTGCTCGGTCTTCACATGGCCTCCTCCCTTGTGTCTGTGTCTCCCCTCTCTGACTCCTATACGGATACTGCGCCAACTCTAAATTCAAGGTGCTTTTATCTTCAGATCTTTAAATTAATTTCCTCTGCAAAGACCCTGTTGCCAAATAAGGTCACAGTCACAGGTTCCAGGGGGTTAGTGCTCAGACATACGTTTGGGTGCCACAATTGAACCCACTACTCTAATTGAATGTTAGAAGGGATGTTCTTATTAAAATTAAATAAGGATATCATTCTGTGATCTGATTTGAAGAGAAACCTTTTTCTTTTCTGAATTTAAATTTTATTTATGACCAAAATAATACATGCACATAGTTTAAAGAGCCAAATAGCATTACAAGACTGAGAATACAACAGCAGTTCCTAGCTTTGCCTCTTGTTGTTCTTGATTCTTGCTCTGTGGAGTCAGTGACTTTCAACTCTTAGTTTTCTTCAAATATTGACTTGTGCATTTCTTTTTCTTTTAAAATAGGCTCCACATCCAATGGGGTCTTGAACTCATGACTCTGAGATCAAGAGTCACATGCTCTACCTGCTGACTGAGCCATCCAGGCGCCCTAACTTCTGCAATTCTGAATGTTTCTATACTGCTATTTCTTAGCCTGTCAGTTTTAACCATTTTAACTGTTGAAGATGAGGATTTAGCCATCTTTCTGGCCAGTCTCCACACACACTTCTACCTTCACCTTCTGATTACTCCCACATCACAGGTTTTCATTAAATTGTTTATGCTGTTATAATTATAAATATAATTCAGGGCTGAGCCACATAGTGTATTAGGATTACATTTCCTATCATATAACTTTTGTTGTTACTAGTTCCGTATTTCCTGATTTTTCATTTGCATAGTTGTCCTGTGTTCCTGTCACTAATTCCACACCAAACATTGTGATAGAGCTAAAAGTGCTACTTTTTTCAATGCAATCAGATGCATCATGCAATCTATTTCTCCCGTTTTCTTTCTTTCCTCTAGAGGTGACATTTCCTAAGAATTCTCTAATCTGGACTGGTTACTCTCTGGGCTCTTGTACTGTAATGCCTTGGGATTTTTCAGTGTTAATCTTGTAATTCCTTTTGTCTCTCCCATGTGAATCCCCACTCTCCATCTTTTTCCTTTATTCGCCTGGAACACACCTTTCAGTAGCTTCCTGACAAAAGCAGCTTGGGGAAGAATTTTTTTTGAGACTTTACAAATCTGAAAATACCATGGTTTTCCAACCATACTTGATTGATGGTTTTCTTGGTTGTGGAATTATAGATTGAAAAATAAAAAAAGATCATTTTACCTCAAATTTGAAAGCATTGCATTGTCTTCTCACATTCGGTGTTACTGTTGAGAAGTCTGATGCCATTCTGATTTTTCTTGTTTGTAAATGTGACTGGAAGCTTGTATACCCTTTGTTCTCATGTTCTGAAATTTCATAGCATTGTGCAGTAGAATGGTTTTTGTTTCATCCATTGCTCTGGGCACTCAGTTGGGTTCTTTCTGTCTAGAACTCTATATCCTTCAGCTTAAGAAAAATGTTCTGTAACACTTCTCTGATGATTTCTCTTTTTTTTCTTTTTCATTTCTGGACTTGCTATAAGACAGACATTGGACATTTTAAAGATTTATTTATTTATTTTAGAGAGAGAGAGCACACGAGCAGGAGGGGCAGAAGGAGGAATCTGAAGCAGACTCTGTGCTGAGCGTGGACCCAGAGGTGGGCTCCATCTCACGACCTTGAGTTCGTGACCTGAGCCGAAACCAAGAGTTGGATGCTCAACCTATTGAGCCACCTGGGTGCCCCTGGACTTTGGACATTTTGAACAAATCCACCGTTTTAAAAAAAATCATTTTTCACCTATTTACCATCTTCTTTGTCTTTTGGTTCACTTTTTTTTTTTTTTTAAGATTTTATTTATTTATTTGACAGAGAGACACACAGTGAGAGAGGGAACACAATCAGGGGGAGTGGGAGAGGGAGAAGCAGGCTTCCTGCCGAGCAGGGAGCCCGATGCGGGGCTCAATCCCAGGATCCCGGGATCATGACCTGAGCCGAAGGCAGACGCTTAACGACTGAGCCACCCAGGCGCCCCTGTCTTTTGGTTCACTTTTTAGTGTATGTCCTCACTTTATCAGCTTTGTTTCTGCTATCAGAACTGTCCTTTCTAAGAGTAATTTATTATTCTCCGAATCCACCAACCAGCCAACTTACTTTCCTGCCTGCCTTCCTTTAAAATTACATTCTGTTGTTGTTTCATGGGTGCAATATTTTCTCTCTCTAAATTGTTTTGAGGTTTTCTTTGACTTCTGTTTTAACTATAAGCTTTTAAAAAATTTTAGCTATACTTCATATACCTTAAAATTCACATTTTGAAGTGTTAAATTCAGTGGTGTTAGCCTTTTCACAAAGTTGTGCGGCCGTCACACAGCACTAATTCTAGAACATTTTCATCACCTCAGAAGAAACCTTGTATCCATTAACAGTCATGCCAGTCCCCTAACCCTTTCAACCCTTGGATACCACTAATCTACATTCTTTTTCCATGGATTCACCTGTTCAAGATATTTCATATAGGGCGCCTGGGTGGCTCAGTTGGTTGAGCGACTGCCTTCGGCTCAGGTCATGATCCTGGAGTCCCGGGATCGAGTCCCGCATCGGGGTCCCTGCTCGGCAGGGAGTCTGCTTCTCCCTCTGACCCTCCTCCCTCTCATGCTCTCTGTCTCTCATTGTCTCTCTCGCAAATAAATAAAATCTTAAAAAAAAAAAAAAAATTAAAAAAAGATATTTCATATAAATGAAGTCATATAATAATTGGGCCTTTTTGCCTGGCTTTCATTTATTTCTTTCACTTAGCATAATGTTTTCAGAGTTCAACCATATTGCAGTATGAAACAGCACTTCATTCCTTTTTATGACCAAATTAATATTCTATTGTATGGATATACCACATTTTACTTACCCGTTTCTCAGTTGATGTACATTTGGGATGTTTCCACTTTTTGGCTGTTATGAATAACCTTGCTATGAACATTGTGTACAAGGCTTGTGTAGAGACATATTTTCAGTTCTTTTGGGTATACATCTAGAAATGGAATTGCTGGGTCTTATGGTAATTCTGTTTAACTTTTTTTTTTTTTTAAGATTTTATTTTCAAGTAATCTTTAACCCAACATAGGGCTTGAACTCACAACCCTGAGATCAAGAGTCACATGCTCCACTGACTGAGCCAGCCAGGTGTGCTGATTCTGTTTAACTTTTTTTTTTAAGATTTTATTTCTTTGAGAGCGAGAGTGAGCCAGAGAGAGCGAGAGAGAGAGAGCACATGAGCCAGGGGAAGGGCAGAGAAGCAGACTCCCCGCTGAGCAAGGAGCCCAGTGTGGGACTCAGTCCCGGTACTGTGGGATCATGACCTGAGCCGAAGGCAGACTGAGCCACCCAGGTGCCCCTCTGTTTAACTTTTTGAGGAGCTGTCAAATTGTTTTCTAAAGCTGCTCACTGTTTTTCATTTCTTGTTAGCAGTGTATGAGGATTCTAATTTCTCCCAAGTTCTCACTACCATTTGTTACTGTATGCTTTTTGATTTTGGCTGTTTTAGTTTGTGTGAGGTGATGTCTCATTGTGGTTTTAGTTTGCCTTTTTCTAGTGACTAATGATGTTGTATATGCTTATTTTTTTTTAATATCTTCTTTTTTTTTAGAAGATTTTATTTATTTGAGAGAGAGTGAGACAGAGAGCACGAGCAGGGGGCGCAGTAGAGGGAGAGGGAGAAGCAGACTCCCTGCTGAGCAGTGAGCCCAACACGGGGCTCCATCCCAGGACCCCGGGATCATGACTTCAGCTGAAGGCAGATGCTTAACCTATTGAACCACCCAGGCACCCCTGGACTCTCAGGTTTCTTCACTTGCTCTATGTCTATCTTTATACCAGTACCATGGTCTTGATTACTGTAGCTTTCTAGTAAGTTTTGAAATTAAGTAATATACTGGGTGTTATATGCAACTGAATTATTGAACACTACATCTGAAACTGGTGATGTACTATATGTTGGCTAATTGAATTTAAATAGAAAAAGAAATTAAGCAATATGAATCCTCCAACTTTGTTTTTTTTTTCCCCCCAAGATTGTTTTGGCTCTTCTGGGTCCCTTGCATTTCCTTACGAATCTTAGGATGAGTTTATCAGTTGAGTTCTATTTTTTTCTCTTTGTATGTTTTGATATCTGGCTTTCCTGTCTGAGGCTCTCCTCAAATAGTTGTTCCTTTATGTATGAAGTACCAGCAGGCTGAGCTGTGTGCTGGGCTCAAATGAGGGAAGGTGAGTGGGGATGGGGGCAGTGACTTCTCATAGTTCAGGATGTAGACTTCCACTTATCTCCCTGGATCAGTATTGGTACCTTATCACTACCCTCAGCTGTGCCTGAAGTCTTCGGGTCTAGTGTAGTCTATCTAGAGACCAAAAATTCCTGTCTGGGATTTGGGAGGGTGGGGTGACTGCCTGGCTGAATTGTTGGGAAGGGGAGTTTGGAAACTCTGTTTTTCATGCAGGCTTTTGCTCCTGTTTCTCTCGTGTGTTTAGGTCTACTTATGCTCCCACTTTCAGAGGTACCTAGTGCCAGTATTTACTGACCCTTTCTGTGATTCCCCAGTGCTACCAGCCTGCTTCTTGTCAACTCCCCTCGCCCCTCCATTACAGGCAGTTAGGTTTCATTTTTATCTCCCTTGCCTCTTTCCACAATGTTGCTGCCCTCTCTCTCTGTTGGTAGAGAAAACTTTTTCCATTTGTTTTTTGTGGGGTTGTATTTTTGTATTTCTTTTCCTGTCCTTTTGATGGGATTTGAGAGGGGAGCAGAGATAAATATATGTTTGATCTGTTATGTTTATTGAGAGTTCCTGGAAGGCTCTCTAAGGGAAAAGTTGGTATCAGGGAAGGTGGTGTAATACTTAGTCTCCTTGGATCTACTCCTGGCATAGAGCTCCTTCACTATATTCTGTTCCTAAAGTTTTTTGTTGCCCCATTTTTTTATCCACATGTTGTTTTGTGCAATTTTTCTGCATAATTTTAGTTTAGCCTTAAATATTCTGATAGAGCTAAAGTCCTACTCTTAATGCATTCAACTAATTCAGTAACATTAAACTAGTGTCTCACCCCAGCTTTATATTAGGATCACCTGGGGAATTTATTTATTTATTTATTTAAGATTTTATTTATTCATTTGACAGAGATAGATACAGCATGGAGGGGGAACACAAGCAGGGGGAGTGGGAGAGGGAGAAGCAGGCTTCCTGCCGAGCAGAGAGCCCGATGTGGCGCTCGATCCCAGGACCCTGGGACCGTGACCTGAGCCGAAGGCAGACGCCCAATGACTGAGCCACCCAGGCACCCCTCTCAGAATCACTTGTCACCTCTACAGTTCTCTCATTTGCTTTCTATCTGGCATCCCTCTTGGCACATGTCCTTTCCCTATATTATCAGTCTTTTAGTGTTTAAAGAAGCCCGTGGATGGAGCCTCATTTATTCTTTCTCCCATGCCTTTCTTTTCTGTGTAGATGCAAGCTTCTGACCTGAATCATTTCTTTCTCCTGGAAGGACTTCTTTTAAACATTTCTTTCAGGGTATGTTTTTTTTTTTTTTTTTTCTAAAGATTTTATTTATTTATTTGAGAGAGAGAGAATGAGAGACAGAGAGCATGAGAGGGAGGAGGGTCAGAGGGAGAAGCAGACTCCCCGCCGAGCAGGGAGCCCGATGCGGGACTCGATCCCGGGACTCCAGGACCATGACCTGAGCCGAAGGCAGTCGCCCAACCAACTGAGCCACCCAGGCGCCCCTCAGGGTATGTTTTTGTTTGAGGAAGTATTTTGTTTACTCCTTCACTTTTAAAGAATAACTCCGGGGCTCTTGGGTGGCTCAGTCGGTTAAGCGTCTGCCTTTGGCTCAGGTCATGATCCTGGGGTCCTGGGATTGAGCCCCACGTCGGGGTCCCTGCTCAGCAGAGAACCTGCCTCTCCCTCTGCCCCTCACCCTGCTCATGCTCTCTCTTTCTCTCTCTCTCTGTCTCTCAAATAAATAAATAAAATCTTGAAAAAAAAAAAGGACAACTCCATTGGACACAGAATTCTAGGTTAGTGTGTTTTTTCTTTCAATACTTTAAATATTTCGGGATGCCTTGGTGGCTTAGTTGGTTAAGCCTGCTTCTCCCTCTCCCACTCCCCCTGCTTGTGTTCCCTTTCTCGCTGTGTCTCTGTCTGTCAAATAAATAAATAAAATCTTAAAAAAATACTTTAAATATTTCACTCTGCTATCTTCTTGCTTGTATGGTTTCTGGTGAAAAGCATGCTGTAATTCTTATCCTTATTCCTGTACAGGTTAGCTGTTTTCTTCCCCCTTTGGCTTCTTTCAAGATTTTCTCTAGATTCAATATGGTAATATTTTTTTTTAAAGATTTTACTTATTTATTTGACAGAGAGAGAGAGAGACAGCACAAGTAGGCAGAGTGGCAGGCAGAGGGAGAGGGAGAAGCAGGCTTCCTGCTGAGCGGGGAGCCCGATGCGGGGCTCGATCCCAGGATCCTGGGATCATGACCTGAGCCGAAGGCAGTCGCTTAGCCGACTGAGCCACCCAGGCGCCTCTCAATATGGTAATATTATATGCCTAGTTATTTGTTTGTTTTGTTCTTTTTCTTTTTAAGATTTTTTTTTCTTTAATTTATTTGACAGAGAGAGACACAGCGAGAGAGGGAACACAAGCAGGGGGAGTGGGAGAGGGAGAAGAAGGCTTCTCACTGAGTAGGGAGCCTGATGTGGGGCTCGATCCCAGGTCCCTGGGATCATGACCTGAGCCGAAGGCAGACTCTTAACCGACTGAGCCACCCAAGCACCCCAAGCATTTTCTTCTTTGTTTCTTAGAATTTCCACGTCTCTGCTTACATCATACATCTGTTCTTGGGTGTTGTCTACGCTTTCCATTAGACCCTTAACATATCTATCCATAGTTATTTTAAATTCCCTGTCCATTAGTTTTAAAATCTGTGTCATCTCTGAGTTGGTTCTGATGCTTGCTTTGTCTCTTCACACTGTTTTTCTTGACTTTCAGCATTACTTATAATTTTTTTTAAAGATTTATTTAATCTACAGAGAGAGAGAGAGCGTGTGTGCACATGCATGAGGAGTGGGGAGGGGCAGAGGGAGAGGAAGAGAGAGAATCCAAAGTAGACTCCCTGCTGAGAGTGGTGCCCACCTCAGGGCTCGATCCCATGACCCTGGAATACTGACCTGAGCTGAAATTAAGAGTCATACACTCAACTGACTGAGCCACCCAGGTGCCCCTTAGCATTACTTATAATTTTTAATTGAAAGCTGGACATGATGTATTGGGTAGTAGGAACTGAGGTGAATAGGTCTTTAGTTTGGGGTTTTATGTTAATCTGGCTAGGTGTTGATTTGTGTTTAACAATCGCTGTAACTGTTGGGGCACCTGGGTAGCTCAGTCCGTTAAATGTCCAACTCTTGATTTCGGCTCAGATCTTGATCTCAGGGTCGTGAGTTCAAGCCCCATGTTGGGCTCCACACTGGGTGTGGAGTCTACTTAAAACAAAACAAAACAAAACAAAATAATTGCTGTAACTGTATGTACCAAGGCTTCAAATTCGTCTAGTGTCTTGTTTTGGTCTCCCTGTTATCTTTGGTCTTCCCTCAGAACCCCTTCTTAAATAGAGTATGCACCTTCCAGCTCTTTCAGCTGTAATCCAGTGTTATACTGGACCCATAGTATGGTGGGAAAGTGGGGGGGGGGCATTTTGTCGTTTTCTCATTAAATCTCAGTCTTTTTGGGGCACCTGGGTGGCGCAGTCAGTTAAGCATCCGACTCTTGGTTTCAGCTCAGGTTGTGATCTCATGGTTGTGAAATTGAGCTCTGCATCGGGCTCTGCGTTCAGCACGGAATCTGCTTAAGTTTCTCTCCCTCTCTCTCTCTGCTCTTCCCCTCCCCTGTGCTCTCTATCTCTAAAATAAATAAATCTTAAAAAAAAAAACAAAACCAAAAAACCTCAGTCTTTTAATGGGTCTGTGTCTGTGGGTTGTGACCTTCGCAAGTGGTTATTAACTGTATTTCTCCCCCTTCGATGAGACAGGAAGACTAGAAGGGCCTCAGTCAGGGAAATTTCCTCCCCCTAGTTAGGATAAAGCTCTTATGAAGCTTTTTCCCTAGAGAGCAGGCCCTTGTTGTGGAGAACATTTGGCATATTTTACAGTGGTTACTTTCTCCCTCTCCACGCCGGAGCCAGGAGGGAGTCTTTCTTGGCCCTTCATCAGGACAACCTGTAAGGAAGGAATTTTTTTTTTTTTTCCTTTCTTATTCACTGTTGTATCACTAGCATCAAAAACAGTGCATGGTATATAATAGATGCTCAGTAAATATTTGTTGAACGAGTGAATGAATACCTTTCATCCAGGCCCATGAGGTTATCTTACATAGATGTGGGAAAATTTCTCAGACCTAAAATGATGATAAACTGATGACATTTCTCTGAGTGAATAGTTAGTCCTCAAATCTATTGTTGTTTTTTTTTAAAGATTTTATTTATTTATTTGACAGAGAGAGACACAGCAAGAGAGGGAACACAAGCAGGGGGAGTGGGAGAGGGAGAAGCAGGCTTCCCGTGGAGCAGGGAGCCCGATGTGGGGCTCGATCCCAGGACCCTGGGATCATGACCTGAGCCGAAGGCAGACGCTTAACGACTGAGCCACCCAGGTGCCCCCAAATCTATTGTTTACTTTTTGGGTTTTTTTGGTGTTTTGTGTCTCTCTAATCTGAAACCCTAACTAAAATGGGAAGATTGCAGGGCAGTTCTCACGCTTTTTTGACTGCAACCTTTAGTAACAAATGTATTTTATATCATGATCCAGTGTACTTGTACATATAAATTTTATCTGGACAGACTTTTCATGAAATAATACTTTCCTTTATGTATGATGTACTCTTATATTTTCTACTATTTTATTTAAAAAAAAAGTTTTTTTAAAAAGGATTTTATTTATTTGTCAGAGAGAGAGAGTGAGTGAGCACAAGCAGGGGCAGAGGGAGAAGCAGGCTCTGCACTGAGCAAAGAGCCCAATGTGGGACTTGATCCTCTGACCCTGGGATCATGTCCTGAGCAGAAGGCAGACTCTTAACCGACTGAGCCACCCAGGCGTCCATAAAAAAATGCTTCTCAAGATTTATGTAGAGGATAGGTTCACAGGACAATGTGTGTTTAGTTTTTTTTTTAAGAAATTTGGATAAATCTACCAGAGTTAGTTTTGGTTTTCCCCGTCCACTCCCAATAAATCCATTACTCCCTTCAGTCATGAAAGTCTTTGTGTGTTTACCTCTAACCTTTGGTGATACTTTAAACATTGTTCCCCTTCCTCCTCCTTTCTGCCCTGGGCTTATGCTAACTCATTTTTTTGGGAGTGATTTGGATGCAAACATTTCCCATTGTTACTAGCAAGGGTCCATGTACAGTGTTGCTGAGACAGGTGCAGAGTAAATTCTGAGCCTGGGGTTTCATGAGCTTCCTGTAGTGAGTGGTGGGGATTGGAGCCTCATGCCCATTAGTGACCATGTCTCATATGGGACCCTGAGGCAGAAGCTAAGAGGTTAAACATATTTTGGGGTGGGATCTGACTTCTCTTCTCTAGTAATGGTTACTTTTTTTTGTACATGGTTGGAAAGGTCTCACAGTTCAAAATACTACCTACCTTGTAATATCAAGGTGGTATTTTCCTGATTGGATCTGGAAAGACAGACAGTGCCCCACATAACACTGATTATTGTTAATACACCCTGGACTGTAATCATGAAAGCCACTGGAGAAAGAAAACGTGTTATTTACTTTGTTTCTCCGCTTTCCCAGTTGGCTTTCTTCCTTCTGAGCCTTCTTTAGAATTTATCTGATTGATTTTGTTTGGGGGCTGTGAAGTATATAGATCAAGAGGTTTGGTCTTCCTCCCATTTAACAGGCCATATGGGAGGTGCCAGTTTCATTCTCTTGAATTCTCTTGAGTTCAGGCCACAGGCTAAACTGAGTAAAGCTCAGGGAGGACATGTTACGTTAAAACTACCCTTAGTTGAGTTGCCTTAGGAAAGAGAGAGTCCCAATAGATGTAAAGATTTTTGAAATATTCTTTTATTTTTTAAGTCTGTAAATAATGGATTTCCTGCTTGTAGTGCTTTAACCTCTGTTACTGAAAGCCCTGAGGCTTAATTTATAATCATTAATCTTTCCTTCATTATTCAAGATATGATCTTCCCCCCCCTTTAAAATTATGAGAAAGATCAAACATGTAAAATGGTTCAGAGGATAAGATAACAAACAGTCATAAAAACCACCATCTGGATTTAATGAATATTAACATTTTGCCTTATTTGCTTCAGAACTTTTTATTTAAATGATAAAATGTTGCAGATACATTTGAAGTCCTCTTGGTCTCTCTCCTTACATCAATACGCGTGTTCCCTTCTGTGCTACCCTGGGGTGACTTCTGTTCCCACCTCGGTGTGGTTACTTCCCAGCCACGCTTTTATACTTTTATTCCATTTATGTCTTGCCACAGCAATATATACAGCTGATTCTGTGTAAGTTCAAGTGTATACCAATGGCATCGTACTACACTTAGGTTTTCACTTGCTTTTTTTTTTTTTTTTCCACTTTTACCATTATAATTCGGGATTTGTACATGTAGATTGAATTCATGTATTTCAGCTATTACATAGCCTTCCATTTTATAGGTATATCACAGTTTATTCATTCCCCCATTGATGGGCATTTAGTTGGGTGACAAATTTTTGCTATTATAAACATTGCTGTGATGAACATCTTTGAACATGGCTTCTTTGGCACGTGTTGGAAGATTTTTCCCGGGGCAGAGACCTAGGGGTGGAATCCTGCCAGGTGCAGTATATGCATCTTGAACTCTACGGAGATTGCCAGGTACCATCTCCTTTGCCCCCAGAAGTGTATAAGGCTTCTCACCAACACTTTTTCTCAGACTTCTAATATCTTGCTAGTCTGCTGGGTGGAAAGAGAAAGTTGATCTTTTTATTGCTTTACCAAAACAGATTTAGTCTAAGGAGTCACAACATCATCCTTTTAAATTTCAGACAATGGTGCTCAAATTCATTCGTTTGGTAAACATTTATGGAGTTCCTATTAAGAGCCAGGCATCATTCTAGACACCTGGGCTACAGGACTAACAGATGGGACACACATTTCAGCGCTCGTGGAGCTTACATTCTAGGGGAGAGAGAGAGACAATAAATACAATAAATCAATACAGTATGAATCATGTCAGTGATAAATGCTAGGGAGAAAAAGTAAAACAGGGAAGGATGGGTCCAAATGTGTATGGAAAGGTAGGGTAAGGGGCGCCTGGGTGGTTCAGTCGTTGAGCGTCTGCCTTCGGCTCAGGTCATGATCCCAGGGTCCTGGGATCGAGCCCCGCATCAGGCTCCCTGCTCAGCGGGAAGCCTGCCTCTCCCTCTCCCACTCCCCCTGCTTGTGTTCCTTCTCTCTCTGTGTCTCTCTCTGTTAAATAAATAAATAAAATCTTAAAAAAAAAAGAAAGAAAGGTAGGGTAATAGGGTGGTCCAGGAACACCTCTTAAGAAAGTGACCTTTGAGTAAATGCCTGAGGTAGTGAGGGAATAAACCATATAGGTGGACAACTGAGAAAAGAACATTCTAGATGGAAAGGGTAGAAGTCCAATAGGGTAGCATGTCTTGCATGTTCAAGGAACAGTGAGGAGGCTTATGTAGCTTCAGGGGAGGGAGTAAGCGGGGAGAGAAAAGAGAGGCGAGGTCAGAGAGGGGTGTGGACTGTATCATGCAGGGCCTCCATTTTAAGGACTTTGACTTTTACTCTGAGGTAGACTGGAAGCCACTGAATGGTTTTGAATAGCAGAGTGATATAATCTGACATACATATTAAAAAAAATCAATCTGCTGAGCGTAGAGATTAGATTGAAGGGGCAGAGGGTCTGAGCAGGAGAAAGATAATCTGGGTAAGAGATCACAGGGCTCTGGACCAAGATAGTGATAATAGAGGTGGAGAAAATGTTTGAACTTGAGGATATTTTAAAGGTAGAACCAAGAGGATTTACATATATGTTTTAAAGATTTTTTTATATTATTTTAAAGAGAGAGCACAGTGGGGAGGGGCAAAGGGAGAGGGAAAGAATCTCAAGCAGACTCTCCGCTCAGCACAGAGCCCAACATGGGGCTTGATGTCACCACCCTGAGATCATGACCTGAGCCGAAATCAAGAGTTGGACACTTAACCAACTAAGCCACCCAGGTGCCCCCAACCAACAGGTTTATTGACAGATCGAATGTGGGGTTTGAGAGGGAAAGGAGAAGCAGCGATGAGCCCCAGAATTTTGGCCTGAGCCACTGGCTGGAAGGAGTTGTCATTAACTGAGATGTGGAAGGCTGAGGAGCAGGTTTGAGGGGGAATATCAGAAGATCAGTTTTTTTTTTTTTTTTAAAGATTTTATTTATTTATTTGAGACAGAGAGCATGAGAGGGAGGAGGGTCAGAGGGAGAAGCAGACTCCCTGCCGAGCAGGGAGCCCGATGCGGGACTCGATCCCGGGACTCCAGGATCATGACCTGAGCCAAAGGCAGTCGCTTAACCAACTGAGCCACCCAGGCGCCCCAGAAGATCAGTTTTGTCATTAGACAAAGAGCGTCTGAGGTTCGAGGGTGAAGTTTGTACTGGACACACCAATTTGGGATTGTCAACAAATGGCTAGTATTTAAAGCTATACGACTAGATGAAATAACCAGAAGACATGCAAGGCCTGAGCTATGGGACACTCTGATGGTTAGAGGTTGAGGAGGAGAGAAGGAGCCTGCAAAGAGGCTGAGAAGGAGCAGCCTGAGAGGCAGGGGGAAACATCAGGCGGGTGTGATGTCCTGGAAGCCAAGGGAAGAAAGCATTTCAAGGAAGAGAGTGATCGATCCATCATGTCAGATGCTGCCAGTAGGTTATATAAGACGAGGACTGAGAATTCACTATTGGACTTAATAACACAGAAGTCTGGTCTTAAGAACTTGCTACCAGTAGTTTCTGTATCGTATTCCTGTATGCTCCCTAGAACTTTTCAGAGGTTTCCGTTGCTGCTCTGTATGTAAGATTGAAGAAAAATGCCTGTTACAGGCTAGTCCAGAAAAAACTAGCCACGTAAAATGTTTTTGGACTGCATATACCTAATAAATAAGGTACATTGCTTTGTGTTGGCTAACACCGTGAAGTATGAAAGTATTTGACTTTAGCTACGGAAAGATGTCAAAGTCAATATGACTTCATGGTAGCTACGTTTCATCCTCACATAAAGGGTTTCCATTCTTAGAGAAATGTGGTGACTTAATAACCATGTTTTAAGGCTGAACAGCTCTTCAGAATAGGAAGTTGGAGGAGAGATCAGAAACAAACAGAATGAAAGAAGGTATTAATGATGGTGAACAGAAGACGACTTTGTTAGTGTTTTTACAGTAGCAGTTGTCAGGTGGGATCCTTCGGCCTCTGCTGGCCCCTTGAGGCTTAAAAGGTTTTGCAAGATCGAAACTGTTTTCATAATAACTTTATTTGCCTTTTTCACTGTGATTACATTTGCACGGATGGTGCAAAAGTGAAGGTGAGTACAGTTGTTGCCATCATTGGAATCCAGGCAGTGCCACGAATCTGAGCTGTTGTCCTTGTATTTCTCAGCACAGTAGACTCAGGACAAACAGAACAGGAGGGCCAGTTTCACTTCAGAATGTGCTTGACGAAGCAGTAAAAATTATTAATTTTATTAAGTCTCAACTTTTGTGCACATCTTTTTTTAACATTCTGTGTGATGAAAGGGAAATATGGCTGCAGTCCTTCTGTACGCCCAAGTGTAATGGTTGACTTGGGAAGAAGCACTTGTGTGTTTGAATTGAGAGCTGAATTGCTTTTTTTCATGAAATACTATTTTTACTTAAAAAAACGAACTTACTAGATTTGGGTATTTGTTGAAGATGAATGAAGTGAGCCTGTCACTTGAAGGAAAACAACGGACAGTATTTGCTGCCAATGATAAAATAGGAGTTTTTAAGTGAAAATGAGAATTTTGGAACACTTGCATCTGCCACTAAGAGCTTGACACTTTCCCGGTGCTTAAAGATCTGTTTGATGAGATCAGTGGTGACATTCACAAATGGGCTTTTTTTGATAGTGTATAATGAAATGTGTCAACATTTGGAATGTCTGTATATCTCAGTGAACCAATATTTTTCAAATGACAGAGGACGATGTTACAAAATTGTATATGAGTAAAAGATCCATTCAAAATGCAAGATAGACTTATGCTTCCAGCCGAGATGGAGCGACAGGGGTGCCTGATGGCTAACAATGTCTAGAATGTGCTTTTTCGCCATTTGTGTATCTTTTTATTTATTATTTACTATTTGTCTTTTATTGTTTTTATTATTTTTGTTATTTGTTTTTATTTTAGAGAGTGCACGTGAGAGTGAGGGGGGAGGGACAGAAGGAGAGGGAGAGAGAGAATCCCAAGCAGGTTCCACACGTGTGGAGCCTGACTCCGGTCTCAATCCCACAACCCTGAGATCATGACCTGAGCCTAAATCAAGAGTTGGACCCTCAACGGACTGAGCCACCCAGGTGCCCCTATTTGTATATCCTTTGTCGACTTGAAAATTTGGATTTTTAAAAAATTGCTGAACTGTGACTTTCCTTTTGAAAGTGTTATGTTAGGCCCTGTCCTGTAAATGTTGATGTAATAGTCCTGTGCCCTTCCCAGGCCAGCAGAGACCTATCTAGGCTCAGTAGTCATTACAAGCCAGACAGACTCCACCCTGACAAAAGTAGTACAAAGTTGCCTGGACGTTTATATTTTCTTGGTTCATCTCTTTCAACTCAAATATTAAAAATGGCTGCAGTTCGTCAGTCTCTTCTCAGATATTCTCTAAACCTCCTGCTGTGTTCGTCTTGCAGTTTTCTGGTGATGACATGGCATCTGCCAGCTCCAGCCGGGCAGGAGTGGCCCTGCCTTTTGAGAAGTCTCAGCTTACTTTGAAAGGTGAGTGGCACCATGTGAAATGTTTACCATTCGAGGTCCAGCCCAGTGTATGGGGAAGAGGTAGAATTACACCACACCTTGGTCTGAGAGCCAAATATTGTGAAATAGCTGAAGAGTGTAACTATTCATTCTCATAGGGTTACCATGTAACTGGAATTCTTTTTTCTTTTCTTTTTTTTTTTTTTATATATGTATTTTATTTTTAAGTAAAATTTACACCCAATGTGGGGCTCAAACTTGTAATCTGAGATCAAGAGTCGCATGCTCCACTGACTGAGCCAGCCAGGTGCCCGTATAGCTGGAATTCTTCCCTTTTAAAGATTTTATTTATTTATTTGAAACAGAGAGAGAGAGAGAGAGAGAGCAAAAGTGGGGGACGGGGAGGGGTAGAGAGAGGGAGAGACGAGATTCCCTGCTGAGCAGAGAGTCTGAGATGAGACGTGGGGCACAATCCCAGGACCCTGAGATCATGACCTGAGCCAAAGACAGATGCTTAAACCCACTGAGCCACCCAGGTGTCCCTATAGGTGGAGTTCTTAAGAAGGATAAAAGGAACTTTTGGCAGGGATTGTTGAAAATGGGGATTCCTTCATGCCTCAGGGCCCTTTTCTGTCTATACTTATTCCCTAGGTGATCTTGTCCAACCTCATGGCTTTATTTTCTTTAAAGATTTATTTATTTGAGAGAGAGAGAGAGCGTGCATGTAGAATGTAAACACAAAAATAGTGATTTTTGTCTGTTTTGGTTACTTTTGATACCTCAGTGACATAGAACATTGCCGGACATTTAGTGGGCTGTCAGTGAATATTGCTTGAATGACAGAAGGTTGCTTTGGTAGTCTTAGCTCTGCAGAAGAGTCACGGGGCTGAGAGATGCCTGGTGACCCGGGAACAGCACTCACTATCACAGCTCTGGCCTCTCAGAGACACGGTCATTTGGAGGCAAAATCGTCTTGTCATTTTTTAAAATTATTATTTTTGAAATGTAAATGTTATTCATTTCTACATACTTTAAAACTGTTTCCTTTCTTCTAGCTCCTCAGTGCCCCTGCTTGGAGGAAACTAATATTACCAGTTTCCAAGATACATTCCAAGATACATGAAAGGGGATATGGTTTTGTAATCTTGAGAGCCAGGTTGCCTTCCTTGGAAGGAGTACTCTTCTAGGAGTGCATGAGAGTGCCTGTTTCCCCACATCTTTACCAACACAATGTGTTGTCAGACTTTATTATTATTATTTTTTAAGATTTTATTTTTTTGACGGAAAGAGAGACAGCGAGAGAGGGAACACAAGCAAGGCGAGGGGGCAGAGGGAGAAGCAGACTTCCCGCGGAGCAGGGAGCCCGATGCGGGGCTCGATCCCAGGACCCTGGGATCATGACCTGAGCCAAAGGCAGACGCTTAACCGACTGAGCCACCCAGGTGCCCCAAAATAACTGTTTTCTCAGCAGTTTTATTTCACATTTCTTTAATTATAAATGATGTTTAACATCTTATCCTACGTTTAAGGGAAATTTGGATTTCCTATTCTGTAGATTGTGTATTCATATTCTCTCCCCTGTTTCTTATTTACTTACTGATTTAAAAAAAGTAGTCTTGATACATTTTAATCATTTTTGTTGATGTCTCATGTCTGCTCTAGCCCTCTTGAGGAGGGAGAAGCATTAGAGTGAATTCCATACGGTTTTGAGCTTGGGAGTTTAGCTTTTACTACCTGGTCTAAAAATTATCAAGTTTAGGTTAAAACAGAAGCCTGCCTATAGAACCTGGTGACATAATAAAGTCCCTGTTTTGGGGCCATATTATTCAGGAGCACATTTGACTTGTAAAGATTTCTGATTGCCTTTCCTCAGTGTGAATTTTTACTAGTGTGGAACGAGCTAACTTGATAATACACGTGCCTCTGACTATAGATGCATTTAACCTATAGGGATTCTGTAATACCATTGAAGAAAATGATGGGGAGAAAGAGAAAAAGAGAAATAACAAAATAGATGTTGTGCCTCGTCCAATGTGTTTCTTTGAGAGAGCCTGTAGTGTAATTTGGGAGAGGTCACTTTGCTATTCCTTCTCTTTGCCTCAGTTCCCTTATGCGTCTCTGTAATGCAGTCCTAGAGTTTTAAAATACACTTTTAAAATACAGCAAGGTCCTTAAACATAAGCGAGCTATTTTATCTGATATATAACTCAAGAAGCACTGAGAAACTGAACACTGAAAACCACAACAAAGCAAAGGCTGGCTGGTGGGAACCTATTGAAGGACTCTGTTCTGTGCCTTCCTAAGAGCTTTTCAAGGATATAGTTTTGGCCATGTGTGATTTTTTTTTTTTTGGCCTTATTTGTTAACTTTAAAAGCTAAATTCTATGTGAAGATGTGAAATTGGCATTTATATTTCATCGAATAGTAAATAAATTTTCCAGATAAATCTGCTTGGATGCTGAGGACTTTAATTTGGCTTGTGTTTTAAGAACAAGAAACTTTCAAAATAATCATCCCACTGATAAATTATAACTTATGAAGGGGAAAATGTATCTTTACAGTGGAGTGACCTGATAGACCCCACATTAACCAGAGGATCAAACTTAGCATCCACAATAGGAGGACAACCTAGTGTGTATAGTAAGACGCATACAATGTAAACTATGTAGTATTCTTGACAAAAATGTTCACTGTGAATCTCGTCATGAGGAAAACAATCAGAAAAACAGAGCATTTGGTGTATTATATGAGACAGCTGGTGGAAGTCTTTAAAAATCATTGTCAGGGAAAAAGAAGGGAGAGCATTCTAGATTTTAAAGGATTAAGAAACCAGCAACCAAATGCAATTTGCTCATGCTGATGGGATCCTGGATTGGGGGAAACAGCTCTAACAAATATGTTTGGAAAAATTGGGGAAATTTGGATATGTAATGAATATCAAATGACAGAGGGAGTAACTAAATTTTTTTCAGGTGTAATAATGATGGTGTGGTTAGGTGGGAAAATGTCTTCCCTTTCGTTTCTATTTTTCTTTAAGTAGGCTCCATGCCTAGCGTGGAGCCCAGCTTGGGTCTTGAGCTCACGACGCTGAGATCAAAACCTGAGCTGAGTTCAGGAGTTGGAGTTTAACCAACTGAACCACCCAGGCGCCCGCTTTTCTTGCCCCCCTCCCTTTTTAAAGGAATTTCTATGCCCAGCATGAGATTCAAACTCACGACCCTGAGATCGAGTTGCATGCTCTACCAACTGAACCAGCCAGGCACCCTTCCTTATTTTGTTTGTTTGTTTTTTAATTGAAGTATAATTAACATACAGTGTTGTATTAGTTTCAAGTGTACAACGTTTAAAACATCCTTATTCTTAAGAATTGTATTCTGGAAGTATTGAGGGTTGGTAAGTCATGATATCTACAACTTTCTTTTTTTTTTTTTTAAAGATTTTATTTATTTATTTGACAGAGAGAGAGATAGCGAGAGCAGGAACACAAGCAGGGGGAGTGGGAGAGGGAGAAGCAGGCTTCTTGCCGAGCAGGGAACCCGATGCAGGACTCGATCCCAGGACCCTGGGATCATGACCTGAGCCGAAGGCAGACGCTTAACGACTGAGCCACCCAGGTGCCCGATATCTACAACTTTCAAATAGATTACCAAAAAGAAGTTTGTGGGTGGGGCGCCTGGGTGGCTCAGTTGGTTAAGTGACTGCCTTTGGCTCAGGTCATGATCCTGGAGTCCCAGGATCAAGTCCCGCATCGGGCTCCCTGCTCGGCAGGGAGCCTGCTTCTCCCTCTGACCCTCCCCCCTCTCATGTGCTCTCTGTCTCTCTCATTCTCTCTCTCAAATAAATAAATAAAATCTTTAAAAAAAAAAAAAAGAAGTTTGTGGGTATATGCCTAGTCATGGACATTTATAGATATAGATATCATGTATTTGTATCCTGTGCTATCCAGTACGATAGCCACTATAGCCACATAGAACTATTTATGTTAAGATTAAAATTACATTAACAATTTAAATCCTCAGTCATAAGAGCTATATTCCCAGTCCTCAGTAGTCACATGTATCTCATGGCAATGCATTGGACTGTGTTGGCATAGAACTTTTCCTTATCACTGAGGTTCTCTTGAATAGCAATGATATAGACACACACATAGAAAAAAAAACCAAAACCAAAACCCCAAATGTGGTGGGGCACCTAGCTGGCGCAGTTGGTAGAGCACATGACTTTTGATCTTTGTGTTGTGAGTTCAAGCCCACTGACGCGGGGCTCAATCCCAGAACCCTGGGATCATAACCTGAGCTGAAGGCAGATGCTTAACCTACTGAGCCACCCAGGTGTCCCGTGAAAAGGCTTTTTAAAAAAGCAAATGGGGCAAAATGATAGTTGTTGCCGAGTATACAGTTATTTATTGTCTTATTCTTTAAACCTTTCTGTAGATTGGAAATTTCAAAATAAAACTACCAACTGCAATGTGTAATCCTAGGTTGGGTCCTGGACCAAAAAAAAAAAAAAGTTTCTTTTCTCTTTTGCTGTAATGGACATTGATAGGACATTTAACAAAATTTATTTTTATTTATTTATTTATTAATTTATTTGTTTTTTAAAGATTTTATTTATTTATTTGACAGAGAGAGACACAGCGAGAGAGGGAACACAAGCAGGGGGAGTGGGAAAGGGAGAAGCAGGCTTCCCGCGGAGTGGGGAGCCCAATGTGGGGCTGGATCCCAGGACCTGGGATCATGACCTGAGCTGAAGGCAGACGCTTAACAACTGAGCCACCCAGGCGCCCCGACATTTAACAAAATTTAAATGAGGTCTGTACATTAGATCATAGTTTTAAAAGGTTGTTAAATTTTTCCATGTTGATAATTATGTTATGGTATCAGAAAATGTCTTTGTTCTTAGAAATATACACTGAAGCGTTTAGAAGAAAAGGGGCACAGCATCTTCTAAAACTCACTCTCAAAGTTTCAGGAACAGATGTGTATGTGTATGAAAGAGAATCAGGGAAGAGAAAGAGAATAATAAAGCAAATATAGTAACAAGTTAATATTTGGTGACCCTTAGGTGAAGGGTTTATAGGAATTCTTTGTATTTTTGTTGCAACTTTTCTAAACATCTGAAATTATGTCAAAATAAAAAAGAAAGTAAAGATACCAAAAAACCCCACCCCCCCCAAAACAAAAAAATAAACCTCCAAACAAACAAAAAAACCTAGGGGAAAAAGCTAGGACAAAAAAGGAAACATTAGAACAGAGTTCCGAGAATTGGCCTGGGAGTTCCCTGATTTTGGATACGTTATCTCATCTCCCTGCACCTTATTTAATTGGCTCAACTATTAAATGAAGGGTTTGAACTTGTTTTCTTTTTTTTCCTGAATTTAAATTCAATTAATTAACATATAGTGTATTATTAGTTTCAGAGGTAGAGTTCAGTGATTCATCAGTCTTATATAATACCTAGTGCTAATCATTATATCATGTGCCCTCCTTATGAACTTGTTGATTTCAAAGAAACTGTCTAGCTCAAAATGATAGGACTATAATTAAAACTAGTCCTCCCCCTTCCCCCGCTTTTTAAGGCTCTGTGTGCAGAGCTGCTCTCCCACCACCAGGTGGCCTCAGTTAACCTTGGTCTGTGTGAAAAGTATTTGTTTTCTACTCTGGACCACATTTCCCACCACCACCACCTGTTTCTCCTCATACCATCCCCTATTGCTTCTGAACCTTAGCCACAACTTTTGCTGTTGTTGTTCTTTGACTTGCTCTCTACTGTTCTTTGGGCCTCGGAAAAGACAGGTATTGCTAAAAGAATCCAGAGGTAGTTTTGTCCTTTGTCAAGTTGTGGACCCTTATAGGACTCTCACCTCTCAGAAGGGTCTGGGAGGGAGAGGTTTGCTAAACCTTGTTGGAGGGGAGCTCTGTCTTGCCTCATGGATAAGAAATGCCAGTCACATGCTCTGATTTGGGGCATGGGATGGAGGACACCTTAGGTGTGTTCCATCCCAGTGACCTGGAGTTTCCACCATGGCTAATATATGCTCGAAGAGATGCTTGTATACTTGTTCAGCTTGGCTTGCAGGTACCAAATAAACATCAGAGATGCTGCCACATGAAGGATACAGATAGAATAGGAAATGCAGATGGCTAACAAACACATGGAAAACATATACAACCTCACTAGTAATTGAAGAACAGCAATAGAACAAATAAGCAAAATCTGGTAATGACATACAGCGTGGTGGGGAGTCAGGTTGCCTGGGTGCACATCCTGGTTTGACGCTCCCAGGCTCTGTCACCTGGGGCAATGACTTAACTTCCCCAAGCCTGCTTCCTCTGGGTGAAATGGGGGTGATGATATATTCCCTGCCTCATGGGTTTGTTTTAAGGATTCATTTAGATGATGTGTGCATAGCCTAGTGTCTGTCATAAGTGCTCATTAAACCTTACCTAATTTATATGATTTTTTTTTTACCTTTCTGATTTCTAAATAGTGAAAAAACATAATACTCAGTATGATGGTGGTGAAATGGATATATTGGCATCTACATGGGTTTATCCTTTTTGCAAAGGAATTAAGCAGTTTGAAGAAAAAATATTCATATCATTTGGAGGAACACTGAGAAATGCATGCAAATATATACATTCATGATGATTTTCCACGAGTGAAAAATTGGAAGCAATCTATTCATCACTGAAAGAATAGTTAACTAAATCATGGCATGTCTATACAATTGGCTCATATTGCAGCCATTTAGAATTGATTTTGGAGGAGCGCCTGGGTGGCTCAGTTGGTTAAGTGACTGCCTTCGGCTCAGGTCATGATCCTGGAGTCCCGGGATCGAGTCCCGCATCAGGCTCCCTGCTCAGCAGGGAGTCTGCTTCTCCCTCTGACCCTCCCCCCTCTCATGTGCTCTCTCTCTCTCAAATAAATAAATAAAATCTTTAAAAAAAAAAAAAAGAATTGATTTTGGAGGGAGAAGAATTCTTAAAGAATTGGGGGCATAAAAGATGAGAGTCTGGAAAGTCTGGATTTGCCAACATCTTAATGATAATTATCCCAGTGTTTTCAGGATAGGAGTGCTTTTTTTTTATGCTTCGTAGTTTTTAAAATATCCTCACATTTTTTTAAAAGTAATTTTTTTTAGGATCAGAAAAAATACCAAACGTAGTTTTTAAAAGAAACAACAAAAAAGAGCGGAACATCTGCCACAGGGGGGCACCTGGGAGCCTTCTGACTCATCTTCGACTTTTCCTTTCTTTCCCGTCCAGTGGTGTCAGCAAAGCCCAAGGTGCATAATCGTCAACCTCGAATTAACTCATTTGTGGAGGTGGCAGTGGATGGACTCCCCAGTGAGACTAAGAAGACGGGGAAGCGAATTGGGAGCTCCGAGCTTCTCTGGAATGAGATCATCATTTTGTAAGAGAAAGTCCCTTCTCTTTGCAGTAACGAGGGGGAAAGTGAGGAGGTGCTCCAAGGGGGTTGTGGGAGATCCAGCTTTCCTGTGACCCCGCTAACTCCTCTGCCTTTGGTACCCAGGGCACTTCTCGCCAGGTGTTTCTACATCATTGAGCTCACAGAGCGTTCATTATTAGCTAGATGGTTACAGGGTCAGCTTTGGGGGGGGGAAAGAGTACACATGTGAGTGTCTTCCTGTTTGAGGTTTCCCCCCTCCCTCCAAGATGTCAGCAGTAGGTTTATCTGTTTTCTTCTACGTTGTAGGAGTGACCAATGTGCTCAGATGTGATTAATCAAGTTTTTGTTTTCCAGGAATGTCACAGCCCAGAGTCATTTAGATTTGAAGGTCTGGAGCTGCCATACCTTGAGAAATGAACTGCTAGGCACCGCCTCTGTCAACCTCTCCAATGTCCTGAAGAACAATGGGGGCAAAAGTACGTATGATGAAGGGGTGGCCGACATGATTCAGTTGTGGGGGTGGGGAGAAGAATTCGAAGGGTTGGATTTCTCTCTCACGCCATGGATAGACCTGGCGATGCAGTTTCCTCCAGGACCAGGGGCTGCCGTGACTGTTCCCTGTGGAATGGGTCGTGGAGGTTTAGGAAGGCCAGAGCCCAGCACTGCCAGATTCAGCTTCTTTTGTCCCCGGGCTCTCCCAGTGGGATGCAGTGATGTGTCCCCTTGATCCTTTCTGGAGTTTGAATGCTCTCCCTCTGCCTCTGCTCTTTTCCCAATCCGGGTGACATGTGACATGTTGAATCAAACTGTCCCATGCCTCCAGCCTAAATCATTACTTTCCTAGTCTGAGTCCTTGAGCAGAACAAAGAAGTGGCGTGTGTTTGTGTGTGTGAGGTGGGGGTGGGGTGGGGTGGCGGGGGGGGATGGTGTTACAAATAGTGCCTTGTGCTTAGTAGGCACTCAGTAAACGTTTACCGAATGTTGGAATGTGACGGAAGCTCTGTCTTAATTATTCAGGGTGCCTCTGCTGCATGGAAATCTAAATCCTAACGTCTGTTTATTGCTGCTTGTGGTCAATGGCATAACCCATGGCTGTGGTATCTGGACCCTCCCTCATAAAGCCTCTATTGAGAGCAGTACCATATGTGGTGGGGGAATGCCACGGAAAAAAGGCTCCTTTTTCTCTTGATGTCTGCTGTCTAGAAAATATTTTCTGAAAGTGGATTTAGCTTAAGAGAGATGTGGGGGTGGAGAGTGTTGAGTCCCAGGGAGAGCGCTGCGTTGATTCGAGGGTCTTTTCTTTCTGAGCCTGTCCTTTCTGACAGGCCACTCGAGTGGTATTGGAGGCTCTTCTGGTCTTTCCCTTTCTGCTGGGCACACAGAGGTGTGGTGAACCCATTCCAGCTTCAGGAGTTGTTTAAAACCAGGAATATGCCTCTCCTTTAACTCCCTGATGGTTTATCTTCTGAGTTGGTCTTTATTTCCCAAACTCTAGCGTTCCTTTTATAATTTGATTATATCAAGGAGGATTACATTTATTACGTCATTTGGAAATATACCTGTGGACATTCTCGCATGAGGATCAGCAGCCAGTATGACTGTCCTTTTTTTTTTTTCCCTTCTTCATTTGTTCCGTCAACATGCTTTTGATTATAAAAGTAATTGTAGAAAAACTGGAAATTACACAAAAGCACACAGACACACAAAGAAAATAAAATTCTCCTGTAAGCCACCGTACTTAGTGATAATTACTACCATTTTGACATATATTTTTCTGAGCCTTTTTTTCGCGTGTGCGAATATAAGTATTTAAGACATCAATGAAACGAAATTGAGACCATACATAAACATATTTTATAACATGCCTTTTACTCTTTAAAATGTATTAATATATCTTTTTTAAAAAATGTATTTATTTACTTTTTTTTTTTTAGTAATCTCTACACGGGGATTTTGGGGCTCAAACCTACGACCTCCAGATCAAGAGTCATACACTTTTCTGACTGAGCCAGCCAGGTGCCCCTCAATATATCTTTACATATATATTTCTTTTCTTTTTTTTTTTTTTTTAAAGATTTTATTTATTTGACAGAGAGAGATACAGTGAGAGAGGGAACACAAGCAGGGGGAGTGGGAGAGGGAGAAGCAGGCTTCCCGCGGAGCGGGGAGCCTGACGCGGGGCTCGATCCCAGGACCCTGGGACCATGACCTGAGCCGAAGGCAGACGCTTAACGGCTGAGCCACCCAGGCGCCCCTACGTATATATTTCTAACTGTGATAAAATGCACTTAACGTAAAATTTACCATCTTACCCATTCTTAAGTGTACAGTGTAGTGGCAGTTAAGTACATAAACACGGTGCAACCGTCACCACTGTCCGCCTCCAGAATTTCAAACTCAAACTCTGTACCCATCAAACAACTCATTCACTCTCTTCCCTCCACCACCCACCATTCTATTTTCTGTCTCTATGCATCTGAGTAGGTACCTCATATAGGTAGAATCATACAGTATTTGCCCTTTATTAAAAAAAAAAAGGTTTTATTTATTTATTTATTTATTTAGAGAGCGAGCACGAGGAGGGGCAGAGGGAGAGACAATCTTAAGCCGACTCCATGCTGAGCGTGGAGCCCTGCGTGGGGCTTGATCTCACATGCCTGAGATCACAGCCTGAGCTGAAACCGAGAGTCGGACACTTAATGGACTATGCCAACCAGGCACCCCCCCCCCTCCCCGGTATATTGAAATAGCTTTAATTATTCTTCCAAAGTGTAGTTTTGGAAGTATACTCCCAAAGTATAATACTATTACTGGTACTAGTCTCTCAGGTGGTTGTGTGGTGGACATTGGGGTTGTTTTCAGTATTTTATAGTCACAAATAATGCTATGGTAAACTTACACGTTTATAAATCTTTCTGCCTATTTTGATAGTTGTGATGAATTATTGAAGATGGGTTTGATGGGTTTAAGCATTTTTCACATACCTGTGACATTGGACACATATTGCAAGATTACTGTCCAGAAAAGTTCTGCCAATTTACTCTCCCATCAGCAGTGGTCAAAACTGCTGGTTTCTCTTTTTTTTTTTTTTTTTTTTAAAGATTTTATTTATTTATTTGACAGAGAGACACAGCGAGAGAGGGAACACAAGCAGGGGGAGTGGGAGAGGGAGAAGCAGGCTCCCTGCCGAGCAGGGAGCCCGATGTGGGGCTCGATCCCAGGACCCTGGGATCATGACCTGAGCCGAAGGCAGACGCTTAACGACTGAGCCACCCAGGCGCCCCCGAAAACTGCTGGTTTCTCTTGCATCTTGGCCTTTATTGGAAAAGAAATGTGTGTCTTGTTTTTTTTTTTTTTTTTTTTGGTCTATTTGATAATTAACGTTATGCCAGATTTGCTTCATCTATTTTTTTTGGTTTTTTTTGGTTGTAGTATTTCAAAGTAAATTAGAGGTGTTTCAGTATTATATTTTAGATTCTTCAGCATATGTCTTAGAAAAAAAGGATATTTTCTTTTTTAAAATTTTATTTTGTTACAAAAATTAACCCATTTATTTTAGGCTAGTAATGTTTCAGATGGTAGAGCTTTTGCTGGTCTCTCACGTCCTTCAAGGTTCTGATGGCCGCCGACTTTACTGTGATCGCAGGGCGATACTGTAGGTCTGAGCCCCACCAGCCACTCTTTGCATGCAGGAACCACAATGCCAGCTCCCCACAGCTCGTCTTTTCATCTTGATTGTTCCACAGAAGGAGCAAGTGTGCTTGGCATGCTGGCTTATTTCAGTCTTTTTCACCGTTTTCCTGCGAGAGGCACCATAATGGGTCTCACGTGAACCAATGATTCTGACCTTCTTGGTCTGTTTAGCCATGTCACCACAAACTAGGTCTGAGCCCAGAGAGGGAGCAAAAAGGATATTTTCTTATATAATTACCATACCATTATCACACCTAGCAATATTAACATGAATTCCTTATTATCACCTAATACCCACTTGCTATTCAATTTCACCATTGTCTCAAAGTGTTGTTTTCAAGTTGGTTTGCTTGAACCTGGATTCAGACAAGGTCTACTCATTGAATTTGGTTGTTATGCCTCTGAAGTTACCCCAACTTTGCTCTGCCTTTTGATGCTGTGATTTATTGAAGGAGATTGAATGTTTTAGAGTGTGTTTATTGCCTTATTAATGTTCTTTGCTCTTTTTATATCAAAGTGTGCATTTTTTTCTTTTAGTTTTGAAAGAGTTCTTTATATGTTAAGGCCATTTCTCTGTCTTATAATTTATAAATATTTTTCTGGTTTTTCATTTGCATTTTAATTTTGTGGGGTTTTTTTTTTCTATTTTTCAAACAGATGTTTTAAACTTGCAGTTGACTCATCACTCTTTGTATTTGTAACCTTTGCCTTTATGAAAGGCTTTCTCCATCCTGAGTTCAGGTAAATAGTCACCTCTAGTTTTTCCTAGTTCATTGTGATTTTATTTTTTCACATTAATTCTTTTTTTTAAGATTATTTATTTGAGAGAGTGAGAGAGAGTGAGCCCAAGCAGGGGGGAGGAGCAGAAGGAGAGGGAGAAGTGATGGGGGCCTCAATCCCAGGACCCCTGGGATCATGACCTGAACCAAAGGCAGATGCTTAACGGACTGAGCCACCCAGGCGCCCCTGCATTTCTGTATTTTTCTTTTTATTAGCATATACTGTATTATTTGTTTCAGGCCTGTGATTCAACAGTCTTACACAATTCACAGCGCTCACCATAGCACATACCCTCCCCAGTGTCCATCACCCAGGCATCGCATCCTCCCTTTAATTCTTTAAGTGAGTTTATTTTTGTGTACAGTGTGAGTAGGGATCTAATTTAATTTTTCCCTAGTAGTTCACTGGTTGCTTTAGTAGTACCTACTGAATAATCCATCTGTGATTATCATCCCTGATGATTTGAGTTGTTACCTTCAGCGTATATGAAGAAAATATATACATATGTAAATAAAATATACATGCACACACACACACGGACACACACACATACACATACTTGGGCCTGTGTCAGGGATTTTCCATTTCATCTGTTGTTTTATTAGACTTCTAAAATCACTCTCTTTTAGCTGTTGTAATGTTACCATGATTTCATATCTGACCGTTTGAGCTTATCTGCTTTTTAAAATCTTCCCCCTCTTTTCTTTGCATATATGACAACAGCACCTAAACTTTAAATTATTTTCTCAGGTTCTTCCCCTCTTCCTCCTCTCTCCCCCCCCCCACTCCCTTAAAATTTTATGGAAATTTTATCCTATGTAAAGTTCCTTTATGGAGAATGTCTATACTAATTCTTCCTACCTAGGAACATGGAGTGTCTCTAAATTCACTCAAATCATTTTGAAGTTATCTTTAGATAGACTCTTTTAAATTGTAAAAATATTTTTGATCTTATTTTTAGTGGGATTTTTTCCTGTTGGGTCTCCTAGTCCAGTGTTGTTGATATATGACTATTAGTTTCTGCATGTTTTTGTTTTGTTTGTTTTTATAATCATTCAATTGCTGAATTCTTAGTATAGGTTTTCAGCAGTTTCTTTTGGGTTTTCTTGGTAGACATTTATGTGGTTTCTAAGATTGATAATTTTGCTCACATTAGGAAATAATTATACTTCTTTTCATTGTTAGTTGCTTTGCATACAACTTCCTGTTTCAGTGGTGATGAAATTGGCATTCCACCCTGTCTGGTAACCATGCTTCCTAATGACTCTTCTCTGGGTGTAAAGTTGGGTGTTAGTAACTCTTGTTTCCCACCCCCTTTGGTTTATTAATTACTGCTTTTTTGTTTTTTTGTTTTTTAATCAGGAAGGGTGTTGAATTTTTGTCAAATATCTTTTACGTAACTGTGGAGGCCGGAGCCTGGGTTGTGCAGTTGGTTGAGCGTCGGACTCTTGGTTTTTGCTCAGGTTGTGATCTCAGGGCTGTGAGACAGAGCCCCACATTGGGCTCTGGGCTCAGTGTGGAGTCCACTTGAGATTCTCTCTCCCTCTCCCTCTCCCCCTCCTGCTCATGCTCTCTCTCTCTAAAATAAATCAATCTTTTATTTAGAAAGGTCACTATTGGGATAATAGTAACAATCTTCAGATTTCTAGAATATACCCAATTGCTCATGTTGGATTATTCCTTGAAAATTTTGTTAGAATTGCTTGCTAATATTTTATTGGGGGGTTTTCCACCTATATTCATAAGTGGCATTTGTCTGTAGTTTTGTACTATTTTTGTCAGCTTTGGAATCGAGGCTTAGCTAATTTTATAAAGTAAATTGAAGCTCTTTCCAACTTCAGGAACAGACTCTATAACATGGGAATTATCTGTTCCATGAGTGCAGGAAAGAGCTCACCCGTAAAACCATCTGGGTCTGGCTGCTTTCTTTGAAAGAATTCTTTGATGACTTTTTCAGTTTTTTACCCCATAATGATTGGTTTGTTCAGCTTTTCTGATTCCTCTTGCATCAGTTTTGTTAATTCATATTTTCGGGGAAAAATTGTTTCATGAGATTTTTCAAATTTATTAGTATAAAGATTTTATTTATTTTTGTTTTAGTATTAATATTTTAAATCGCATTCTCATTTAAAAAATGTTTCTCATCTTTCTCACTTAAAATTTTTGGTATTTGTTCCCAATTTTTTTTTTTTTTAAGATTTTATTTATTTGACAGAGACACAGCGAGAGAGGGAACACAAGCAGGGGGAGTGGGAGAGGGAGAAGCAGGCTCCCCGCTGAGTAGGGAGCCCAATGCGGGGCTCGATCCCAGGACCCTGGGATCATGACCTGAGCCTAAGGCAGATGCTTAACCAACTGAGCCACCCAGGCGTGCCCTCCCCCCCAGTTTTTTTTCTTGACTAGTATAAGCATTTTTGTTTTAACTTTTGCTCTTTATTTTTCACAAGACTGCTTGATCAATTATACCTTATTTTCTAATATTTCCATTTTTAACTTTAACTTTTTCAACTACTTGCCCTAGATCTGTTTTTTTTTTAATCCAGTCAGTTGGTCATTTATAGCTTTTTGAGTTGAAAGCTTACAGTGCATTTATTTTTGTCTTGTTTAATGATGAAAACATTCATGCTTTCAACTTGACTTTGATTTTTTCCCCCCTGGGTATTCACATTTTTTTCTTTTAAAGAAAAGTGCACCAACCTTAAGTGATATAGTTCAGTGAATGTTTACATATGTTCACATCTGTGTAATCACTACTCAGATCAAAATATAGAACATTTCTAGGGTCCCAGGAGATTCCCACATCCCTGTTAGTCAGTATCCCTGTGCCCACCCTGAGATAACCACTATTCTGATTTCTGTCACTATTGGTTAGTTTTGCCTATTCTTGAATTTTTTTTTAAATTTTTATTTATTTAATTGACACAGAGAGAAAGAGACAGCGAGAGAGGTAACACAAGCAGGGGGAGTGGGAGAGGGGGAAGCAGGCTTCCCGCCGAGCAGGGAGCCCGATGCGGGGCTTGATCCCAGGACCCTGGGATCATGACCTGAGCCGAAGGCAGTTGCTTAACCAACTGAGCCACCAGGCGCCCCTATTCTTGAATTTTTATCGGTGAAATCATACAGTACATTTTCTTGGCCTGGCTCATCATTGTATCTGTGAGAGCCACCCATGCTTTTGCATGTAATACTGGTTTATTTTTTTATAGGGGTTAAAGTTCCTATTATATGACTATACCACAATTTATTTGTTTAATCTCCTGTTGGTGGACATCGGGGCTCTTTTCCAGTTTGGGGTCATCATGAGCAAAGCTGCTATGCACATTCTTATACGTGTGTTTTGGAAGACCTATGCATATATTTCTATTGAGTGTGTGTGTGTGTGTGTGTGTGTCTGCCTGTCTATCTTTCTATCTATCTATCTATTTATATAGGGCCCTCAGTTCACAGAGTGGATGTATGTTTAGCTTTGGTAGATAACTGTCCAACAGTTTTCTAGTGGCAAATCCTTATGTGTTGCTGTGTCCTGCTCCTTGTTTGTAATTGCTGTTGAGGTTTTTCTCTTTGAGCCCAGAGTGATTCAGGGCTCAAAGAGATTCAAATTTCTCTTTGAGCCCAGAATGAAAACATTCAGAGGGATGTTTTCTCTGTTTCCCGGTGCTTATGTTGTGCGTGACTGTCCCCGCAGCTCCTGCTGTCCAGCACCAGCCGTAGCACTGTGTGTGTGTGCGTGTGTGTGTGTGTGTGTGTGGCTGGGGTAGTGAGGCACATCAGATCCAAATCTGATGGAAAATGTGGGTTGTCACAGGGCATTGGGCTGTTTTTTCGTAGAAAAGGAAATCTAGGATGACAATGGCATAGATGAGATACATAACATTCCAGCTGGGTTTCGTAAAGCCTTCCGTTTAAGAGCAAGGCTGTTTCTGGTGGTTACAGATCTGTTGCATGGAAAAGTGGTTAAGAACACGTAGATTCCGGAGTCTGACTACCTGGGTTTGAATGCTGATTCCATGAGCTTTGTGATGTCGGACAGTCACTTACTTCTCTGTGCTTCTGTTTCCTTATCTGTAAAATGTTATTTGGAGACGAAATGAGCTAAGCACAGTGCCTGACACACATGAGTACTATAGACGTAGTAACTGTGGTAGCCATGGTAGTAATCCTGCCTCCTCTGATTCTTTTCTTCCCAGAGCTGGGGAGGTTCAAATCCTCGAGGTGGTGGCAGAGACCCTGTTTCTTGATGTAGGACCTGCTTGCCTAAATGGAAGGCAGCCCCAAGGTTGTTCCAAGGGAGAGTTCTTTTTTTTTTTTTAAGATTTTATTTATGTATTTGTCAGAGAGAGACGACATGAGCACAAGCAGGGGGAGCGGCAGGCAGAGGGAGAAGCAGGCTTCCCATGGAGTAGGGAGCCCGATGTGGGACTCGATCCCAGGACCCTGGGATCATGAACTGAGCCGAAGGCAGACGCTTAACCGACTGAGCCACCCAGGCGCCCCTCAAGGGAGGGTTCTAAGGCTGGACAAATGCAAAAGCTCTGGGGGTATGGAGTGGAGAGGCTCTCATTAACATGAGATATTTCAGCTCCGGGGTCTTGGCACCTGCATTCCTTGGGGAGCTGCTAGGCTGGGAGTGTGTCCAGAGTGGTGTGTTAAGTACGAATATGGTTACGTAGGATAGTAGGTCACAGCAAGTTAGGCGACTCCTCTCACTGTGGCCTGGTCTTCCCGAAACAGCTTTGCCTGGGAAAAGGCCTGTCCTGCTTGGTGTTTCTCTGCGCCACGTGACTCAATTCCTTCCTTCATTCGCTGCCTTGTTGTCCCCTGGGTGGACTTGAAAGTTGACTGGGAAACTCAGCTGATGTGTTATGCCTGGTGGAGGGCTTTGCTCGAGTCCTGCAGTTGTGTAAGGGTCAGCCTTGGCCGACTTTCTGCAAGGACATTGACCTGGCTGTGGCTGCAAGAAGTACTTGACTCAAAGGACTGGTTTGGCTCTTAAGGTTGGCTCTACTCATCTCTGTGTGGAAGCCAGATGTTGGGGTTGAATATTAATTTTTTTTTAAGATGTTATTTATTTGACAGAGAGATAAATGAGAGCTGGAACACAAGCAGCAGGAGTGGGAGAGGGAGAGCAGGCTTCCTGCCGAGGAGGGAGCCCGATGCGGGGCTCGATCCGAGGACCCTGGGATCATGACCTGAGCTGAAGGCAGACGTTTAACGACTGAGCCACCCAGGTGCCCCTCGAATATTGATTTTTAAAAACCTTTTTATTAGGGGCATTTGCAAGCTTCGGTAGTTATTAGCATATGTTTCATCTGTATCCGCCCACTGGATGATCTTGATTTCTTTCTAAATTGGTAGTGGGTAGGATGTAAGACTCGGTTGATTTTCTCTTGTAGTTCCCCTCTCCTGCAGCTGGCCTCATTAACCCTGCAGATCTTGGCACTACCAGATTGTTCTCCTTGCAAGGGGGGAGTTGTAGCTTGAAGTAGATTTTTAAAAAAAAAACTTCCCTATTTTAAAATAATTTCAAATTGAGAAACAAGTTAAAAGAGTGTGACAAGGAATTCCCCTATGCCCTGCACCCAGCTGTTAATATTTTGATACATTTGCTTTAACATTGTCTTTGTCTATACATACATCTATAATCATTTTCTGAATCATTTTAAATTACCAACCTTGTACTTTTTTTTGAATGCTCAGTACATGTTATTTATTATTATTATGCCACTATGTTTTATTGCTAGTATTATATTCCATGTATATATCATTCTTTTAAAAATTTTTATTTATTTAAATTCAAATAATTAACATATAGTATATTATTAGTTTCAGAACTAGGATTCAGTGATGCATCAGTTGCATGTAACAACCAGTGCTCATTATACCACATGTCCTTATTATTTTTTTTAAGATTTTATTTATTTGAGAGAGAGATAGCAAGACAGAGAGCACATGTCCTTCTTAATGCCCGTCACCCAGTTACCCCATCCCCCCATCAACCTCGTCTCCAGCAACCTCAGTTTGTTTCTTATAGTTAAGAGTCTCTTAAGGTTTGTCTCCCTCTCTGATTTCATCTTATTTTATTTTTCCCTTCCTTCCCCTATGATCCTGTTTTGTTTCTTAAATTCCACATATGAGTGAAATCATTTGATAATTGTCTTTCTCTGATTGACTTATTTCGCTTAGCATCATACCTTGTAGTTCCATCCATGTCGTTGCAAATGGTAAGATTTCATTTTTTTTATGGCTGAGTAATATTCCATCATATGTATATACCATATCTTCTTCATCCATTCATCTGTTGATGGACATCTGGGCTTTATCCATAGTTTGACTATTGTGGACATTGCTGCTATAAACATTGGGGGAACCTTGTACTTCTTTGTCCCTAAGTACTTAAGTGTCTGTTTTTTAAGAAGAAGGATGTTTTCTTACCTAACCACTGTACAAGTAAATCAAGAAACCGGGCGCCTGGGTGGCTCAGTTGTTAGGCCTCTGCCTTCAGCTCAGGTCGTGATCCTGGAATCCTGGGATCGAGCCCTGCATTGGGCTCCCTGCTCGGTGGGGAGTCTGCTTCTCCCTCTCACACTCACCTTGCTTGTGTTCCCTTTCTCTCTGTCAAATAAATAAATAAAATCTTTAAAAAAAAATCAAGAAACCTAACATTTTTGCAATATTGTTACCTAATTCATATTTTCTAATTGTGGCAAAAATGCACTTAAAGTGATTTTTCCCCATGATCCAGGATCCTGTGCAAAATTATGCATTGCATCTGGTTGTCATGTCTCCTTAAATCTGAGATTAGTTCTTCAGCCTGTTTTTGTCTTTCATGACACTATCATTGTTGAGGAGTTCAGGCCAGTCTTTTCGTAGAATCCTCTCAGTTTGGCTCTGTCTGGGTTTTCCTCAGAGTTAGATTCAGGGTATGTGTTTTTGGCAGGAACAATCAGGAAATGATATTGTGTCCTTCTAAGTGCAAAATATCAGGAGGCACATGACTCAGCGTGTTTCATTGTTAACGATGTTAACTTTGATCATTTGGTTAAAGTGGTATCTGCCAGGTTCTCCACGGTAAAATGACTATTTTCTTTTTATAACTACAAAGTAATTTATGGGGAGGCATAATACTTTGTGATTATGTAAATATCTGTCCCTTGTCACACCTTCACCTAATTGTTTTTGCATTCATTAATGATTTTTTTTTCTGAATCAGTTTACTGTGTGGGTTGCAAATTTTTCCCCCAGTTTCATTATTCCTTGTACACTTATTAGTTGGTCTACTCTTGCAAGGAAGAGTATTTTTAGGCATGTAGGTATGTATTATCAGTCTCAACTCATGGATTCTTACTTTATTTAGTGGTTTATAGTTTATTTCTGACATTATTTTGATGCTCACATTACCCCTCGTTTGGCCGATGGGTGTCTCTTCAAACTTGCTCCTGTATCCTTGTGATATGTCCTCCATCATATATTATTTTCCAAATATGTTCCAATATAGATAGCATTTACTATATGATAAAGGGGGCATTGAGAATCAAAAAAGGCGATCAAACGGCATTAGGACAGTCAGCTAACCTGAGTGGCTTTCCACGTGTGGTCTCCAGGCTAGCAACATGGGCATTACTTGGAAACATGTTAGAAATGTAAATTCTGGGGTGCCTCGGTGGCTCAGTCAGTTAAATGTCTGCCTTCAGCTCAGGTCATGATCCTGGGCCCTGGATTGAGCCCTGTGACAGGCTCCTTGCTCAGTAGGGACCCTGGTTCTCCCTCTCCCTCTGCTTCTCCCCCTGGCTCATGCACTCTCTCAAATAAATAAATAAAATCTTAAAAAAAAAAAAAAAGATATAAATTCTGAGGCCCTATCCCAAACCTGCAGAATCAGAAACTCTGGGGGTGGGGTCCGGCAATCTGTTTTAACAGATTTTCCAGGGAATTCTGATGTGTGCTCAAGTCTGAGAACCACAAAGCTAACTGCTTGGAAAAAAAAATAAAGCTAGATACCTTCCTTAAAATGACACTTGTGATAGTTTTCTTTCTTTGTTTCTTTCTTTCTTTCTTTCTTTCTCTTTCTTTCTTTCTTTCTCTTTCTTTCTTTCTTTCTTTTTCTTTTCTTTCTTTCCCTTTCTTTCTTTCTTTCTTTTTTTCTTTCTTTCTTAGATTTTTATTTTTAAGTAATCTCTACACCCAGCGTGTGGCTTGAATTTACAATCCTGAGATCAAGAGTCATATGCTCTACCAACTGAGCCAGCCAGGTGCCCCGTGACAGTCTTCTTTAATTAGTTTTTAAAATATGTAACCCTTTAATCAATCGAGAGTTTATTTTGATTTATGATATGGGGTAGGGATCCAGTTGTATTTTTTCCTAATGGGTTTTACAGTCTCACTGTTTTCTTTGGAGGGAGTGTGAGCATCAGGTTGGACATATCTCTTTTCACACTGCTCTTCTTCAAAACTTTCTTGGCTCTTGAGCATTCATTTTTTTCTGACGGGCTTTATATCTGTCCATCCAGCTATTTAGCTAGCTCTCTGTGCACATGTATATAAACAAATGTGTAAATATCTATTTCTTTGTCTATGTATAAAACACCAGGAGTTCATATGAAACCTCCATTTCTAGTTCAGTCCCACAGGGTTCTTCCTAACTTTCTTCCTTCCCATAGGAGAGCCCTGGCTCTCAGCATCATCCATATATTTACTCATTACCTCTATTCTAGAATGCGCACAAGGTGTTTTGAGAATTGCTGTACCCATACCACTGTGAAAAGTGAAGTAGGCTTTGAAAAGCCCCTTGCTTATGCTCTCCATTTCCTATGCATCTCTCTTTTCTTTGCCCATGTGTGTCTAAAAAAAAAAAGAAAGCAAACAGCTCCCTATTTATTTAAAATCTTACAAGCAGAAGGTTGTTTCAGCACTTTATATTTTGAGAACAGATAGGCCAGTCATAAGGGGTGCACCACCTCCCTCACTCTTCCGTAAGGATGGAGCGTTCTGGTGGGTGGGCTGTGCATCTCAAGGAGGCACGCCTGACAGACAGTGCACGCATTTATTTTAAAGTAAACACAGTGCTGTTTTTCCAGTTTTTCAACTGAAAGATAAATAAAACTACTAATCCTTGGAACTTGAATCAGAGAGATTCAAGAGAGAAAATGAAAAAAAATTTGCTCTACAGTTAAAAACAATTTTATATTTATTTTTTAAATTAATTTTTTTTTGTTCCCTAGTTTTATTCAAGAACTCATACAAAATATTCCAGATAAATGAATTTTAATCCTCATCCTCCCCTTTTTCCTCCTCTTTCTCGTCCTGGTTTATCTGGAAATAACGCAATTTAGAACTCTTTGCTGTTAGCAGCTACGCACAACCAATCACGTAGATTATTCTTTTTCAAATATTTTTTGGTGAGATATTTCAGATACCTTTTGGAAAATGCACCGTAGAAGTTACAATAATCTTGATCTTGCTCCTTTCAGTGGTACGACCCCACCACTGAGAATCTCAGCTTTGCCATTCACTTTGATTCTCTCTTCTGAAGAAACTGCTCAGAATTGGCGGTATCCATGATTCCATCTTCTGTGTATGTATGTACACTGTACACCCAGCATGGGCCACATACAACCCCGAGATCAAGAGTTGCTCACCCTTCCGACTGAGCCAGCCAGGCGCCCCCATGATTCCATCTTCTATAGGGTGGGTGCCGTCAAGGGTGAACTAAAAAACTTATTTTTTTGTCTCCCCCCCCCGCCAAGCTTTATCACAGGGGCCATGGCAGCACCAGAAGCAGAAAGGCAAAAAGAATTTTACATTTAAATTTATAAAGTTGTTCACTACTCTTAAACTTGAGGAAGAAGTGACAAGGGACAAAAGTGAAAGGCAGTATGTGACAGTCCTCTGAGCTGATTGGGAGATCTTACTTAGGACATAGCTACGAACTCCAGGGTCTTGAACAATCCAATGGTAGAAATGGCCAAAGGAGTCCTGCACAGCCAATTTTTTTTTTTTTTTTAAGATTTTATTTATTTATTTGACAGAGAGAGACACAGCAAGAGAGGGAACACAAGCAGGGGGAGTGGGAGAGGGAGAAGCAGGCTTCCCGAAGAGCAGGGAGCCCGATGCGGGGCTCGATCCCAGGACCCTGGGATCATGACCTGAGCCGAAGGCAGACGCTTAACCGACTGAGCCACCCAGGCGCCCCTCTGCATAGCCAATTATTTTTAAACCTGGTAAACAAATGAGACCTAGTTTTTTCAGTTTTGAGGAATGCTTACAGAAAATGTCTGAGAGAGGCGCCTGGGTGGCTTAGTCATTAAGCGTCTGCTTTTGGCTCATGTCATGATCCCAGAGTCCTGGGATCGAGCCCCGCATTGGGCTCCCTGCTCCGTGGGAAGCCTGCTTCTCCCTCTCCCACTCCCCCTGCTTGTGTTCCCTCTCTCTCTGTCAAATAAACAAATAAAATCTTTTAAAAAAAAATTTCTGAGAAATTTTGTCTTGTTCCCCAAATTGAAAATATTATTTTTTCTGATTATAAAAATAACACATGCCTCTAAAACTGAAAATGTTATTTATTTATTTTTTTATTTGTCGGAGAGAGAGAGAGCACAAGCAGGAGTAGTGGCAGGCAGAGGGAGAGGGAGAAGCAGGCTCCCTGCTGAGCGGGGAGCCTGACGCGGGACTTGATCCCGGGACCCTGGGATCATGACCTGAGCCGAAGGCAGCTGCCCAACCGAGCCACCCAGGCGTCCCCAAAACTGAAAATATTATTATTGTTTTTCTTCTTAACGATTTTCATCCTTATTGGAAAAAAAAGACAAAAACCATTCTTTTTTTTTTTTTTTTTAAGATTTTATTTATTTGTGAGAGAGAGAGCATGAACCAGGTGGGGAGTGGGAGTGGGAGAGGGAGAAGAAGGCCCCCCACTGAGCAGGGAGCCCGATGCGGGGCTTGATCCCAGGACCCTGGGATCATGACCTGAGCCAAAGGCAGATGCCCAACCGACTGAGCCACCCAGGGGCCCTGACAAAAACCATTCTGAATTGCTTTAGTGTGTATCAGGCATTGTTTTGAATTCTTAAAATACAAATATTAAACCTTTTTTAGTCCTCCGATGTCCCTGTGAGACAGATTGTGTTGCCATCCCCTTAGATGAGGAAATAGGTAGATGTTATTATGTAACTTTTCCAAGGCCACACAAGTAAGTGGTGGCAGAACCGGGATTTAATCCAGGCCTTTTGGCCCCACAGCCTCTCTTCATCTACTGCCTTCCAATGAGGGACAATGTTAAAATCACTTAAAATTTTATTGTTCAGAGTAACCCCATAAGTCCTTTGTTATCTATCCACTAAGCTTTTTGGGGTGGTATGTAAATCATATATGTTTGTATGTGTAACTTTTTTTCCAAAATGGGAACTCACTATGCAGATTGCTTTGTAACTTTTTTCACCCAGTTTTGTTTTCTTTTTTTACCTCAGTGAAACTAGACCATTTTTGATGGCTGCCGTAGCAGGCCTTTTGGAATGAATGCACCATAATTTAACCAATCTCCTATTGTTGGCCATTTCTACTCTTTCACTGTTATAAGCAAGACTTTTTGGTCAATTCTTATAGAGAGAGCTCTGTGCTGCATTTTTTTCTTAAGGTAGTAAATTCTTAGGCATGCAACTTATGGGTCAAAGGGCAGGCGAGTTTCAAGGTTTTTGATGCCTGTGGCCTGGGTCTGCTGCAAAGCCTGGGCCAATTCGCATGCTCACCACTCACCACTCACCTATTCACCCTTCTGTACTTGTTCTTCTTGTCCGTGGTGCTGGGGGTTGTCAACCTTCTAACCTGTTAAGTGAAAAGCAATTACTCTTATTTTAATTTGCATCTCTTCTTTTGTCCTCTCTCCTTTTCTTGGGAAACTTCCAGGGAAGCTTCTGTCCTCCTTACCCCATGTCACGTGCCTCGGTCACCTCCCTGTTGCGAAATCTTGTGGTCAGTTCTCATCCTCAGCTCGCTTGCCTGACTGATGGGATACGATGAGTCGATCCCTCCTCTCGACCTTCTGTTTCCACTTGGTTTTCCGGACACCACACCCGACTGGTTTTCTGTCTTTCTGGCCACTCCTGTCGTTTTTGTTGGTTTACTCCTCGCCAGTCTGGAAACATTGGAATACCCCAGGTTGGCTTAGTCCTGCATCCACTTGTTCATTTCCACCCCTGCCTTTCAAGATCTCATCTAGCCTCATGGCTTTCATTTTGGTCTGGCCACGTGTGACTTGCAGCCTGGGCCTCAGCCTTGGTAACGAAAGACTGTGTGTTTCTGGATATCTAATTCACATCTTCACATTAACATGTTAAAAGTCAAGCTACCTGCTTTCCCATAGCTTCCTCCATCTCAGGCAATGGTGATTCAGTCTTGCTCAGGCTTAGCACCGTGGTGTCTTTCTTGATGCCACTCTCTCTTTCTGTTACGATCCACATCCAGTCAGCATGTCCTGCCTGCATTACCCTTGAGATATGTTTGAGGCGCTGACCATTTCTCACCATGACTGCTGCCATCACCATGTCCAGATCCCTCTTTTTCCGCTGTTAGGAGGCCTTTCCCTGTCTCCCTGCATCAGCCTCTGTCTCCCTACAGTGCACTCTTGTACCCAGCAGCCAAAATAACCCAAACTGTGAGCTGAATCATATCACTCCCACAGTGGTTGCTCATTGCACTAAGAGTAAAAACTAAAATCCTCCCCTAATGGCCTAAAAGACCTTCCCTGATCTTCATGTCACTCCTCTTTTATCTCAGCCATTCTCCCCCTCTGCAGGCCCCCCTGTAGTCCCCAAGCCCCTTTGCTCTTCTTCTAACCCACTGCTGTTCTTGCCTCAGGACCTTGGTGCTGGCCTTACCGTCTTCCTGAAATATTCTTCCTCATGTGTCCTCATGGCTTTGTTCCTTCACCCCCTTCCCGTCTACTCAAATATCACCCCAGTGAGGCTTTCTTTGACCATTCTTTCTATTTCAGAAGTGTACAATTCAATGATTTTTAAATCATTTATTTTATTCTATATTTTAAAATTTATTTATGCGAGAGAGAGAGAGTGCGCAAGCATGGGGAGGGGCAGAGGGAGAGGGAGAAGCAGACTCCCTGCTGAGCAGGGAGCCCAATGTGGGACTCGATCTCAGGACCCTGGGATCATGACCCGAGCTGAAGGCAGGAGCTTAACTGACTGAACCACCCAGGTTCCCCAATTCAGTGATTTTTAAAAATTTTACCAAGTTGTGCAACATTGCTATGAACTTTTCCATCACCCCAGTAAGATCTCCTATGCCCACTTACCATTAATTTCTGTTTCCACCCCCAGCTCTGGCAACCACAGATCTACCTTCTGTGTCTGTAGATTTGCCTTTTCTGGACATTTTGTACAAATGGAATCATGTAATATGTGGCCTTGACCAAATGGTCTTAATTGCAAGTCCTCCCTACCCAACATTCCCTGTTCCTTTCTCTGCTTTATTATCTTTTTAGCACTATGCCCATATAATATGATATATTTGGTTTATCTCACTCCTTGCCCTCTACAACTGGAATGTAAGCTTCACAGGGCAGGCGTTGTTTTTTGTTCACTCTTGGGCATCCCTTCACCCCTGTGCCTAGAACATAAGATGCTAATACATATATACAAAATATAAATAATATATTATATAAACTGAATTAGAGTAGTGAGGATGAACATCTTTTGTTGTGGCTCGGGTTTTTGTGGCCAGTGTCACGGCTCACCTCTGAGGCAGAGGTGGGGCCAGGGTAGTACCTGGTGCCTGCTCTGGGGAGGCATCAAGCTGAATCCGTCGCTGGCCTCCCAAAGCAAGCCTTTGTTTCATTTTGCCCCGGTCTGGTTGCAGTTACATCAGTGACTACTGTTTTCTTGATTGGCACCAGATGCCAGGCATTGGGATTTAAAACCGTCTTTAATAGTCTCTGAAAAGCTCTCTGTGTGTTGCTTTCCATCATCTGCACCTCAGGCAGATATGGCCAAGCCAGAACCTCAAGGAATTCCCGAAGAAGCCAAGAGCACCCCCCTCCCCCATCCCCACGTCCCCAGCTTCTCAAAGTTACAGCTGGGCCAGTTCGTGGCTTTGGTGTCAGTGGAGAGCTGTTTGAAAGAAAAGGTCCTTTTAGCTAGAAGTCTCAAAAGTAAACACACAGGCCCCTGCAATGAATGTTAAAACAGACCTGCTCTCTGTGTCACCAGCAGAGAGGTTGCCTTGTGAAACCTCACTTGAAGAAAGAAGAAAAGCTTTCTGTCAGGAATCTCTTCCCCCGTACGTGGCTGCCTCGGCATAGCCTGGGGTTTACTGCTGCCTCTCGAGTGTTCTGTAAGCTTATCGGTTTTGGAAGCTGGTCACCCTCCTGGGAGCACGTATTGAGCAAAGAGTGATTCTACCCCTCGAAGCACGAATGCCAGCCGAAGCTGTTCCTATTCTCTTCTTCTAGAGGTCTATTGTGACCTTTTGCATTTTCACCTGTTGTAGGCGGTCAAGGCATTTTTCCCTCCATCTTGTTTTTCTCCTTTTTAGATGTCAGGATTTCTCAGTGTTGGAGCAGAGTTTTTGTATGAGAGGAAATCTGCACTCTAGGACATTTTCTTAGGATTGTGAGTCCTGCCTGGAGTCGGGGTGGGTAAGAAGTTTACTTAACAGCATTCACGTGGTAAATTTTTACCTTCAGCTCTGGGTAAGATGCTAAAGAGTTGGAATGAATAAGGCGCTGTCCTGGAATTTAGGATCTAGAGAGGAAAATGGGCAGACATTAAGCCAGTCAGTGAAAGACACTAGGCCAGTGGTGATAGATGTGATGGAGGGAAGTACAAGATGCTCTGGAACTGTTGCACTGAGGACTTCACCTATCCTGAGGTTGGGGGTGTCAAGGAAGGCTTCTCTGGGGAAGTGACACCAGGAGGCCAGAGGATGCAAAGGGATGCCTAGGGCAACAGGAGAAAAGTGTTCCAGGCTGAGGGAGCACGTGGGAAGCTTTGAGGCAGGAATGGGTTTGGTGCAGTCACGTCACACACAGATGGCCCTTGGGGCCAGCCAGGCCTCGTGAGTGAGAGCTGCTCCAGATTATGACCAAAAAATGGCGGGGAGGAGGCCCTGAAGCAGCACTGGCCAATAGAAATATAATGTGAGCCACGTATGTAATTTAAAATTTTCTAGTAGCCACGTCAAAAAAAGGTAAAAACAAACAGGTGGAATCAATTTTAATAATATATTTTATTTAGTCTAATATAACCCAAATACTATCATTTTAATATATAACCAGTATAAAGAAAGCTATTACTGAGGTATTTTTGCATTCTTTTTGTGTGTGTGTGTCATGCGTTTGAAATCTGGTGTGTCATTTTATACTCCTAGCACATCTCAGTCTGGACCGGCCGCATTTCTAGAGCTCTGTAGCCACGTGTGGCTTGGGGCTCCCACACTGGACAGTGCAGGCCTGGAGGTTGTTACTCAAGGAAGACTTGGGAAACTTTTCTGCTAAATTAGGTTGTTAGTATAGGACTGTACTGTCCAGAAACTTCTCTCATTCCTCTTAAGCCTGCCCCACAGAGGCGTAGTGTCACGTCCTAGAGGACCCTCACTGTTTCTAATTAGCCTCGTAGCATTCAGCTTCTAAACTGACAGCTATTTTTTTTTTTTAAAGATTTTATTTATTTATTTGACAGAGAGAGAGAGAGTGAGAGCAGGAACACAAGCAGGGGGAGTGGGAGAGGGAGAAGCAGGCTTCCCGCTGAGCAGGGAGCCCGATGTGGGACTCGATCCCAGGACCCTGGGATCATGACCTGAGCTGAAGGCAGACGCTTAACGACTGAGCCACCCAGGCGCCCTAAACTGACAGCTATTATAGGCCTGAAATGAGAGCCCAGAATCAGTGATAGGAAAATGAGACTGTTGCCTGGGTATGAGCGGTTTCCTTCCCCTTGCCAAAAAAAACCCCAAAACCCAAAAACCAAAAAACCAAAAAACCAAACCACCCCAAAAAACAAAAAACAAAACAAAACAAAACCCCCTGAAACATTTCCTCTAATGTGCAGGCCTCTACCTTGCGCCAGTTACTTGAGAGCGGCTCCCGCCCAGTTGTCCATTCCAGTCTCCCAGGTTCTCCCAGGGGAGGGGCTGCGGCTGCTGGAAGAGTGTTAAGATCAAACTTCATTTATCTCATTTGAGTGTACTATTTTCCCTTTTCCTCCAGTCTTCCAGGGTGCTCGCAGTATTTTTCTTAGAGACATCACTCTTGTCAGAGAGTGGTGTATCGGGAGGGGAAGCGATAGGGCATCAGAGCAGGGATGTTTCAATTAGATGGTGGCGGTTAGGGCCACTGTTAGGTACGGAGTGGAGATCTTCACCCCTTGTCAGGCCTGGCCTCGGGGATGCTGTTTATGATGCACAGGACAGCGCGGCACCCATTTCTCAGATTATGATCTCTGTGCCTTCTTTCCCTCCCTCTCTCTTCCTCCGCCCTTCTCTTAATTAATTAGTGTTCACTTATACATACTTTATATACATTCGTTCTTGGGGGGGGGGAGTACAGTCAAGACTGAATTCACCTTGAACATACCCCTCCCTCGATCCGAAAAGCCCCCCAAATGGATAGATTGCTTCTGTATGTATTTTTAAAGATTCGTGGAACACATTAAGTGAAAAATCGAAGGTTGGATGAAGTCAGTTTTGTATATGTAGTTTATCTATGTGTATTTGTGCTGCTGCTTGCAGGTACAGTGACTTCATACAAAGTTGACAGCCATGAATTATGTTTGGATTTGGAATGTGTGTATTTATGGGGTAGGTGTCATACTTTGCATTTCTATATTGTTTCAATTTTTTTAAAGATTTATTTATTTATTTGAGAGAGAGAGAGAGCATGAGTGGGAGGGGCAGAGGGAGAGGGAAAGAGATTCTCAAGGAGATTCTGCACTGAGCGTAGAGCTCAACGCGGAGCCCGATCTCACAAGCCTGATATCATGACCTGAGCCGAAACCAAGAGTCAGATGCTTAACCGACTCTGCCACCAAGGTGCTCCGTTTTAATTTTTCATAATAAGCATGCTGTTGTTTTATTTTTTAAGTGAATATAATTTATTGTGAAGGCAATATTTTATAGCATAAATTGGACTTTTTTTTTTAAAAGATTTTATTTATTTATTTGACAGAGACACAGCGAGAGAGGGAACACAAGCAAGGGGAGTGGGAGAGGGAGAAGCAGGCTTCCCGCCGAACAGGGAGCCTGATGGCGGGGCTCGATCCCAGGACCCTGGGATCATGACCTGAGCCAAAGGCAGACGCTTAATGACTGAGCCACCCAGGCGCCCTAAAAAACTTTTTATTATGGAAAGTATCAAACATAAATAAAAGTAGAGCAGTATAATGAATCATCCCATACTTGTTACCCACTTTTTTTTTTTTTAAAGATTTTATTTATTTATTTGACAGAGAGAGACACAGCGAAAGAGGGAGCACAAGCAGGGGGAGTGGGAGAGGGAGAAGCAGGCTTGCCGCTGAGCAGAGAGCCCGATGTGGGGCTCGATCCCAGTACCCTGGGATCATGACCTGAGCCGAAGGCAGACGCCCAACGACTGAGCCACCCAGGCGCCCCTTGTTACCCACTTTTAAGAAGGATCAGCACGTCAGGTTGTCTTTCGCCTCTAGACCCCGCTTTTTTTGGGGAGTATTTGGAAGCAAATCAGAGACATCACGTCATTTCATTTGTAAAACACTTCCGTGTACATGTCTGATAGGGAAATTAAGAAAAAAAAAAATGTGTCCACTATGCAGATAATGGAAATTTAAGAAATATAACCTTTGTTTTGTAATCTTACTCTTCAAACACAACAGTTTCTCTCTGGTTCATTTATTTCTTTGTCCTTTTACATATTAATTTTTATAGGATTTTAATAATATGAGCAATATGAATATAACTTCAAGTTCTTTTTTTTAACTCGACATATACAGCGTGAATAATTTTTCATGTTCTTGTACACTTTGTAATCAATAATCCATCTCTTCATTGTGGCACAGTATTTCACTCGTCTGACCTTGTAATTTTTAAAAAGCAGTTGTTTACAAAGGAGACTTTTGTGTATGTATGTGAAATGATTACAAGTTTAGTTAACTTTCATTACCTCAAACAGATAAAAAAAGAAAAAGAGAAAATGTGTTTTTTTCTTTGTGTGAGAACTTTTAGGAATTACTCTCTTAGTAACTTTCAAATAGATTAGTGTTCACTGTGGTCATCATGTTGTACATTACATCCCTAGTCCTTATTTATTTTAAAACTGGAAGTTTATAACTGCTGATTTTTAAAAAGCAGAATCTTAACTGTGAAAGTTCTCTTCTAGCTGGGCTCCTACATTTTGTATTTAAAGACCACTGAAAAGGAGGTTTGTTCATTGAAAGCTTTCCCCTGCCGTGTTTATAAACATAGCTTTGATCCTGTGCCACCCGGGAGAGGTGATGTGGTTGCTGAGGTTCCCTGAGGGCACAGAGAATGGATGAGCTGTTAAGGGGGCTCTGGTCTAGGAATCTAGGAATCACTTTCATGGGTGATGAGGACTTTCCTTCTCATGGGGGTGAGGAGCTCTAATGACAAGGTAGTAGTAACTCACATGGACTGATAGTTTATTCTGAAGACCTAACTTTCCCACATCTGTATTTATTCCCCCTGAATCACTTAAAAAATTTAAAAATATGCTGCAGCTTGACAGACAGTGAGATTTACCAAGATAGATGAGGCCTTTTGTATCCTGTGTTAAAAGGACCTTCAGTTGGTTCAAGAGAGACTTTGTCTCTAATGTACCTTAGTCAATGGATGACTGTGATGAATAGCGAGTTCTGAAAAGTGTATGCCTGTGCGTTTTTTTTTTTTTTCTTGTAAGTAAAGAAAAATGTCTGTTCCTTCATGGGCTTTGGCTTTTGGCTTGAATCAGGAGAAATAAGGATGATCATGATTGACAAATCTGTCATGTACTGAAATGAGGATGTGCGTTCCTGATCCCTCCTTCCTCTGGTAGGAGAGGAGCTTTTCCTCTCCTCCTGTCTAAGGGATTTGGAGCCCATGTTTCCTGCCTTCTCAGGAATCCTTTCTGATTTTCCTGCTGCCTCTCTAACTGTTCTCTGCTTTGCAAGGTCATCTTCATCTGTTTGTTAGCTGAGCTTCCTACCATTCCATCTTCTTCTGTGATCACATTCGCATCCATACCTCCTCTTTATGCATAACCACCATGTGCAGGTGACCCATAGACTTGAATCTCCGGCCTAGATCTCTCCTCTGAGCTCCATGCCCACATATTTGACTATTTTCTTGCTTTCTCCTTGTGGATATGTCAGAAACGTCCAAATCTAAGCTCGTTGCCTCTTTCCCAGACTTGACCCTCTTCCATTGTTCCATATTTCACTATTTGTCCAGTTAAGTTAGAAACTCAGGAGCCATCTTCGGTACCTCTACCCCTCTTGCCTGTTTACTTTGCTTATCTGTTTTTAGGTTTTCTTGGTTTTTACCTTTGCAAGTTTGCCCTCCTCTTTCATCTCTACCTCTACTGTCCTGGTCTTTTCCTTTGTCCTCCTGTCTGCTCTCCCTGTATCTATCCTTACTTCTCTCCAGTCTTTTCTACATTGGGGACAGAATGATTTTTGAAACCACGAAGCTGATCTTGTCACACCTGGATTAAAAACCCTTAAGTACCATGCTGCTGCTCTTAGGATAGAGAGGAACTTTTCAACATGGTGGGCCCATTAGGCCCTGCAATGTATAGCCACTGCCTGGGTCTTCTACCCCATTTGGATCACATTGCATTCCAGCCCCACTCATCTCTGTTCAGTTTCTTGAGTGCATTTGTGCCACAAGGCCTTTTCACATGGTATTTCCTCTGCCTGGATTGGTGTTCTTCTGCACTGCACCCCACCCTTCAACTTCAGAGTGCAGTTGAGTTGTCAGTTCCTCAGGAAATTTTCCCTGATGCATTGATGAGGCCAGCTATCCAGTGCTCATGAGACCATAAATGTCTTGCATCAAATCTGTTAATATGGTTGCGGTTTTACATTTCTTTGTGTGATTATTTACTTCTGTTTCTCTCAAGTGACTTGTGAGTTTCCTCAATGCAGAGACTTAGTCTATTTTCATTCTTCATTATAACCCAGCCTCTCACCCAGTGTCAGATAGATAGATAATAGATGCCCAGAACATGCTTCTTGAATGAATGAACAAGAAAGAAAGAGAGAAAATAAAAGTTTACAAACTGGCTTTGTAAAATGAAGCTATTTTCATTTTTAGTGGAGTTAACGCAAGCCCTATAGACCAAAACTTTGATTTAGAGACCATTGAGGGACGCCCAGCAGCAGCAGACAGAAGCGGCTTCAAGGCCAAAGTAGACTCTTCTTTGCACCCTGTGTTCTACGAAGACCCTGCCAAATCGTCAGTGATGGGGGCTGACGGGAGGTGGGGTGAAGCCAAGTCAACATTGGTACCCCAACAAGAATTCCAATGTTTTTAATCTGCTGGTAGCTTGCTAGAAAAGACTTTCTCTTGTTAGGCTCTGGCTAAGTTTGGAAGCCAAAGAGACATCGTAACAGTAAATCCTGGACGCCTCTGGCTTCCTTTACTGCAAAGGGAACGTGAAAGAGTGTTCTCTTTAAACCTGGGGTACACTCCAGCCCGTGTGTGTCTGAGTTACAGGGAGCCGGGGAGTGGAAAGGAGACTATTTACTCTCTGCTCTTCTGGAATTTCCTCCGGTTCCGTTCCTCTGTGCACCAGTGTTTCACAGCTATGTGTAGAATGAACACTGACCTGTTAATGAATGCCCTGCTTATTTTCGCTTTCTTTTGATGGGCCTATGGGATTGAGGGTGGAGGGAGGCAGGAAGAAGGTTTGTTTGTTCCCCTGAGCAGCTCCGTTAAGGCCAAATCAATCACATCTTCATCTGGCTTCCGAGACGCTTGACCTGAGAGTACTTAGTCTCCCTTAAAAGTGTCTTACTTTTTTTTTTTTTTTTTTAAGATTTTATTTATTTATTTGACAGAGAGAGACACAGCGAGAGAGGGAACACAAGCAGAGGGGAGAGGGAGAGGGAGAAGCAGGCTTCCTGCCAAGCAGGGAGCCCGACGCGGGGCTCGATCCCAGGACCCTGGGATCATGACCTGAGCCGAAGGCAGACGCTTAACGACTGAGCCACCCAGGCGCCCCAAAAGTGTCTTACTTTTGTGTTCTGTTTTATTTCTCTCAAATTTCCAGGTGAATCTTTACATTTGTATTCTGAGTGAGAAAGAAAAAGAAAAAAATAAGATCTTTCCTTTTTTTTTTTTTTTTTTAAGTAGGCTCCACACCCAGCACGGAGCCCAGCGTGGCACTCGATCTCACAACCCTGAGATCCAGACCTGAGCTGAAATCAAGAGTCGGATGCTTAACTGACTGAGCCATCCAGGCACCCCAGGATCTTTCCTTTTAAAAGATATGTGTGTACACACACATACCTTCTCGTGGTGTGTGAGCAGGAGGGGCAGTGATGATAGAAATTCTAAAGTAGAACATTCTTTCACACACTGCAGGTGGGAGTTCTGGATTTCATAACTGAATCCCGTTAAGAGTGGCACAGTTTGGCAGTTCTGGTTTACATAATTTTCTCTTTTGTTGGAATAAGAAGGCAACTTCCGTTCCCTATTTATCTATACTTATTAGTACCATATGCAAAAAACATATTAAAAAGTCCAGTCAAGAAAGGGAAAAAGTAACTCTTAGAAAAATATTACTCATCTTTATTGCACGTAACCGCTCTTCCCAATAGGAAATTATTAACCTGAAGCCACTTGCAAATCTGAGGCTTTGAAGTAAGAAAAAATGGGAGTATGAGTTATTCCCGAAGCAGCTTGATTGTAGATTCCCTACCTTTTTGTATTTCAAACTGTATATGTAATGCTGAATTCTTGTAAGTTTTTTAGTTGGTTTCAGTCACTGTTTGTGCCTTAGGCATACTGGCTTGGAAAAAAAAATATTATAGAAAGTGTCATGCATACATGAAAGTGGAAAGAATAGTTCATGAACCTCTATGTGTCTGTCACGCAGCTCCGTAGCCATCCATGAATGGCCATTCTTGTTTCATCTTTCTTCTTACCCCACCCCCTACTGGGTTAGTTTTTTTATTTTTTAATTTTTTTTGAGAGAGAGAGCGTGCGTGTGCCTGCAAGCTGGGGTGGGGCAGAGGGAGAGGGAGAGAGAATCTCAAGCACACTCCCTGCTGAGAGCAGAGCCCGACCCGGGGTTCGAGCTCATCACCCTGAGATCATGACCTGAGCTGAAATCAAGATTATCGGATGCCTAATGGACTGAGCCCCCTAGGTTCTTTTTACTTAAAGCCCAGGTGTATTTCATCCACAGATATTTTAGTAGGGACCTCTAAAAGATAAGTGCTCCCATAACCATAATGCCAATTTCATACCTAAAAAGCATAATGATAGTTATTTAAGTATCACCAACTAGCCCGGTTTTACATTTCCCCAGTTGTCTTAAAGTTTCTACCATTGGTTTGTTCGGTTTGTTCGAATCAAGGTTACAAATGACATTGATATGTCTTTTCAGTCTCTTTTAACCAGTACTTTCTCTTTCCTCTTTTTATCCCCTGCGGTTCATTTGCAGAAACTGGACAGTTTGTCCTGTAGTTTCCCACCTTTTGGATCATGCTGTTTGTGTCCCTGAAGTGTGTTTTAACATGTTCCTCTGTCCCTCTGTGTCTCCTGTAAACTCAGAAGTAGATCGAGAGGCTTGATCTGATTAGGTTCTTTGTTTTCCTTTTTGACGAGGTGGTGTGCCTCCACGAGGAGGCACCTAAGTGTCTACTCGTCTCTCTTGGTATGCCAGCTTTTGAAGGGTTCTCCTGGCACGGTCCTTGAGATTTTCCAAATTCTTTTCCCCTAGCTTCTAATATTCAGCTGTACCGCTGTCTCTTGACCTTCATGACGTAGCATTACAAAGTATGGCTAAGCAGATTGTACTGAGAACGGAACAGAAGGGCACAATCCCATAACCTAAGAAGTACATTTGCTGATTGCTGAAGTTAGCATGAGCTCAGGCCTTTGGCTTTCTCAGAGAACCGAAGTCTCTTGCCAGCGGAATATTTTCATTATATATGTTCCATTTGCTCGTAATTGAATCAGACTTCCTCCAGCCATGCTCTTAAGTTGGCGCTTTCTGCAGCACCTGCCTGTCATTTGCCCAAAGCTTTAATTCCAAGAGACTGGTGGGCCCATGTGCTTGGGGAGTCATGGGTCTTTCCGAACACATGCTAGGGAGGAGGCCAAGGTAGAGTCTTCCTTAAGCGCCGTGTTCCTGGAAGACGTTGCCATCGTCTTAGCCCAAGCCACCATCTGCTCCTGCCTGGAATATTGCCCTGACTTCCTACCAGGTCTCGTCAGCCTCAGCCCTTGCTCCTCCTGCAGGCAGAGTGATTGCACTACAATGCCACTCATTGCCCTTCCTTGCTCACAGTCCCCTAATGGCTCCCAGTGTCACGCAGAGGAAACTCCAGAGACCTTGCGGGAGCTCCAGGGCTTTCCTTGTGGGCTCTGGGGACCTACCTACTGCCCTCATCTCCTGCTTCCGTCTGCCCTCATCCACTCCAGCCACACCAGCCCCCCTGCCATTCCTCAGACAGGCTAGGCCTGCTCCTACGTGGGGCCTCTGTGCTTCCTTTTCTTTCCGCCTCGAATATTCTTCCCCCAGAACCTAAACGGCTTCCCCTGCCCTCTCCTTCTTTCAGTCTCTGCTCAGTTGTCACCTCCCCAGCAAGCCTTTCTTACTACCACAAATCCTCCTCCCGCCTCTAGCACTCACCCTCTGCTTTCCTCGGTTCATTTGTTTCTCCTGCCCTTGCCACCTTCTAACAGATGATGCAATTGTCTTAAAAAAAAACTGCTTATTGTCTGTTTCCCCCACCTAGAATAGGAACACCCAGGCATATGATTTTTGTCTGTTCGGTTGCTGTTAAATCTCAGTGACTCAACTAGTAGGTGCTCGCTACACAAACGTGGATGGCATGACCGTGGCAGAGGTGGGGGGTAACGAAGCTGCAAGTAACTGGTGCGCTTCCTCGGCGCAGTCTGATTCTGGTTATGGCAGTTGACTTACTGTGCCCTTTTTTCCGGCAGTTTCTTGGTGTTTGAGCAATGCCTCAAAAGGCAGTAGAGGACATGGTGCAAGAGAAAGGCCCTTTGTAGGGTTGTCAGCGTGGCTGTAGTGAAACCCGAGGGCCCCAGAGGCGAAGCGGCTCAGGCTGCTATTTATAGCTAAGCTTCCAGTGTATGTTTTCCAGCCACACTTACTCCTTTCAGCCTCCCCTGTATGCTCAAGCCTGTCACTCACTCAGCTAATGGTTTCTTTAGTCCCATTATGCATTGTAGGGCTCCCCTGGCTCAGGTAATTTTTTCAAAGAGAATAATGGGGTGTTCTGTTCTCAGAGGTTTAATTTTTTAATAGCCTTGCCAATTTAAAAAAGCCCTTTTCCAACTTTTTATTATGAAATTTTCAAACAGACAAGAGAATGGAAAGAGGCATACAGTGAACACCCACATGCCCTCTACCTAGACCCAACACTTGTTATCATTTTGCTGCATTTGTTTTATCTGTGTCAGACTGTGGGCATGTGCTTTTTTTCCCTGAACCATTTGAAGGTAAATTGCAGGTGACTTGACACTTCCTTCCTAAAAATTTCAGCTTATTCTCCTATAAAACCGTTCAGGGATTGTGGATATCATCATAAGCTTCTTGCATCTCCCAAGGATAAGAACATTCATGTGTAAAACCATAGATTCTGATTGAATCTAAGAAAATTAACAGTCATTTCAGACATCATTTAATATCTAGTCTGGATGTAAATTTCTCCACTTGCCCCAAGAATATTTTTTTTTAAGATTTTATTGATTGGAGAGAGAGGGAGAGTGTTGGGGGAGGGGCCGAGAGAGAGGGAGAGAGGCTTAAGCAGACTCTGTGCTTAGCATGAAGCCCAACACTGGGGTCCATCTCCTGACCCTGAGATCATGACCCAAGCTGAAACTAAGAGTTGGACACTCAACTGACTGTGCACTCAGGCGCCCCACCCCAAGAATATTTTTTTCAAACTAATGTTTAGTAAAACACTGCATGGTATTTGGTGGTTATGTTTGTTCCAATCTAGAAGAGTCACCTTCTTGCCCCACTTTTTTAAGAAAAGAAGTGTATTTAATGACATTGTTTTTTTAAAGAGCCCAGGACAGTTACTGTATAGATGTCCTGTATTCTGGATTTGTCTGATTGCTTCCTCATGGTATCGTTGAATTTGTTTCTCTGTCCCCTTATTTCATGTAATAAATCGGAAAGGAGATTTAGCAGCTTAATTGGATTCAGGCTCAATGCTTTTAGCAAGAAGACTTTAAAAGTGATGTGCGTACTTCATGCTGCATCACATCAGGAAGTGTGTGTGTGTCAGGTTGTCTCGCTCTTAGGAATACTTCGTTTGACCACTTGGTTATGACGGTGATGGTCAGAGGTCTCTCTGACTCTCTCTTTTTTTAGTAAATGGAACAATGGAGGAATTAGAGTCTCAAAAGTTTTGTTTAAAGATGAAATGCCCACACTCCATTTGTAAAATAATGGCCTTTGAGACACCAAGAAAGGAATCAAGGAATCCTTCTGGAATGCTCATCCCAGCACATTTCTGAGTTCAGAAGGCAGGGCATCTTTAGGAAGTGTCCTGGAAACAAGATGAGAAGATGATTTGTCCTTGGAATGGTTAGGTAGCTCACCTTGGAAGACGTTTCGGAGTTTGTTGCTGCAACCCAGAAAAGGCTCCAAAAGAGAAGTGCATGTTTGCAATGAACAAATTCGACTAAGAGAAATCAGGACTTTTCAGCCTAAAAACAGGAAAGTCAACAGGGAGATAATAAAAATGACAAGTTATTAGGAGCCCCCTGGGGGCTGCTTCATTCTTTACAAGTGCCCCCTGGAAAATGTGTTCTTATTGCTCCTGTTTTCCATGTGGGGAGACTGAGGCTCATGTTAAGTAATTTGCATAATGCTGTAGCTACTAAGTAGTAGAACTGAGATTTGAACCCAGTCTGCCTGGCTGGTGCCCATCCTGAACCTCTGTGCTGTACTACCTGCTGGGGACTTAGGCCCTGGATCTCCGCATAATACAGTAGGGAGACACCCCTTGATTTCTCTTGTAAACAATAATAATAAATACTTATTATCTCCTGGTTTTCAGTGGGTCAGGATTTGTGACTGGCTTAGCTGGGAAGTCTGGCCTGGGATCTCTCATGAGGTTGTAGTCCATACAGTGGCTGGACCACAGTCATCTGAAGGCTAGACTGGGGCTGGAGGCTCTCCTTCCTAGGTGGCTCATTTGCATGGCTGACAAGGGGGTGGTCAAAGGGCCTCAGTTCTTTCCTGACTACTAGACTTTTGAAGGAACTCACCTTCAGATTACAAGTATTACTTTATAGAGATGTTTGGAACTCACCAAGCCCCTGAGTGAAACTGACTGAAAATAGCAACAGACTCAAAAGGATTTGGAGAGATCCATTACAGGCAAGAGAGAGCAAGGGAAGGTAGAGATGCTTAGGAGAACTTGAACACCTAAAGGGTAACTGGTTTCCACATTATTACAGTAGATCCTTGAATTGATCCAGACTTTTCCTTAGTTCTTAAAGGATTGTGTCTGTATCTTATATTTGGGCCTGGCTTTTTTAGTTGGGGGAGGTTGTTTCTAGAAAGTACTTACGCATATGCTGCCTCGTTCTAGAAAACCAGTGAGATAACTCATAATAATACAGTAGCAACTAAGAGATAGAATCAAGCGGTGGTTTGATGGGTGGTGGGTGGGGAGGGAGGTTGGAACATGTGGCTCTCTCCTAGCCTGGCTCTGTACGGTGTGGGAAGACATGGAAGAGCCGTGTGCTGTTTGGAAATCCTCATAAACACTGCTCTCTCGGTCATTACCGAATGACCCTGGACTGGAGGTTTTAGCTCCTGAACATTAACTGGGTGGAAGCTGTTCCGTGTGGCCAGGCTTGGTGGTGAGGGTTGGGGGGGCGTGTGTGCAGCAGTTTCCAGCCCACAGAGGGCTTGGGGCTTCTGCCTCGTGTCAGTTTGTTCTGTTTCTCTGCTGTGGTTTCCTGAGTCTTCTGGCTCGCCCACAGGACTGACTGCCTGGTGTTCTAGGGGCCAGGCCACTCCGAGGTGCCTTCTTAACTCCGTCGCAGAGCCCCTCGTCGACTGCTTTCTCCTCAGGGACTAACCCAGTGCCATGTGACTATTGTGGGGGTGACTTACCTTTGCTGAACTTTTATTGCTTAAAAATTTTACCTTATTTCAAAGTGAAACATCTTCAGAAGTGAAAACTAAAAACAGTTTATTTTTAAATACAGATAATCTGAGAAGAAGCCCCTGTCATCCTTCATCTAGAGGTGACTCCTGATGACATTTCCTCAGGGTCTCCTGACCTGTTTCTCTTCTTTTTTGCCACCACTCTTCATATGGGTGGGGCGGAATGCTGCTCCTCACTGCTTCCTCTGTATGCCATCAGATATCTCTGGGGTTTTCTCACAGTCCTGCAAGTATAAGCAAACAAATCGGTCATGTAGAAATTATAAAGATATACCATGTTTTGAAAAACAAGAATGCAGCCTTTTCCCCCAGTCTAATACAGCAGTGATGACAATTAGACCCGTTCCTTCCCATTCTTCCTTCCATGCCACAAGACAGATGCGAAGTGGCAGAAAAATGTTGGCAAGGATGCCAGAGTAGGTTAAGTGAGGGCTGATAACTCGCAGAATCTTAACCTGGGGTGCATTTGCTTTAGTCCATCCCTGTTGCTTTTCTTGTTCAACAGTGGAGAACACGCAGCTGACCCTGAACCTGCAGACGGAGAACAAAGGCGGCGTTGTGTCGGGCGGTGAGCTGACAATTTTCCTGGACGGGCCAACTGTTGATCTGGGAAGCGTGCCTAATGGCAGCGCAGTGACAGACGGTGAGTGCCGCCCTGCTTGCTCCCTGGGGCTGTGCCGGGATGGGGTGGGGCAGGGCTGGGGCGGGGGAGGTGCCCGGGGCTTGGTTCTCGACCAGGTGCCTGGGTTTGGGTCCCACTCAGCAAGCCCTGGCCCGTAGCTAGCCCTGATTCCTCTTAGCAGTCTTAGCACGATCAAACCTGTGACATGATTTTTTAAGGACAGCTTTCTGATAAAGGACCAAAATAAACGTCGAGTCTTTATACGAGTGTTGTTGTTTTGCTTTGAGAGCAGGGAAAATATCTTTTCATCCCACATGGACTCTGGAAGATAAAATGTCTTTATTAAATGTTACTCAGGCCCGTTTTTCCTCCTAATACAGTTACACTTCCTGGGGAACTTGAAGGTGTCTTTCATATGACGGTATTGGTTGGGAAAGGGGACTGTGTGTCTTAGAGATTCACATTAGCAAAATACAGACAGAAGCAGGGAAATTGGAGTATCTCCCACTCTGTCCTGAATGAGGGCAGTTTGTTTCTTTTGATCTAGTTTGAAATCAGTCACCTTTGGATCTAGCAGCAAATTATTTCATGAAGTCTGAGGCCTGAGATGGGTTGGGTTTCTCCATAATTTTTCTCGTTGAATGTGAGGTAACTGTGGCGCTTTCCAGGCCCCAAACAGGCTTTCTGTAGCTTCAAGGGAGTGAAATTTGAATTCTGATTTAAGGGCAGTTGGGTAGAATCTCAGTGATCGGATGGGGCTTGACTTGAGAATCCTCCCTGGATGGAGTGGTGCTTCGGGTACTTTTGGTGTATGGAGAAAACATGCATTATTCACTCATTCTGCACGTATATCCATAATTGAGCACCTGGTATATACTAGATCTTGGACCAAGTGCTAGCCAGATGGCAGGGGCAAAATTCATATGGTCTCTACTCCTAGGAGCTCATGATTTAATTGGTGGGGGCAGGGATGTTAGACATGAAACAAATAAATGAAGAAATAATTACGTAATTGTAATCATGACCAAAGCTATGAAGGAAAAGTACTGGGTGATATGAGATTCTCATACTTTAGGGGGATCTCACTTAAATTGGGGGCCAGCGAAGGTCTCTTCGAGGAAGCAAGATCCACCGGAGCTGAAGAGCTTAGATAGGCCAAGATGGAAGTGTGGGAATGGGGTAGCTGAGTAAGAGGTAGAAGGGTCCCCTGTGCAAAGGCCCTGAGGTGGGAGTGAGCTTGGCCTGCAGTAGAAACAGAGGTGGTCAGGGTGGCTGGACTGGGGAGAGCAAGAAGAAGAGTGGTGGCAGGTGAGACCATAAGGGCAGGTTGGCCCAGATCACCACAGCCTCAAAGACCTTGGTGAGGATTTTGGACCTCATCCTAAGAAGCAGAAAGCTCTTGAGGGGTTTTGAGCAGAAGAGTGTCGTGATTTGATTTGAATTGAATCGGCTTTGGCTTTTAAAAGCTTTCTGGTTGCGATATGGACAAATGCCCCCATTGCTTGCCCCTACTTTGCGTGGTCAGCATCTGTTCTGTGTCTCACGTGGTGCAGCTTAAGTTTATTTAATGCACAAGGCAAGTTGCTTGTAAGTGCCTTAGATGTTCTTGAAGGTCTCGGAGAAAAAGAGCTGTTTCCCAGGCTTGAGCGCCTCTGTTCTGGAACCCCACTTGAATCTCGTCTGGCTGTCCCTATTCCCTGTTCTTGCTGGAGGCTGCAGCTTGCTAGACTGCCAGGGTCCTCTGTGGTGGGTCACTTGAATGCATGGACTGAACTTCGTTCCTGAGCCACATCTCAAACAAGGGTTGAGCTTCTCAATGTTTCTGTCTTTTCTTGTGATGGGTCCCCTATTTAGGATCTCAGCCACCTTCAAGAGAATCCAGCGGGACAGCTGTTGCTCCAGAGAACCGACACCAGCCCCCCAGCACAAACTGCTTTGGTGGGAGATCTCGGTAAGACGACCCCTGCCCCCTTGTGGATGAGCAGGAGCTAGGAGGGTGCTCAGAGCTATTGAAAACATGTTAGGAGGTGGCGAGGAACAATTTATGTTAGAAACTGTTGGAAATTTCCAACTGACTCACTATGTTAAGGAGGTCCAGAGGGGAGTACAGAATTTGGGATATTCAGAAGGGTCAGGGGTTCCTTGTCAGAGATTGGGACTGGCTAAGCTGGTTATTTGGATAAGAGGGATTGTTGAACAGAACGTAACTGGTGTTTTATGTTATGGGGGCAGCAACCAGAGTTATCCTTTTAGGATACACACAGAAATGCTTAGAGCAATGGTTCTTTGTATGTGAGATTTTCTGTCTGTGCATTTCTGTTTCTGGAGGTGATCCATGATTCCCTTTGGAGTACTGATTAAGACCTCCTGCACTTGGAGTCTGAGTTATATTATACTTATTATACCTATCAGGAATGACTTAATTTTATTTATTGATCTACCCTTCTTACATCTGGGTTAACAGTGCAAATTCATTTCCAAGCCACCTGAATTCCCAGGTATGTTAGAGAGATGGGGAGGAGGGAGTTGGGGACTTCTAAAAATTATTTACTTTTTTATTTTATTATTTATCACTGTGTACAAAATCTCCAGACATTTTAAGGAAATTTTAGGGAAAAGAATCTTATGAGTATAGTTTGTAAATCGTTACTATCTGCGGAGAGTAAGTGAAAAAACTAGTAAAAATCTTCCTGAACATATCCCAGGGAGTGGGAATAATGCTTTGAGAAACACAGTATGATTTCAGCCGATACCCACAGCATCTTGAATGATCCCTGTAACGACAGCCGTCAGCCTCTCTGGATTTGGTGGTTTTGAGGGTTTGCCAGGCAGGTGTCAGGAGCTAGAGAGGATCGCATGTTTGGATCTTTTGTGTGTAGCGTCAGTAGAAGCCAAGGTGCCATTTCCCTGTTCTCTTTTCTCCAAGCCTCTGTAGAGGGTTGCCTCAAACCCTGAAGACCATTCACTCTTTTCCTTGACTTGCTAGATGAGTTATAACTTGGGATAAATAGTCGAGTCTCACAGGGTAAGGACCAATGAAATAATTGGCAAATTTTGTGTCAACAGAGGCATGAGGGGCACCCAGAGCTAGAGAAAACAGAATCTCTTTGGTGGTGAGTAGCTGGTGGAGAAGAACACCTCAGCATTTCACTCTCTGGGAATGATGCCTTCTTAGCTTTGGCACTAGCAGCTGCCATCTTGGTCTTCGAGCTGACTTGGAAAGTTTGTGTCATATGCAACTGATGTCACTTATTTGGGGGTTGGAAGGCAGAGTCCAGTTCTTAATACCTTTGGAATTAAGTTCTTGACCTACTTATTGCTCTCTGAAGTTCTCTAGTGAATAGATCTTGAAACTCACGTGTCCCAGGAGCCCTTCTTTGTTGTTGTTTGTATTGAGGATTGTTGTCTTGTAAAGCAGCAACCAGACTTCAACAGAAAATTGGATGCATCTTTGCCCATAACCCATGGTAGACATTCGATGCTAGTCAACTCTTGGTGGGCAGAGTGCCCTCCAAGTAGTTTGAGCAGTGTAGGAGTCCTCCCTGGTCTGCTTAGCTCCTGTAGCATTTTCCACACATGGCCGCTGAGTTTTCACAGGCCTCTAAGAATTATTTACTTTTTTCAGTAGCAAACACTTTTGAAAGGATCACCTGAAGGCAGTGTCTTCTTTGTCCCTAAGAACTCCTTTTCCCCGTTGCTGCTGCACTGAAGATCAGGTGGTAGCAGGGTAGTTGACTGGATCAGGGTACGGGGCTTTACAAGCAGAAAAAGTAGATTGAATCCTGGCCTGTCATTTACTTGCTCTGTGATACTGCACAAGTTACTAAACCTCTCGGCACCTCAGTGTTTTTCAAATACAAAATGGGGATATCACCTGCCTCACAAGGACATTGTTGGGATTAACTGAGATGAGCTATGTCAGCCTTGCACCCTGGGAGTGCTCAGGGATAGTGGCAGGGGGTGCCTTTGCTCTGGAGACTCTCCGTGGTACCCCCTTCCTCGCCTGCAAACCTGGGAAGTGTGGCCTGGCTGATGTTTTTGCATCAAGGTCTGTAATTAGCAGGGTGATGAATCAAGCCTTCAGGATTCAAGGACAATCCTCTGCTGTCCTAGGTTTCCTGGGGTAGAGGAAAGCAGCTTCTGCCTGCTTTCTCCTAGACTAAATATTTAGCCTTTGCTATGTGAGGGGTAGGTTTTTCTTGGATTTGGGTGCTATTCACCATGATCAAAGATGCTCTGACATGTCCAGGAAGGTGAAGATTGCCATGTCAAACAGCCTTTTACTCTCCTTTCCCCTGCTTTATTAAGCTATCAAACTGGAACCATGTAAGGGTTTGATTTAGGGGTTCATCTACCCAAGGTCGTCCAGTAAAGGGACCATTTGCTTGCAGAATAAGACCACCAAGCTCTGTCTTTCAGTGGGATCGTGCCCACTCTTTAAGAATAATTGTGTGAAACATCCCTAGTTATTTTATTATGTGGCATAAATTGATTTATAGACACACCGTATTAGTATGCAGTCAGTGGGTCTGGTTGAGTAAAGAAAATATAAATTGTTGTATTGTCTTACAATGAAATACCATCCCATAGTAAAAATGGGTGAATGATAGTTGCATCGATATGGTGGAATCTCAGAAACATAATGTTGAACAAGAGAAGCAGGCCACGGGGGGTGGGTGGGGGAACACAGTATGATGTAACTTATATAAAGTTGAAAAATGTCAAAATAAACCATATATATTTTTTATGGATTCCTCCATAAGTAGTAAAACCATAAAAAATGGAAGGGAATAAGTAACCCTGAGTTCAACAGAGTGGTTCTCATTGTGGGGCTGAAGGTGGGTAAAACAAGGAAAAAGCACACAGAAATTTCCCAGCACTGTGAATGTGGGGGGTGGGTCCTCGAGTGTTCATCTTACTCGTCTTCTTTGAACCGAATATATCTTTAATATATTCTTTGGTTTGCATGATATATTTCACAATAAAGAAGGAAGAAGTGTCCTCTATCAACCTGAGAAAACCGAACAGCGATGGTATTAGGTTGGAGAGACTGTCATTTGCTATTGAGGCAGACAGATGTCAGAACTTAGGATTTCTCCAGGCTTGATAACAACCACTTATTTCCCTTCTTCCCCATTGATCGATCTATGTAGCGGTAGCCAGTGATTCAAAGTCAGTGCTCCACATTGGCCTCATAGGTCGTGCTCCTGTCACTTCGAAACCTCAGGCTTGAGAATTTAGTTTGGGAGTTGGGGGAACGGGTTCCAGATGAAAGCCGATCACTGCCAGATAATTTGTCCGAACAGCACTAGTCTTGGTGGCCTGAGAGGCCTGGCCTGACCCTGTTTGGCATTTGACTGGAGTGGGCGTGATTACGTGGGCCCCCCTGGATTCTGTCAGCGTGTCATCCTGCCCGGCGTCCTCAGCCAGTGTTCCTTCTTCCAGTGCAGTGGTGGAGAGTGCCTGGTGTGTGACGGAGCCCCCTGGGAGAGCGCTTGCTCGTTGGCACAGGGAGTACCTACCACACCCTTTAATAATCCCCCAGTGTTTAGTTTATTTGGCTGGACTGAAGGCTGGCTTCGGGAACGGTGCCTCAGTCAGTTCAGGTTTTGCAGATCTGATATGTGCCTGGTCCCGTGTGCACACTGCACACGGCTTGCAGGGAGCATGGCCTCCCCTTTCCACAGCCAGTTCACAGCCTTCATGATACATGAGATCTGTATGAAACAGGCAAATAGGGGCGCCTGGGTGGCCCAGTCATTAAGCGTCTGCCTTCAGCTCGGGTCATGATCCCAGGGTCCTGGGATCGAGCCCCGCATCGGGCTCCCTGTTAAGCGGGAAGCCTGCTTCTCCCTCTTCCACTCCCCCTGCTTGTGTTCCCTCTCTTGCTGTCGCTCTCTCTGTGTCAAATAAATAAAATCTTAAAAAAAAAAAAAAAGAAAAGAAACAGGCAAATAAAACTATGAGCGTCCTGGGCAGTTCAGAGAGAGAAGAAATCTGTGGGTGCAGAGGGAAAGACCGAGGAGAGAGTGGAGTGGGAGTTTGCAGAGAGACCGTCGTCCCTTGTGCGAGGGTTCAGTACAGTATCTCAGGAACTGACTAGTGGAGGGAGTGAGCGGTGAATGAGAGAAACCCCCAGTGGGGCGTCCGTGGAGGGAAAGGACCCGGCAGAGGGGATCCGCACAGGTACGGCTAGCTGTCTTCAGAGGTACTGTTCGGTTAGAAATGGGTGTGAAATTCGAGCCTGGAGAGTAGGAAGTCAGGGTGTCTGAGTCCCTCCGTACTTCACCGATGCCCCGACACCTGTGAGTTTTTTTTTTCCCTCCCCAGCCGTTCTGTGAAATCGGGGTGAGAAGGGGAAACCAGCTCACAGCTGAAACCCTCAGGGCTGTCTGCGAGCCATGCTGCTCCTCCAAGCACAGCCTGAGATGCCTTCTGACTTGACCAACTAGCTCCTCAGTCGAGAATCCCCGTAGATTTTCCACAGTTCTATAGGGAACTGGGGAGACAAAAAGGGAAGAAGGCATTGAATTTTTTCATTAATGGGCCTGAAGACTGAAAGTGGTCCTGTTGAAGAAACTGTAAGGAGCTTAAGCAATTAATTTTCCTTTGTCGTGTGTGTATGCGTTTGTTTTGTGGAAGTGTAGATGTGAACGTGCAGGGATGTATGTGCCTCTTTGTGTTTGGTGTGAGGGGATGGAGGCCTGGAATTTGCCCATGTCCATCGTCAGCTGAGAGTACTGGCCAGTGTTGGGCAGACCCCGGGTTTTAACACGCTCCCCTGTGATTCCGTTTTTTTTTTTAAATATTTTTATTTATTTATTTGACAGAGACACAGCGAGAGAGGGAACACAAGCAGGGGGAGTGGGACAGGGAGAAGCAGGCTTCCCGCTGAGCAGGGAGCCCGATGCGGGGCTCGATCCCAGGAGCCTGGGACCATGACCTGAGCCGAAGGCAGATGCTTAACGACTGAGCCACCCAGGCACCTCTCCCCTGTGATCCCTTTACATGTAAAAGTTTCAACACCTCTTATGATAGAGTTTTCATCCACCCTCCTTTCTTCTTTCCTTTTTGTCCTGCTTTGATAAAAGCATATGAAATTTATTGACTCTCTTGCCTTGGCATTAATGACCTTTGAAGATTTAAAAGAGTAAAGTCTGGGGGACTTACAAAGCCCCAAGGTCTCTGGTGAGCTCTAAATAGCTCATCAGCTGTGTCTGCAGACAGCCTAGCCCAGAAAGGAAAGAAAAATAAACTCCACGGGGCGTGAGTCTGCTGGGAACACTGCTGGGAGTCCTGGGAGGGCCAAGGGGTTTGGGAAGCAAAGCTAATGGGGACAGGGGCGGACAGGACGGGAGTTGAGCCTTTGGGCACTGGGCCATTTTCTCAGTCATTGTTGGCCTCTCCTGCAGTTGAGATGACTAAAGGCTACTTGATTGGAAACTGTAGTTATTTAGAGATGTCACCCTGTCAGCGTGAAACGCAATTGAACACCTTTACGGTTTTCATTCAAGCCTCCCACCCAACAGCTTCTCCTTCAAATCTGGGCAGAGCCTCAGGATTGCTGAGGAAGAGAACGGAGTAAGAAGAGGAAGAAGTGTAATTCATTTATTCCTTTAGGAATAACTAAGACTCAGTCCCTTCTTACAATGGACTCTTTCCTGAGTAGTTGGTTTATTTGGGGGAGGATTGAGACTGTGGACAGGAGCCTCACTGTGTTGTCAAAGCAAGGCATCGAAAAGTAATCATGGAGATTAATTACACATTCATTTATAATTAATTTATTAATTTTGCACTAATTAAATCCTGCACTGTACATTATTATACACTTATCTCTTCAGCTCTGTGTATTTTGTAGGTATTTATTGGGCATTTCTTGTCTGTGAGCCTGGAGAGGTGTGGTATATGCCAGAAAGCTGGTTGGGAAGTTATCAGGAACTAGGAGAAGGTAAGGCAGATGTCTGCAATTGAAGGCAATATTCATTCCACAGACAAGAATGCCAGGCTCTGAGGTAGGTCATGGTGACAAAAAGATGGAAAGCCATGGTCCCCATCATCAAGGACTGTGGCATCTAGTAGGAGACCGATACAAAAGTGACAGTGTAGCACGATGGACCGTGTAGCGGTGGTGAGTTCACATGCAAGAGGAAGGTAGTGGGAAGTGTTCCTGAATCCACCTGGGGGGTTTGGGGAAGACCTCCCACATTTGAGCTGGACTTTGAAAGGAGTTTACAGACCAGTGGCATCAGGGTAAGGGAAGTCACTCCAGGAAGAGGGTACAGCATGGGCAAAGGCAAGGCAGAATAAAGAGAACCTAGCATATTTGAGGAAATACTAGTCATTTGCTAATGTCCCTATGAAAGATATTTGGGTGATAGCTATGGCAAACTGTGGTTCACAGGCCAGCTGCAGGATGCCACCTGTTTGTTTATTTTGGTTTTGGGCTTTTTTTTTTTAAAGAGCAGGGTTAGGTTCCCTGCAAAATTGAGCAGAAGGTACAGAGATTTCCCACAAACCTCCTGCCCCCACATATACACAGTCTCCCCTGCTATCAACATCACGCACTAGCATAGCACATTTGTTACACAACTGATACACCATTGTCCCCCAAAGTCCGTAGTTTGCATTACAGTTCACTCTCAGTGTTGTATGTTCTGTGGGTTTTGACAAGTTTATAATGATGCTTATCTACCATTATAGTGGTGGATAAGATTAATATAGATTAGATTATTACTAGATTATATATAGATTAATTTCACTGCCCTAAAAATCCTCTGTGCCCTACCCATTCATCTTTCTCTCCCCCTTAACTCCTGCAACCATGGATTCTTTTATAGTCTCCAAAAAACTGCCTTTTCTACAATGTCATATAATTGAAACCAAAGTTCGTAGCTCAGATTGGCTTCATTTACTTAGTAATATGCATTTAGGCTTCCTTCATGTCTCTTTATGGCTTGAGAGCTCATTTATTTTTTTATTTTTTTATTTTTTATTTTTTTTTTAAAGATTTTATTTATTTATTTGACAGAGAGAGACACAGCGAGAGATGGAACACAAGCAGGGAGAGTGGGAGAGGGAGAAGCAGGCTCCCCGTAGAGCAGGGAGCCCGATGCGGGACTCGATCCCAGGACCCTGGGATCATGACCTGAGCTGAAGGCAGTCGCTTAACCAACTGAGCCACCCAGGCGCCCGAGAGCTCATTTCTTTTTAGCGCTAAATAATATTCCATTGGATGTACCGCAGTTTATTCATCCATTCACCTACTGAAGCCCAGGCTTGATTCCTTCCAGGTTTGACAACCATGAATAAAGCTGCTATAAACATCCCTGTGCAGGTTTTTTTGCGGACATGTTTTCAACTCCTTCAGGTAAATACCAAGGAGAGTGATTGCTGGAGCATATGGTAAGAGTATGTTTTGTTTTGTAAGAAACTGCCAGGCTGTCTTCCAAAGTGGCTGCACCATTTTGCATTCCCACCAGCAAAGAATGAGAGTTCCTGTTGATCTGTATCCACACCAGCATTTGGTGTTATCAGTGTTCTAGATTTTTGCCATTCTTAAAGCTTTGTAGTAGTATCTCATTGCTGTTTTAATTTGCATTTTCCTGAGGACATACGAATGTGCAGCATCTTTTTTTTTTCTTTTCAAGTTTTTATTTAAATTCTAGTTAGTTAACATATATGGTAAAATTGGTTTCAGGTACAGAATTTAGTGATTCATCACTTACATAGAGCACCCAGAGCTGATCACAATAAATGCCCTCCTTAATACCTGTCACCCATTTAACCTATCCCCCACCTGCCCCGACCATCTCCTTCCATCAGCCCTCAGTTTGTTCTCTATCATTATGGTTTGCTTCCCTCTCTCTCTTTTTTCCCCCTTTCACTGTGTTCATCTGTTTTATTTCTTAAATTCCACATATGAGTCAAATCATACGGTATTTGTCTTTGACTTATTTCACTTAGCATAATACATTCTAGCTCCATCCACGTCATTGCAAATGGCAAGATTTCATTCTTTTTTGATGGCCGATACTGCATTTTGTATAGACACATACACACACCCATCTCCTGTATTTATTAATCAGTCAGTTGACATTTGGGCTCTTTCTATAGTTTGGCTATTGTTGAGAATGCTGCTATAAATATCGGGAACATTGGGGTGCATGTGCCCCTTCAAATCTGTATTTTTGTATCCTTCGGGTAAATACCTAGTAGTGTAATTGCTGGGTCATAAGGTAGTTCTATTTTTAACTTTTTGAGGAACCTCCATACTGTTTTCCAGAGTGGCTGCACCAGTTTGCATTCCCACCAACAGTGCAAGAGGCTTCCTCTTTTGTGGAGCATCTTTTCATAGGTTTATTTGTCACCTGTGTATCTTCTTTGGTGAGGTGTCTGTTCAGGTCTTTGGCCTATTTTTTACTTGGGTGGTTTCTTTTCTGATGTTGAGTTGTAAGAGTTCTTCGTATGTTTGGGTAACAGTCCTTCATCAGATATGTCTTCTGCAAATATTTTCTCCTAGTCTGTGGCTTGTCTTAACTCTCTTGACCACCTGTTTTTGTAAATAATATTTTATTTGAATACAGCTATGCTCATTCATTTACATATTGTCTGTGGCCTCTTTTATGCTGCAATGGCAGAGTTAAGTAGTTGTGATGGAGATCAGATGGTCTGCAAAGCCTAAAATATTTGCTCTTTGGCCCTTTATAGAGTTTGCTGATCCCTGCTATAGGAGATGGTAAGAAGGCAAGACCAGTTCATAATGGGACTTTATGCTTTACTGAGGACTTTAGATTTTATTCTTTGGAGCTAGGGAACCACTGAATTTTGAGCAAGGGCATGATGTGCTATTTTTGTGATAAATTATCCAGGAATGTATCGAATGGATAAATTTGAAGCTGTATCAGTTAGGGTTCATTGCAGGAAGCAGAAACCACTCTAGGTATTTTGAGCAGAAAGGATTTAATATGGGGAATTAGGTGTTTACAGAAGTCTTTGTATGGGCTGGAGGAACAGAAGTGTGACCTTCCCCATCCTTAGTTTCAAGGTCATAGCCTTGCATCTGCGATCCAGATGTCAGGAAACTGCACTTGCTCTTCCGGCTGCCTTCCATGTGGGAGGCTGGTGTCCACGCAGTGAAGAATGGAGTCTGCCAGAGCCCCTCCACTCATCAGCGCCTCGAGAGGAATGGTCTCTGCTTTCTTTCTGCTTTCCAAATCTCCTGCAAGAGCTTTCCCTTGGTATAGTCTGCATCACTTCCAGAATTTAGCTGCAAGGGAATCTGAGAGTCTTCCATCCCCTGAGCGAGTGGACAGAATGGGGGAGACATGTGGAATAGAAGAGGGTGGGAATGTCTGCCACAGTGGAGGTTGAGATTAGAACCAGGGACTAAGAGGAGGACCATTGTAGGAACTGGTGAGATAGGAGTTGATGACTGGCCTTGGGCAGTGGCAGAATGGAGAGAAGTCAAGAGAAATACCTAGGAAAGGTATTTACAGGGAAAGGATTTACAGAGAAGCAATAAAAAGAGTATGGGTCTTGGAGAAATGACTTTTTAGTCATCGTTGCTTAGGCAGCTTGGGTCTGTGGTGATTAAAGAGCAGAACAGAAGTGATGGCAGATGCTTCGGACAGATGGGGATGGTGGGGAAGGAGGTTGCTGAAGCCAGTTTGTGGCGTAGTGTGGTGTGATGAGGTTAGACTTTTCCTTTGGGATTCTGTTGGCGCTGGATGACTCCTTTTGAGAGCACCAAGGTCTGTGGCAGTGGAGATTTGGGGTTTAGTTTAGTGACTGTCTTTACAATGGCATCCTCAGTAGCCTTGATAGAAAGACTCCTTTCAAACACTGAAACAATTCTATACTTAAGTTTTGCATTTAGATGAAAAGTTACAGAACTGAAATACAGAATTTATATAGCATGATGCTGCATGTGTCACAGTGTTCTGAGGTTAATATGTACCTTTAACTTACTAAAAATATAGTGAGGATATTGGCTTCAGTATTCTTTGGGTCTCCCTTTCTTATTTCCTTTTATGTATTAGTTCATTTCATTCTGGCATCCAGTTCTATCATCCTGCCAAAATTATAGCCACAAAGGCCCACCTGACCTATGTGCAAGTTTAACCTTGTGGACTAGTTCTTTCTGGAAACGTACATCCTTTGCCTTGCAGAATCCCAAAGTGTTCCTCTTTTTTCTGGTGTTATTGATCTTTATTATTAAAAAAATAAATCTGACCCATGCAAATATATATATGCATACATACATATATGTATGCATATATATAAATACATACATATATCTATGCATATATATAAATACATACATACATATGACTATATTATCTAACATTAAGATGCAGAAATAAGGGGCACCTGGGTGGCTCAGTCGTTAAGCGTCTGCCTTCGGCTCAGGTCATGATCCCAGCGTCCTGGGATCGAGCCCCGCATCGGGCTCCCTGCTCAGCGGAGAGCCTGCTTCTCCCTCTCCCACTCCCCCTGCTTGTGTTCCCTCTCTTGCTGTCTCTCTCTCTGTCAAAAAATAAATAAAATCTATAAAAAAAAAAAAGATGCAGAAATAAATAGGCAGTCAAGAGAGGCATTGTTAAGAAGATGACCTTTCAGCAAAGATTTGAAGATGAGGGCTGTCCGTGAGGATATCTGGGAAGAACAATACTTGGGCAGAGGAATGGCTTCTGCCAAGGCCTTTGGAGTTGGAGGAAGGGAAGGGAGGCCAGTCTGGTTGGTGTGGAGAGAGTGGTGGGAAAACAGGAGGTGAGGGCGGCAATTGGTGGGGCCAGATCGTGTCTGTGAACTTCTGCTTTATGCGTTTCAAGGTTATTTTATTGGGTCCACGCTATGCATTTGAAATACGACTTATGTGCGAATTAAACTTTTTATCTTTATCTCACTATCCTCTTTTTTTTTTTAGTGCTTTTTTTCTGAAAATTTATTTGGTCTGAATGATGAAAAGGAACAACCTACAACAACATAGATGACACTCAAAAGCATTATGCTAAGTGCAGGAAGCTAGACTTGTACAAAAGGCTACATTGTCTGTGAATCCATTTATACAGCATTCTGGAAAAGGCAAAATTATAGGGATAGAAATCCAGTCAGCAGTTTCTAGGAATTGACGGGGGTGGGTGGTGGGATTAACCGTAAAAGGGCACCAGAAATGTTTGAGGGTGATAGAAATGCTCTGTGTCTTGATTGTGGTGGTGGTAACACGATTGTGTACATTTGTTACAACTCATTAGACTGTACCCTTAAAAAGGGTGAATTTAACTCTAAATTACACCTGATTTGTAAAAATTATTTAAAAAAAATCTATTCGGTTTAACATTAGCATAGCTGTCTCAGCTTCCTTTTGTTTTGTATTTGCTTGGCATATTTTCCCCCCACCCATTTAGTTTCAACCTTTTTGCTGTTTGTATTTTAGGTAGCATTGCTTGCAATACCATTGAACTGAATTTTTAAAGTACCAGTATGATAGCGGTCTATCTTGAAACTGCCACAGGCCATTTATGTTTCTTTGAGTCTTGATATCCTTGGAGTGGTTTTCACCCTCCTCTTGCCTTTTCAGTTTCTGTCTGTCTTGCCTTCTTTGTTTCCTATCTCTAGGCTGACTTTGCACTTTAAGCCTGTGTTTGCCATGCTTTTTCTTGGTCTTGATGAATTGAAGTCATCTTTGGCTCACTGATTATTTGATAATGGAGTGTGAAATTCTGCATCCAGTGGTGTGAAAAGAACGGGAACTTATTCACTTCTCCCTGTCTGAAGATTTTGTTTGGCTTTACTTTTTAGCGCACCTAATGCGTTGGGTCTACTTTGTATAGACAGATAGCCTTTGAAAGTACAATGTTTTAATGACAAAATGACAAAAATTTTTTAAAAATGAGGTTAGTGAAAACCCAGGGTAGGATGTAGTGCAAATAATTGTTATTTTGCGAAGGAGAAGGAGGGAGTAAGACCAGGTTTGTTTGTTTGTTTGTTGTTGTTGTCTTCTTTTTTTCTTTTTTTAATTTTACCTTTAAAAAAGGTTTAAGAAAGATTTATTTTAAATCACATCATTCAGTTTTGCTTTCGGCTTAGAAAAGAATGAACTGCAGACTACCGAGGAGTAACAACTTCTTCCATCTACTTTTTGGAGGGGGAGAAGGTGCAGGGGGAGTGGCGCCAAACTCTCAGCCAAATACCATGTTAAAGGCATCTGTGCATTATTCATCTTTCTGTCCTTAGCAGAGCCTAGAATAGTGCCTTGCTGCACGTAGCAGCAGCTCAATAAATATTTGTTGAGTTGAAGGAGTCTTATGTTCTTGTCCCTTATTTGCCAAAACTTTGGGGTGGGTCTTGCTACTAGTTTACATTCCTTGGCACCACTTCTCCTGAGAAGTGATGATTTCAGGGGCCCAGGGTGTAGGGGAGACTTTTTATCAGGACTGCCTTGTGCTTTCCAAGGCTTAGCCTAACCGCCAAGAGCGTGGTAGGTTCCCACTGCCTGCTCAGTCTCTCCTGTTTCATCTCTTTTTTCTTCATGACTTGTATTTCTATATAGAACCCTTTGCGTGGACTATTCTTTTCAAATCCTTGTAACTTTTAAGGTTGACATTGGAATCAGACACAAGTTGACACATAAATATGTCTTTTTTGGAAAAAGAATGTGTAAAGTCCCTATAGCTGAACTCTACCAGAAGAGAATGTTACTTACCCATTAAGAACAGTAATACCTCACTTCTATGTAGCTGAAATTTCCAAGTGATTGTTGAATCTTAGAAGTGTGTCTCATAAAGGACATCGCATCACAGAAATGCTCTCGCCCTGAGATGAGCCCTGATTGCATAGAGACGTACCACACCTGCATAAGGCCTTCTGAAATCAGAGTGAAATAGGGTGATCAGTAAGAATTTGGCCCAAGGCTAGTACCTAGCCACATGTTTGAAAGTCAGTATTGTCTTCTGTGGAAATTGACATTTATTTGTATTGAGAGGTTTTTATCAGTTTTCTATTGCTGTGTAATCAATCACCACAAACTTAGGGCTTAAAACGATAACATTTTTTAGCTCACAATTCTGTAGTGGCACAGTGTGGCTGGCTGGCTTGTCTACTCAGGGTCCCACAAGACCAAAATCAAGGTGTTGGCCAGGCTGCATTCTAATCTGGAAAGTCTAAGGAAGACTTTGCTTCAAAGCTCATTCCGCTGGTTGGTAGACTTTAGTTACTTGCGGGTGTAGGACTCAGGTCCTTGTTTCCTTACTGGCTGTTAACTGGGGCCTCTCTCAGGTCTGGTGCCCCCTTCCTTCTCATATAGGTGCCCCCCACTCCCTTGAGCTTTGAATCACTCTGATTTTCTTTTTTGCTTTCCACTTCTGACACCTGCTGGAGAAAGCATACTGTTTTTATGTTACATAATCAGATCAGGCCTGCTTGTTTGAGCGCCCTTTCCTAAGTTCACTCATGCCACATAACATAATCAGGGGTGTGATATTTTGTCACATTTCCCTGGTTTTAGGCATTAGGGTGGGATATCCTTGGGAGGCACTTAAAATAGAAGCGCTGAAAAAAAAATTTTTTTTTCATTTTAGAAATTCTGCCCACCACAGAAGGTGTCTCTCTAAATTCTCATGTTTAGTCACTTGCCTGCACTTTACCTGTTAGAGTGCTTGAAAATTACAGCTAGAACAAATAAAAACCCATGCCAAATAGAACTTGTTGGATTTGGAGATTGTCTCACAATTTTAGTATCTACGTGTGGCCATGAAATGAGTCTAGTGAAATGATTTTTATTTCTAGACCCCAATATTAGAGAATGTTTTTACATGATGCTTAGAGGTGGTCTTTCTGGAAGGCAGTAGCTCTGGTACTTCTCAGTTACCTCCTAGACTCTGGATTCCATCTCCTGGCATCGATTCCAATCTCTAAAGGGATGGCGGGAGATGAGGAGGTGATGAGTGACTGGACTGCAAAGAACATGGGCAGTACTAGAGATTACAGGCCCAAGAGTGCTTTTGAACTTGACAGCCTGCTTCTTTTATTCATTCAGCAAATATTTTTACATGCCTTCTTGTGGGGCCAGGCACATGCTGGGTGCTGGTTTATGCAAAGGTACACAGAAGAGACATGGTGCCCGCCCTCACGGACCTTATTGGAAATAGATATTGAACAAATAAACACACAAATACATAATTACAAATAGAAGTGCCATAAAGGGAAAATTAGAATGCTTTGTGAGAGAATGTAAGGGAATTTACTCTAGCCTGGGAGATGAGGGACATTCAGACCAAGATTTGGATTGGGCGTCCAGAGAAGAGTCTCCCAGGTGAGTAGATCCTCAAAGTCTCTGAATTATCCTCAGGAGCAGTTTAGAGGGATGTTCTGAGGAATGTCCAAGGAACATACTCTTTTTGGAGCTTACTTCACTCCTGCTGGATTTCTGCCTTTGTGATTTGCTGGGTCAGAACACTTAGAAATGACAGCTGAATGTACTGTTGACCCCAGTACCTCAGGACCCCATGTAGTCCTTTTTGGTCTGAGGCTGTAGCACAAGGGACGCTCAAACAAGAGATGATTTCAGTAGGAAGAAGGTGGAGACGCCCTTCTGGCTTACCCGTACAAGGTGGGGCTCCGCATCCCTTTCAGGGTCCACCCGTGCAGGTTCCTCCTGCGTGTCAGTGCAGGCTGGTGGCCCCCAACGCTCTCCACATGAGCATCCTATGCCCCTGTAGCATCTCAGGCCAAGGAACATACCAGTCATTGACTGCTGCACCGAGCTGGGTAGAATGAGGGGTGAATACTTCCCCGGAACTTCAGCTCCCTTTCAAGTTGGGGAGGGTGTTTGAGTATTCTTTTCTATTACTCTCGACCTACAACATGGAATTAAGTTAGATGCATCAAAATGTATTGTATGTTCTCTTGTAAGTTGAATCTTTTAGTCTTCCAAAGCTGCGACTGTTGAGAGGATTGCTCTGTACTCAAGGTTGTGCAAAAGTAAATCATTTGTCGGGCGCCTGGGTGGCTCAGTCGGTTAAGCGTCTGCCTTCGGCTCGGGTCATGATCCCAGGGTCCTGGGATCGAGCCCCGCATCGGGCTCCCTGCTCCGCGGGAAGCCTACTTCTCCCTCTTCCACTCCCCCTGGCTTGTATTCCCTCTCTCACTGTGTCTCTCTCTGTCAAATAAATTAAAAAAAAAAAAAGTTAAAAAAAAATAATAAAAAAAATTTTTTTTAAATGTTAGGGCGCCTGGCCAGCTCAGTCAGTTAAGCATCTGTCTCCAGCTCAGGTCGTGATCCCAGAGTTCTGGGATCGAGCCCCACATCAGGCAGCAGGGAGTCTGCTTCGCCCTCTGCCCCTCCCCCTGCTCATGCCCGCCCTCTCTCTCTCTCTTTGGCAAAAATAAATAAAATCTTAAAAAAAAATTTTTTTTAAATGTTAAAAAATGCTTAGAAGAACAATTTTGGGTCAACTGACAAAATTAGAACATGGAAGGTGGATTAAAAAAAGTATTATATCGGGGCGCCTGGGTGGCTCAGTCGTTAAGCATCTGCCTTCGGCTCAGGTCATGATCCCAGGGTCCTGGGATCGAGTCCCATATCGGGCTCCCGGCTCAGCGGGAAGCCTGCTTCTCTCCCATTCCTCTTGCTTGTGTTCCCTCTCTCACTGTGTCTCTCTCTCTGTCAAATAAATAAATAAATAAAATCTTAAAAAAAAAAAAAGTAAATCATTTGTCTTTCTGAAACATAGAATGGACTTGGCAGCAGTTTTATTTTTACCTTTCCTGTCATTTCTGAGGCCGGCAGCCTAGAGGTAGGGTGTGGAATGGAGCTGTAAATTACCCTTGGAATGACTAGAATGGTCTCATTTTAACTCTTAATTGTGCCTTTCCCTTTCACCTCTCCTTTTGATTCCTTTATTTATTTATTTATTTATTTATTTATTTATTTATTTATTTATTTATTTATTTATTTATTTCCCCTGAATCCACATTTGAATGGGGAGGAAGGATTGAACAGGGTGTAGGTGGGAGCAGGTTTGCTTATTGATGCGTCTCTGAATGGTGGAAACCATTTTTTTCCCATCACCAATTCCCGTTTTCTTTTTTTTTTTAGTGCTTCTATTTTAAGTGCCTTTTTTTTTTTTTGCTGGTTCTGTCTTACTGGAAACTGGCCCAGCCTCACTCAGTTTGTTTCCATGCTGCTATTAAAAGACAATGCCCAGTTAAGAGGCCTCGGAGGAGGCACTGGACAGCCACCCTCTTAGGTCCAGTCATTCAGGCAAATAATTCCCTGGATTAGAGTGTGAGAAGAGTTTGAAGTTTATTGGGTGATTTTACCTTCTGCGTCGTTATTGATTTGTTTTTGTAAATGGAGGAAAACTCACTGTTAGTTGTTCTACCCTGAAACTTCTCATGTGCTGAGCTCAAATACTAATGGGCCTGGATCTGAGGTCAAAGACCCTCCCTTTTGTATCCCAGGCCTCTTTTACCAAGGTAGAAAATTGTGCTTGGCACCCAGTATCCAGTCAACCAGGAATTCTCAACATTTGGGAGAAATGTGTTCCTGAGCTTTGAAGAATCCTCATGTTTATTAATACAGAGTGTTTGGAGAGTCTTGAATATCGCCTGAAGTACATTCTTATCAAGATTCTTGTTTTCTGTGTTTTTTGGGGGGCATATCCTCACACAGTAAGTTACCTGTCTTTTATTTTTTTATTGTAGGTTTTTTTTTATTATGTTATGTTAATCACCATACATTACATCATTTGTTTTTGATGTAGTGTTCCATGATTCATTGTTTGCATATAACACCCAGTGCTCCATTCAGTACATGCCCTCTTTAATACCTATCACCAGGCTAACCCATCCCCCCACCCCCTCCCCTCTAGAACCCTCAGTTTGTTTTTCAAGTTACCTGTCTTTTAAAACTTTCGCTCACTTTTATTTTTTCTCATGTGATGAACTGTTTTTGCAGTGGCTGAAATATACAAATTGATTTTTAGAAATTATTAAGTTAGGTTTACTGAGGTATAATTTATATAGAGGAAAATTCACCCTTTTCCATGTACAGTTCTGTGGGTTTTGACAAAAGCATACAGTCTCGTAACCGCTACCGTTTCCAAGATATACATAGTTTTATCTTCCTGAAAAGTTCCCTTGTGCCTCTTTGTAGTCATCCTCTCCTTCTACTTCCAGCCACTGGCAAACACCAATCTGTTTTCTTTCCATACAGTTTGCCTTGCTTCCTCCTAAATGTTATAAAAATGGAATGAAACACTGTAGCCTTTTGAGTCTGTCTTCTGGTTAGCATAGGGCATTTGAGATGAATCTGTGTTGTTTCATGTATTAGTAATTTCTTTGCTTTTATTTGCTGAGTACAAGTCCCTTGTATGGATGTACCACAGTTTGTCCGTTCATTCACCAGTTGAAGGACTTTGGGTTGTTTACAGTTTTGGAAATTATGAATAAAGTCTTATAAACATTTGCCTACAGGTTATGGAAACTTACGTTTTCCTTTCTTTTGGGTAAATACCTAGGAGTAGGATTGCTGGTTTGTACGCTAAGTGCATATTTAACTTTACGAAAAACTGCCAAGCCGTTTCTTTTTTTTTCTTTTTTCCCCTCCATACTGTTTTCTAAAGTGGCTGTACCACATCCCATTCCCTCCAGCAGTGTTTGAGACTTTCAGTTGCTTTGTGTCCATCTTCCTCAGCACTTGCTACTGTCAGTTGTTTTGTTTGTCTGTTTTCACTTTGTCTATTCTAATAGGCATGTATCTCATTGTGATCTTAATTCGTATTTCCCTAATGACTAATGATGTTGAACACCTTTCCTGTGCTTATTTGCCATTTCTGGATTGTCTCTCGTGAAATGTTTGTTAAAATCCTTTGATTATTTTTTATATTGGTTTGTTGTTACTGAGTTTTGAGAGTTCTTTATATATTCTGGATCTAAGTCCTTCATCAGATATGTATTTTGCAAATATTTTTTTCCCAGTCTCTGGATTGTTTTTTTGTTTTCTTGACAGTATCTTTGGAAGAGCAGGAATTTTGAATTTTGATGAAGCTACCTACTACTTTTAAAAATCAATTTCCACATGAAGGATATGATAGACTTATTAATCTCAAATTCTGAGCCATCACCAAATTTTGAATTTCACTTTTAATTTGGCAAAAAATTTTGTGTTCTGGCTTGTGAGCCTTTGCTTTTTTGTACTGTTCATCTTGTTTTCACTTATGTTACCAGTGCTATGGCTGGCCTCTTTTTAAACCAAAGAAACAAAGTTTTGTGTAACTACTCCACGTAAATTATTGCATATGTGACGATGGTCATCAAAGTTGACAGTGCTAAGTTATCAGCCAGTCTCACTCACTGGCCCAGTGGCTCTCACATGTTAGCATTGTAGAGTGTGATGCTAAATTACAAATCACCGCATTTCCACTAAGATGTAAACTTTTTGAGATCAGGGACTCTTTCTGTTTTTGTTTTTAAATGTTTACCAGTTTACTAAAGGATATGAATCAACAGCCAGATGGAAGAGAGATACATAGGGCGAGGTATGGGGAAAAGGTGGGGAGCTTCCATGCCCTCTCCAGGCACGCCACTCTACCCACATCTCCATGTGTTCACCAACCTGGAGCGCCAGGACCCTTTCTGTTTTGTTGTTAGAACAGGGCTTAGTGCTCAGAAGATAATCAAATGCTATTCAATGGCCTTCATGAAGGGTGATGCAAGATGTCTCAAAGCAACCAAGCCTGTGGCTCTCAGGGTACAGCTGAGGACTGAGGCCAACTCTGTGAATGGCAGAGCTTGAATGCCAAGGGACAGCCCAGAGCCCCATCTGGGGGACTTCAAGTGCAGCAGATCTGCTTCTGGGAATGTGGAGAGAGAATTCAAGGTCCCTGGCCTTGACTGGATTTCTTAGGGAGGCCTCAGGTTCTGAGAGAGGAACTTAGGTAAGGACATGCCAGCATTCTGAGAAGGGCATGCTGTAAAGAGAGCTGAATCTCGGTAACCAGATAACTTGAAACCAGTTGTGGAGTTTTGCTGTTCCATCTTCTTCTGACTGTCTCAGGGCTGCATAACCCACTCACCCTCCCACCCCTGCTGCCATCTCCACCCTCCAAATGGTGACAAGATCAGGCCAAAGTTGAAGTCACTGGCAGAGCCGAAGCCAGGCTGCCTGTGGTGGAGCCCAGCTCATCTCCACCCCATCGTCTCGCTTTTGTCCTGATACTATTTTGGCTCATGGTGTGTGGTTTCAGCATTTGGGCCAGCTTTTAATCACGACACAATCCCATTTTGTAAGGGCTGAGTGAGTCCTCCAAGAGAGGAAACTGCTGAAGAGAAGATTTTCCTCAACTGTTGAGGCCTTTCTTCTTTCTGAGAGTCGTATGTTAAAGGTAATTCAAGGTGAAAAAAGGGGGAAACTCCAGATTGAGGGCAAGGGAAGAATCTGGGGAATGGGGGCTGTGTGTGTGTGTGTGTGTGTGTTGGGGGAGGGCGGAGGTGGCAGTGTGGGCTGCGGCCAGGGAGGCAGCAATTCATGCCAAGTGGTCCCGGCTGCCCCTGGTTACAGGCTAATCCCAGCCCTGCTGCAGCCCATCATTCAGGGCAAGCTGCTGTCATTAGTGGTTAAACATTTCTGAGAGTATTCTCTCTCAACTCTGACCACATGCCCTTTCGGGGAAGGGAGGGAGGAGCCAGGAGAGTTAATGGGGCCCACCCTGTTGTCATGCCCAGCTGCTCTGCAGAGGGACAGGGAGCCCCGGACTGGAAGTGATCACGGGCTCGTCGGAGCCAGTGCGTGTGACAGGACTGATGTCGCCTTTCCTGTGCTGCCCACACAGCCTGCTGCTTCTTGAGTGATACAGCCCTCTGCTGTGGGCTCTGAGTACCAAATCTGAGAGGCTTATTTGTCCTTTTAAGGGTGTTCTGGGCTGAAATAAACCTTTTATTAACCAATTTTATCTCTGTCAAGCTCTCTGCCCTCAACAGACACACACACACACACACACACACACACACACTCACTCACTCACTCACTCACTCACTCACTCACTCACTCACCAGTGGCGGAAGACCGTCTTTTCCTTTGGAACTAATCTGTACTCATTCTGCTTTCGATGAGGAGTTGTGGTAAAATGCTCAGTACTAACATTTCTTCCCATGAAGTGGGGACTTTGAAATATGTATTTTTTTTGACTGAGGTGTGGTTGACAGCTTTCGATTTATGAAATTAGCTCAGGGAAAAATAAGATGGAAAAAGAGAGTCCGAATTAAATCTTTATTTCCATAGCTCAGTTGTGCCCTCTCTATCCATTTTTAACTGCCATGCAGTTTTTAGGTATGAAGAACTCCATGGTTTGTTAGGTTCCTTCCTTCCTACAGTTTTGATCTAAGAAAAAACTTTTTCCCTCCTTAAAAAATTGTGTTTTTTCCTTACTCAAAAGTATACAAGTTCAATGGAGAAAACTAGAAAACTGTGGAAAAGCACAAAAGGAGAAGCTAAGGGAATTCATATTCACAACAGTCAGAGATAATGACTATAACTATTTTGGCTTATGCCCATCTTGTTGGAAAAAGTCCATTTCTTGTGCTGGAGAAGGTACTTGTTGGTGGGGGCACTTCTTATTCCCCTAGGAACCTCCAGGTTTGTTGTGTTGCGGGCTTGTCCCAACACTCTGGATGAGAGAGTCTCACCAGCAGAGGTGTTCTGGTGGATATGGAGCCTTCCAGCCCAGCAGGGGACCTTTCCATTTGAGCTTTTCATCTCACCATTGGCCAAGTGACCAGTGAAAGAATAGCCTGGGAGGGATTCAGTTCAAGTCCAGGCTCCCTTCCCCCAGTCTCCAACCAAAGAACATGAGCTCTTGATCTTAGACTGCCTGGATTTGAGTCTTGCTCCATTGCCTTCTTTCTCTGTCTTCTTTCTTATCTGTAAAATAGGTATAACAATAGTAAACTCCTTCTAGGGTTACCATGCTAGATGAGATAAAATAAAAAGTGCACAGCACACCATGGATATCTGTTACATAATGTTCTGACTCAGTGCATATTATATACTGCTATAGTTATTGTTATTCCTTTTATTGTTGATCATAGTCTCACTGCCCCATGTACCTGGTATGCAACCTCTATCCATGGGGGTATGCGTTATGGAGGGTATGGGGTATGTGGACCTCTGTTTCTTTGCTTAGTCAGGGGTGGTCTTTTCTTTACTGGATGATGTTTAAATACTCTCACTTTTAAATATTCTCACTTGAAGACTAATAAACAATGACTGTGCAGTAGAATAATCTCCTTTGACAAAACAGCTGGACTGAAGGGCAGGGAGGCTTAGACATTTTCACTGAGTGAACAAAGTCAGGCGACAACAGGACTGTGAGAACACATACTGCCTATTGTCTCATGTTCTCTGAAGTTGTCAGATAGATTCTCTGCTCCTAGATCCCACCATTTTCTGCGATGTAGATCCCTTTATGCTTTGTTCCTCATTGATTTGGATGGACCATTGAGTCATCTTTTCTAGATAAAACATGTCAACATATGCATTGGCTGGAGTTGTCTAGTGCCCCTTGACTTCTTTTCCCAAGGGAAGTATGTTTCTAGCTATAGAGAAAATAGACTTGGATACGATTTGGGCTCTTTTTACCTAATGGGAGAATTATGTCATCTGTAGCCTGTCCAGTGATGCTTGTTTATTTATTACATTTGAGCCCAATAAAAATAATGTGATGGTCATAGGATATTTTGCCAGTTTTTTCAGATGTGGGGGCAATTCACTCTGGATTTGTTTACTTCAAGTGGAAAGGTTTACCCAAAGTTGCCTTCTGGGCTATTACCAAGGAGGAAGCTTACCTGAGTCTCTGTTTGGAGCCAGCTTCTGTTGAGTCAAAGGCTACAGGGGCTATTAAAAGTCTTATTTCCAATAAATAGCGAGAGAGGGAATACGGTGACTTAGATGGGACATACTTCTTTCTTTTTCACAGTGACTTATATCTGTCTGCTTTATACTTTGAATTTCCAGGACGCACAGACATTCAGGTGGCTCAGCCAGAACAACCACAGCAGCCGGTGAGCAAAGCCCCGGTACCAGCAACCGGCACCGCCAGCCCGTCAAGAACCCAACCCACAGTGGCTTGGCCAATGGCACAGGTGAGTGACAGCACAAAATAGCAGCCTGGACTAAAGCAGCGGCTTCTAACCTGTGCTCACATGGAGTTGGGACTCTGCCTGCTGTGTCAGAATGTAGGGTGGGCAGGAGAAGACTCCAGTGCTAAAATCCATCAGCCTTTCCACCGGCCCATCTTCTTTTGTCTCTGGCAGATTCTCTTCAGCCGAGGTTATTCTCCATATGCCTGCACTCTTCTAAAATATTCCTTTGCACAAAAATAAAAAGTATTGATTTTTAAAATTCATTTCTTATCAGTATTGGGGGCAGAGGGGATATCTTATTTATATATGACACGTTTTTTATTTCCTTAATTTAAGGCAATGATCAGACTAGGTAGAAAGAAGACTAAGTATTGTTGCTCAGAGCTGGGTTTGAGAAGATGGCAGCGCTGTTGGACTGGTTGGGATGCTGACTAGGGGCAAAGCCAGAGTGTCACGCGGGGTGGGGAGGTGGGGGGGAGCACATTCCATGGCTGTTCCAGCGAGAGTACTTGTCCCATTTGAGAATAGGTAGGTAGCCCTTCCTTATCCACAGAGAGCTTTTCTGCCCTTGATTCTACTTCTCTGTAAGTGGGAAGGGAAGGACTGATTTCAGAACAAATAGTTTTTCTCATGCTTTCCTTCTGTCTCATCAGGGCAGTGTCGAATTAAAAAGCAAAAAAAAAAAAAAAATCAGTTTTTCTCAATGTCTTGAAGATTGTCAAATCTTTAGTGACTGCCAGTCATTTGGTAATTTGTCTAAATTTGAAGCAGTTGGGGAAGGACTTGGATGTTTACTTCAGTAAACTGTAGATGGCAGAGAATCCGTACGTGGCATGGAATGAGTTTTGTAGGTGCTTGTGATAGCCGAGGGGTGACGCCAAGGAGGGGAGATCCAGAGCAGCATACCTTCTGCACAGAGCATTCCCAGGCTTGGTGCTGCCCTTTGTGAGCCGAACCTACTGAGTCGGAGAGATCAACTAGAGTTGCTTTCTAGTGGCTTTCAGCTCTCTGGCAGCACCGGATGAGGGCCACAGAGCCCCTCTGGTAGCTCCTGGCGCTTCGTTATACCATTACCCACCATGGACTGCAGGGTGGAGTGGCCTGTCCTTCTGGGCTCCGTGCGTGGGTGGTGAGTGGACATTCTCCCTGGAGTTTAGGACCTGCCTGAAGGAATTGAGTTAGCTAGCTCCCCCTGAGCCTTGAGGACGAGGATGAGCTGGAGATGAGGAGTACAAGTGCCTGCCATCTCAGCGAGCCTGGCGCCCCTGTGCCAACCACCGTATCCACGTGCTACAACATCCAGGTGTAGCGGCCATGGGGGCCCTGGCTTCCAGTCTGGGTGAAGGGGGTGGTGAGGCGGCGGCTGTGGACCGCGCTATACAAAACTGTATACAGCTCCATGAGCACCAGTAAACATGCTTCTCTTCGGAAAATAAGTCATGCGGCTCCTGGGTGGCTCAGCTGGTTAAGCGTCTGCCTTTGGTCCAGGTCATGATCCCAGAGGCCTGGGATCAAGCCCCGCGTCAGGCTCCCTGCTCAGCAGCCAAGTCTGCTTCTCCCTCTCCACGTTCATGCTCTCTCACTCGCTCACTCTCTCAAATAAATAAATAAAAATCGTTAAAAAAAAAAAAAAAGGCAGGGAAAGAAAAATAAGTCACTTGTAGAGGAGGGCCAGCATTTACAAATGGGGAGGGGAACTGGATTTTTGGAACCATTTGTTTCCGGGAGGCCGTGGCCAGGCTACCAAACCGCTTTGTTTTTTAGGGGCCTATGTTACTCCATACTGGTTTCCTTCAGCCATCTCTGCTTTTCTTATAAAAACTATTGGTAAATTGACTTTATATGGTGATGGTCTTTGAGTCACTCTTATTGGGTCCTGGAACATATTTGTGTTTCCCCTACGTTTATTTTTAGGTACCTTTGCGTATTGTCCTTATCTGCAAGAACATTATGTGTCAGCAGACGAGGCAGGTGCCAGCCATGTCTTCAGAAAGCCAAACGTCTCTAACCCCAAAGCGCATTGGGAATGTTTTATAGTGGTGTATCTGAGTGCCCAGACTGTTCCCAGAACCCATCTATGAAGGACAGTTGTTGCATTTTAGGGATTTCTGCCTGTTAAAATACCGAGGCCTTGGCCTCCGTCTCATCTCTGCTTTCTGCCGTGATGACGGTTCACCTTTGCCTCCAGCCAGGACTTTGTAGGCTTTTTAATGTCTATCCAAGGGGTACAGAAAGATCTTACCTTTCGTTTGGGGAGCAGACAGAAACCCTACTTTGGCAGTGTGAGACAAGAAGGGAGTTTGAGGATGTGAATGAGGACATCTTCATCTTTCAACACGCTGCTCTTAGAACTGTGAGGACCGGTTCCAAAATGGTGGTAGTAGCCGTGCCTCCAGGAAATATTTCCACAGACATACAAGATTTATTTAGCAAGGCTTTTTGGCTATGCTCTGCAGTTAGGCATGAAAAAGACATTTAGGGCAAAGACAGAGCTGAGTTCCAGGTGGTTTTTTCATGTTGTCACAACTATAAAGTATCCATTTTTATAAAATGAAAGTGAATGGCAGCCTGTCTGTATAAATGTAACATTACTAAGTTTTAGAAGTGGTGCAGTCGAGAAGTAGACGAACAGTATAGCACTTCATTGAGACCTGTGTGCCATGATTTACTTTCTAACTTTTTATTGAAAACTTTATCCAAGAAAATTACATCTCTTGCTCCTCTCTTAAATGTGATTTCCATGCACATAAAGTCCGCAGTCATACTGGTCGCGGGTCAGATTCTGGAGCACCCCCACCCCCGCCATGTACAGTATGTGTATAAGGCCCAGTGACTCTCTGGGTCTTAGTTTTCTCATTAATAAAATGAGGACAAGAGTATATATCTCATAAAGTTGTTATAAGGAATAAATTATATAAAACATGTAGAATGCCTGAGACTCTCAAAGTTAGCTATTGCCTTTATGAATAATTTCATACAATTATAGTTATGTAGCATGGATATGAGGCTTTTTTTTTGAATCCCATTGTTTTTTTATACACGCTTCTGTGTATCTGTTGTCTTGTTTGCTTTTTTTAGTGACCTCATACTGTTTCGCAGTTAGTATGTCAGAATTCTTTTAACTATTCTTCAATTCTTATGTGTTTCCTTATTATAAAACAAAATCCTAATACAAATGTCTTTGCACACAGTTTTGTTTCTTCTTGCATAAAGTTCTTGAGTCAAAGGATATGAATTTTTAAAAATGAGAGCAAATGTATTTTACCAGCCTTCTGAAGGGATTGAAGCAAGCATACGTTCCAAAGTAGTATAAAATTTCCATTAGGTGGTATATGAGGTTTATTTTTTTGCTGAAACTGTATAAATACTGGTTTATCATTTTGCTAACAGCTATTAAGTGCCACTTCATTATTGAACCTAATTGCACGTTTTCATTTATTAGTTGCTCGCTCGACTGTTTCTTTCCTCTTGTGTGATTTTTTTCATAGCATTTGATTTTTTTTTTTTTTTTTTTGAGATTGAGAGATTTATATATTTTGGTACAAGTTTTTTTTTTTTTTTTTTTGTGGCAAAATATACATAGACATTAAACCATATGAAGTGTGTAATGTAGTGGCATTAAGTACATTCTCAATGTTGTGCAACTCTCACCACCACGATGCATGTCCAGAACCTTCTCATCTTCTCAAACTGAAACTCTGTACCCTTTAAACAATAACTTCCTCCTCTCCGCCCTCCAGCGCCAGCCCTTGGTAACCTCTATTCTCCTGTTTCTAAGAATTTGCTTATTCTTGGCTCCTGGCTGGCTCGGTCAGTATGGCAAGAGATTCTTGATCTTGGGGTCGTGAGTTTGAGCTCCATGTTGTGCGTAGAGATTACTGGAAAAAAAATAAATAACTTAAAAAATAACCACTGGCTAATGATTTAATCTAAGAATTTGCTTATTCTAGGTACCTCTTATAAGTGGAATAATTTGGGGCGCCTGGGTGGCTCAGTTGGTTAAGCGACTGCCTTCAGCTCAGGTCATGATCCTGGAGTCCCAGGATCGAGTCCCACATCGGGCTCCCTGCTCGGCAGGGAGTCTGCTTCTCCCTCTGACCCTTCTGACCCTCCTCCCTCTCATGCTCTCTGTCTCTCATTCTCTCTCTCTCAAATAAATAAATAAAAAATCTTAAAATACATTTAAAAAAAAAAAAATAAGTGGAATAATTTGTCCTTTGTCTCTGGCTTATTTCACTTAGCATGTTTTCAAGATTCATCCGCGTTGTAGCGTGTTCAGAGTTTCATTCCTTTTTAAGGCTGGATAATGTTCCACTGCATGTGTATACCCCGTTTTATTTATCCATTCGTCTGTGGGTGGACCCTATGGATTGTGCCTACCTTGCGGCTATTTTGAATAATATTGAATTGCTGTTGTGAACGTGGGTGTACATCGATCTGAGTCCCTGCTTTCAGTTCTTTTGGCTATAAACCTAGGAGTGGAGTTGGTGGGGTAAATGTCTGGTAATTCTGTGTAACTTTTTGAGGAACCCCCAAACTGTTTTCCATGGTAGCTGCACCATTTTACATTTCCTCTAGCAGTGAATGAGTGTTCCAGTTTTTCCATATCCTTGCCAACAGTTGTTTTCTGTTTTTTTTTTTTTTTAAATTATAGCCATCTTAATGTATACAAAGTACTTAGGTATAAGTTTTATCTGTTAAATTTATGATGTTAAGTTTCCCTCCTATATTATTGTTTTACATTTTATCTCATTTTCTGTGGCTTTGTAGAAAAGGAGATAGAAAATTTAAAAATAATTATGCCTGAGCATTTAAAAAATGTTTGTAGTTTTACTTTTTGCTTCAGTAGTGGGAAAAATTCTCTGTCTGTGGCTGGGATAAATACTTTATTCTGTTTTCCTTTTTTTTTCATGGTGTTACAAAATAACTATCCTAATGGAATGTATAGTGATATGTCTATATACATATATCAATATGATGAAGTCTGGGTCTAAATTAATTTTTCTTTATATTGGGTCCTATTATTCCAGAAACATTGTTTTTTTTCCTCACTGGTGGTTTTACTTAGTGTTTATCACTTATCATGTACTTAATGTGCAGTCAGAATTTATTTCTGGACTCTTTACTCATTCCATTTATTTATTTCCGGTTTGGGGCCATTCCCATGTGACTTTGATTATTGACATGTGATAGTGTGTTTTTCTAATGTTTTGAAGAGCTACTCCTGCCCTATTACTTTTTCTCCATGATATTCTTTGGTAGTTTATACATTTTCAAAACAAATTTCAGTCTTTGAGTTCTTAGAAGCATGATGGAATGTACATGGAAGTTGGGTGAATCTATATATTGGTCAAGGAAGGACTGAACTTTCCCATGGTATGGCTTTGTCCATTTTTCAAGTTTCTCTTCTTGTTTTCCATTTAATTTTTCTTTTTTTTCCCCATCTAATTTAGTTGTTTTTCTTTATATATAAGCCTCACCCTGTGTCATGCTAATTATGAAAGATTTTTCTAGTTTTGGTTGCTCTTGTGAAGAACTCAGCAGCTAGTTACCTTGGGAATCCATTGCTTGTGTTTCGTGGATGAGAGATAGTGACTGCTTTGCTGTGCATCATATGTTACGAGCTGATCTTCAGTTTAAAAAGTTTCCACTATTGGCAGTTGCCTTTGCCATGCCTTAGTGTGGCGGCTGAAAAGGCCTGTGTGTATACCAAGAGCCTGCGCTACGCTACACGCACCTGAAGATCTTGGAACATACAGTGAGCTGGCGGCGTGTCCAGGATTAGGAACAAGAATTTACAAATCCTGATCTTTTCTTGGCTAACTGTGACTAGAGTATGTCTCAGTCCTGAATGAATATCTGATTCATAAAGTTAGAATGTTTAACCAACATCACAGAGGGAACCTTGTGAAATACTCCTTGTTGCTGAAACCAGAGGCCATTCAACTACCATTTTACCTACTTAGCCCATTTACCGTGTCATCTTGGTACCCAGCTTTTCTTCCCAAAGAGGAAAGCTGTCAAAGCCATCTTCATTTCTTTTCCCCTCCCTCCACCATTGCTTTTACCTCATGGTATTCTGGATTGGAGTACTGGTTTTGCTCTTGGCTACCTGCATGGCACCTGTCCAGATGGAACCTCCGTGAGCTTCAGTTTTGTCTTAAATAGAATGGGAATAGTATCTTCCTCGCAGAGCTATTGGGCAGGTAAATGAGCTAATGAAAATAAATTTGCTAAAGGCATTGTAGGTTCCTGGATTGGATCTTGGAACAGAAAAAGGACATGAGTGGTAAAGCTGGTGAATCCAAATAAAGTCTGAAGTTGGGTTGGTAGTAATGTATTGATGTTTTTCAGCTTTGACAAATGTTCTGTGCTTATATAAGATAGTATGCCGTTGACTCACTTTCCCCTAATATTGCTATCTTTGTGCTATCTTTGCAGCTTTTCTGTAAGTCTAAAATTATTCCAAAATGAAAATGAAAAGAAACTGCTTTGCAGTTGATAGTGTTACACAAATGTCAGGTGGTTTTATTTCAGATTTCTTTCACTAGATTATTAGGTTTATTGAACAAATACTTGTCGAATGCCATTTTGCTAAGGACCATGCATGGTGTAAAGACAAGGGGGCGCCTGGTGGCTCAGTCTGTTGAGCGTCTGCCTTCGGCTCAGGTCATGATCTCGGGGTCTTGGGATCGAGCCTTGCGTTGGGCTCCCTGCTCAGCTGTGAGCCTGCTTCTTCCTCTGCCTGCCGCTCCCCCTGCTTGTGCTCTCCCTCTCTCTCTGACAAATAAATAAAATCTTTAAAAAATAATAATAATAAAAATTAAAAAATAAGGGGCGCCTGGGTGGCTCAATCGTTAAGCATCTGCCTTCGGCTCAGGTCATGATCCCAGGGTCCTGGGATCGAGCCCCGCGTCGGGCTCCCTGCTCCTCAGGAAGCCTGCTTTTCCCTCTCCCACTCCCCCTGCTTGTGTTCCCTCTCTTGCTGTGTCTCTCTCTGTCAAATAAATAAATAAAATCTTTAAAAATCTTAAAAAAAATGTGAGGGAGGTGGGGGAACTGGGGTTGGGTGTGTAGAACAGAGGTGGGTGGGGCTCTAGGTGAAATTAAAATAGCCATGAACCAATAATATTTGGAGCTGGGTGATAAGTTTATTATAGTGTTCTTTTTGCTGTTATATATTCAGTGTTGATGACACACAGAGTCTTCCATCAGAAGGCACATCACAGCTGGCTGTCACCCTTTTGTAGTGTTAGCACCCACTGATGATTATTGCCTAAATCCATAAATTGGATGGGGATTGCAAAAACAGTCATATTCTAATCCTATCATACCTATAAGAGAAACTTGCCCTCATCAACTATTTGGCTACCTTGAGATTCAGTTTGTAAAGAAAAGGCAGGAGAAATGCTTGGATCTTTCCTTTAATTACCAGTTTTCAGAATAAAGAATTGATTTCCTCACATCCTGTAAAAATGAAAAATGAAATTTTGTTTTGTGTGAAAATCATTATAAGCTCTTGGATTTAAACATTTAAAATATTTCAATCCAGGGGCGCCTGGGTGGCTCAGTCATTAAGCGTCTGCCTTCAGCTCAGGTCATGATCCCAGGGTCCTGGGATCGAGCCCCACATCGGGCTCCCTGCTCAGCGGGAAGCTTGCTTCTCCCTCTCCAACTCCCCCTGCTTGTGTTCCCCCTCTCTGTCAAATAAATAAATAAAATCTTAAAAAAAAAAAAAAGCTTAAAAAAATATTTCAATCCATTGTGATTATTGTTCTTTTTGATACTAAAATTGTCCCCATATCTGGTTGGGGTTAGCAAAGGAGAGACGTGCCAAAGCTCTTCAAGTTTGTTTCAAATTCTTTGCAAAAATTTCTAATTATTAAGTGGCAAAGTGCAGAATAGTGTATGAGTATGTGTGTGTGTTTTCAAATATATGTGCGTATGCTTGTATAGTCAAAGAATATCTTTGAAAGAATCATAAGAATCACAACAGTGACTGCCTCTGGGGAGGAAACGGGGGGCCAGAGGACTGGAACAGGAAGGAGACTTTCTTTACACTGTTGGAGCTTTTATACTTCTAAAATTCTCATAGAAGGGGCGCCTGGGTGGCTCAGTTGTTAAGCGTCTGCCTTCGGCTCAGGTTGTGATCCCGGGGTCCTGGGATCGAGCCCGGGATCCCTGCTCCGCAGGAAGCCTGCTTCTCCCTCTCTCACTCCCCCTGCTTGTGTTCCCTCTCTCGCTGTGTCTCTCTCTGTCAAATAAATAAATAAAATCTTTAAAAAATTCTCATAATGTACGTGTACTACCTATTAAAAATAATTATTATTAAATTGTTGACCAGGAAAAGAACAAAAGCAGAGCCCCATTTTCCATGGCATGCCAATGGAACAGACCCTCCAATCAGTGCTATTTGGATCTGACTATGCATGCAGATGCAAATCTAGTTTGAAGGGTTCCCACCAAGACTGCATCTGTCCACAGACCTATCCAAGAAGCCCTTGATTCACCACAGGAGCTCATCTGTTTTGGAGCTTTGTGCTACACTTTGATTTGGAGATAGAGTATGAGAGCCAGATATCCTTGCGCTGACAAACTTTCTGTATCCGTGCTTGTATTTTCTACTCTCAGAAAGTGCATGTGTTGTAAATATATACACATTCTTAGAACATGAGAGCTTGAAAGAACCTCAGTGATAAATCCACTCCATCACAGCTTACAGTCAGAAGAAACTGAAGTTCAGACAATTAAGTTACTGGCTTTTGGTCACACCAGTAAGCCAGTGACAGAGCACCATACTCAAGCCATTGATGTGGCTTCAAATAGAGAAAAAAACTGGATTGACAAAGACAAGGAGTGACAGTTTAGTCATGCCTTAGAGAATTGCTGTATTTTACATTGTAGCTCTATCTAGTACGTATAGCCAATGTTCTCTATTAATCCTAATTGTTTGATGTATACAACTTTGCTCCCCGCAAAGACTGCACCCTCCTTGAAACAAGGGCAAATTTGTTTCCTTTGTTTTTCACTACTTCCACCTCTGCCTCCTATGTTCTTGCCTACACTTCTTTGCTCACTTGAGCCCCACTCCCTGGAGGCCCTCTCTACTACTTAAGCCAGACTGATCCTCTCTGTGGATCCTACCACACCTGTGGTCTTAACTACTCAACCACACAGCCCCTGTGACATATGCTGTGTTGGTACTTAGCTGACAGTGTCTTTAGCTTTTTTTTTTTAAAACACATTATAGGGCAGAGACCTTCTTTTATAAATATTTTTTTAAGATTTTATTTTTTATTTTTTAATTTTTATTTATTTTAAATATTTATTTTTTATTTTTATGTATTTATTTGACAGAGAGAGACACAGTGAGAGAGGGAACACAAGCAGGGGGAGTGGGAGAGGGAGAAGCAGGCTTCCCGCTGAGCAGGGAGCCTGATGCGGGGCTCGATGCCAGGACCCCGGGATCATGACCTGAGCCGAAGGCAGACACTTAACGACTGAGCCACCCAGGCGCCCCTTAAGATCTTTTTTTTTTTTTTTAAAGATTTTATTCATTTATTTGACAGAGAGAGCACACAAGCAGGGGGAGCGGGAGAAGGAGAAACCTCAAATCGGACTCGATCTCAGGACCCTGGGATCATGACCGGAGGCAAAGGCAGACGCTTAAGCAACTGAGCCACCCAGGCGCCCCCTCTTATTGCATTTAATTTTTCGATATTGCCAGCTGTTCTCCATAGAGGTTCTAATAATTTCTACTCCTGCCAGCAATATGTGAAAATGCCAATTTTTCTTATACTTTTACTAGTAGTATTTTTTTTTATTATTTACCAGATTAATTTTTTTAAGGGGGGTGGGGCAGTGGGAGAGAGAGAGAGAGAATATTAAGCAGGCTCCTTGCCCAGGCGGAGCCTGATGTGGTGCTCGATCTCACAACCCTGAGATCATGACCCAAGCTGAAATCAAGAGTCGGTTGCTTTACTGACTGAGCCACCCAGGTACCCCTAAATATTTTTATTCTTACCAATCTGATAGGTTAAAAAATGGTACTTCATCCTAGTCTTAAATTGCATTTCTTTTTTTTTTTTTTTTAAGATTTTATTTATTTATTTGACAGAGCTCACAAGCAGGGAGGGGGCAGAGGGAGAGGGAGAAGCAGGCTCCCCACTGAGCAGGGAGCCCAATGCGGGACTCGATCCCAGGACCCTGAGATCATGACCTGAGCCAAAGGGAGACGCTTAACCGACTAAGCCACCTAGGTGCCCCTTAAATTGCATTTCTTGTCTCATAATTGAGATTGAGCATCTTTTAATACGTTTAGGGGTAATTTGTATTTCCTTTACTCTGAAGTGCTGGTGCATACTTTTGGTCTTTTTCTTACTGATTTGTAGAGATTCTTTTCATATCAAAGAAATTAGCCATTAGTCTGTAATATGAGTTGGCAATAATTTTTCCCAGTTTGTTGTTTTTCTTTGATTTTGATTTTTTTTGCCATTTAAATTAAAAAAAACCCCCAAAATCTTTAATGCAGTTGGATTCATCCATCTTTTATGTCTTCTAGATTTTGTGTGATACTTCAGAAAGTCTTTTCCACTTTGAGATAAAAATGTTCTCCTCTATTTTCTTTAGTTCCTTTTTAGTTTCATTTCTTATGTCAAAATTTCTGATTCATCTGGAATTTATTTTCATGTCCTGGATAAGGTAGGGATATAACTCATCTTTTTCCCGGTGTACTACCTAGTTGTCACAGTGCTGTCTACTGAATGATCTCTTTGCTGCAGTCATTTAAAATGCCACCTTTGTCATAGGGCGCCTGGGTGGCTCAGTTGGTTAGGCGACTGCCTTCGGCTCAGGTCATGATCCTGGAGTCCCGGGATCGAGTCCCGCATCGGGCTCCCTGCTCGGCGGGGAGTCTGCTTCTCCCTCTGACCCTCCGCCCTCTCATGTGCTCTCTTTCATTCTCTCTCTCAAATAAATAAAAAATCTTAAAAAAAAAAAAAAAAATAAAATAAAATAAAATGCCACCTTTGTCATATACTGAATTCCTATGTGTATTTAATTCTGTTTCTGAACTTGCTGTTTATTTCATCAACATCGCTTATTCGTGTGTTAGTACCACATTGTTTTAATTGTTGTAGCTTTATGATGTGTTAATACTTTAGAGAACTACCCCCCCACACACACATACACACAACACTCTTCTTTAGAATTTTCATGGCTATTCTTTTGTATTTAGTTTTTCTTACAATTTTTTCTAAACATTTTATTTATTTTAAGGAGAGAGAGAGGAAGTGAGAGCAAGTGTGAGCAGGGAGAGGGGAGAGAGGGAGGGAGAAGGACAAGCAGACTCTGTGCTTAACATAGAGCCCGATACAGGGCTCAGTCCCACCACCCAGAGATCATGACCTGAGCTGAAATCAAGAGTCGGAGGCTTGGGCGCCTGGGTGGCTCAGTTGGTTCAGCGACTGCCTTCGGCTCAGGTCATGATCCTGGAGTCCTGGCATCGAGTCCCACATCGGGCTCCCTGCTCAGCAGGGAGTCTGCTTCTCCCTCTGACCCTCCTCCCTCTCATGCTCTCTGTCTCTCATTGTCTCTCTTGCAAATAAATAAAGTCTAAAAAAAAAAAAAATTAAAAAAAAAAAAAGAGAGGCTTAACCTCTTGAGCCATCCAGGCGCCCCTAATTTTTCTTATAACTTTTAGGGTGAACTTACATAGTTCTCAAAAATGTCATGATGGTTTTTTGTATTGGTAAAATATATAATTTTGCATAAAGAGAGTTGCCATCTGTTGTGTTTTACCAACTTGGCTGAGCTAGAATAGGAAGAGAAGTATGAAGCCTTGCATATGTGTGGGGGAAACACCAGTTGCATAAGATGGAGTCACTTATTAAACAACTAATTTAGTTGATGTGCCAGACAGTGTTTCATACGCTGGGGAGAAAGCAAATGAGTGGATCACAGGTTGTACCTAGGCTCTTTTCCATTTCTGAAGAGCAGGTGGCATCCCATCACGTAAAGAACTTTTGGTTTCAGCTGACCCCCAGTCTCGGGTGAGTCGGTAGGACCTGTCATTGCTTCAGTTGTTACCATCTTGGGTAGCTTTAAAGGATGTGCAGGGAGGGAGAAGGAGAGCACAGTTAGTGAGGAGTTCAGGCTCTGGAGGCAGGCAGTAGGGGTGAGAATTAGGAGCCCCTCGACCTCAGCAGGTTATTTGACCTCTTTGAGCCTCAGTTTCCACAACTTACGTAAAATGAGATATTCGTTGCACCTAATGTGTGGGGTTGTGTGTGAGGCTTACATGAGACAATCCAAATTGCTTTGCACTTTGCCTGGCACACAGTGGTGTTCTCATACCACTTATACTGGAAATCTGACTCTGCTGGTCTGGTGGTGTCTGATTTATTATGTTCAGTTCCTGCTGTCCTAATTGAGGAGAGGCAGTAGAAGATACTTAGAAGCGAGCAGCCAGGTGATAAGAAGGGAAGGGCCTAGAAACATTAAAGAAAGAGCCCGCCTTCTTACCAGAAAAGAGAAGGTGAATGAGAAACAGGGTGGACAGGTACTTACTGTGTATTGCATGGGGGGTGGGGACTAGGACCAGCTAGTGAAATTTCTGCTTCACATAAGAAAAAACTTGCTGGCAGGACATCTGCTCAACGATGGAATGGTAGCAAGTTCCTTGTCAGAAGCATTTAAGAAGAATCTGGACAGTACATTTGTTACATTTGAAACTGCAAAAAGAATTTCTGAATTAGGAAGATGAGGCTAACTCACATCTAAGGGGTTTTCCTACAGAATTCTAGTATAAATGTGCACATATGCAATCACGTATGTAGAAAATTCTCTGCATATGGCTTATCCATTTTCAAAGGGCTCTTCGAAAACCTTGTTTGATCCCTTTTTGAGGGAGAGGATATTGCATTGTCTTGGGGTCCTTGTGAACATGAGTGATCATCAAAATAATAAAGAAATGGAGAAATAAGGAGACTTGGAACAGACTTATTTGACTTCTTTCTCTTTGTTTATTGTTATCTGGAAGACAAGTCCCTCATCTTTGGCGCCCATCTTTTTCATCTATAGTATCAATCTTTGTTCCATGCTTTGAGGATGAGTCTTTAAAAGAACAGGCACATTGTTGGAAGTTTTTTGCTTCTTAGAGTGTAGAGAGCTCTTTGAAGGAAGCTGCCATTTGTGCTCAGCAGACAAATGGCAAGTTTAAAGAAAAGTATGGACCCTGTAGATGTGGCCTTGGCCTTGCGTCCTTTCGCACTAACACAGCTCCCCGTTACCCTCCTTCCTGCTCTTCTTTTATTGTAATACATGTAATCAGAATACTTTAGAAAAATGTAATAAAGGTATACAAAAGGGGTAATATTTAATATACTTATTTCAGATCCATCTCCCAGTTGTTGGGCGGGGGGTGGGAGGAGACCAGGGGCAGGCCATTACTGACTTGCTGTCATTTCCACAGTTAACGTTTTGGAAAACTTTTTGCTGTCACCAGATACATGCAGGGTAACATTGTAGGTACTGTGTTACCACTTTAAGGGAAAAATCTAGTGAATGTGAATACGAGTCTGAGTTGATCTCTCAAATACGATTTCTCTGTTTTCAGTGAATGACGAGCCCACCGCAGCCACTGATCCTGAAGAGCCCTCTGTTGTTGGGGTGACATCGTCGCCTGCTGCGGTGTCGAGTGTGACCTCAAATCCCACTGCAGTGTCTCTCCCCGCTCCGGCCACACCGGCAGAAGGAGAGGAGCCCAGCACCTCAGGCACCCAGCAGCTACCGGCAGCTGCGCAGGCCCTCGATGCTCTGCCTGCCGGGTGAGTAGCCTTCTGGCCCACAGCAGCGCTCCCGCCTCTCCAATCTCAGGCTCCTTCACCAGGACAGAAACAAAATGGTTATTTATTACCTAGTGGCTTGTAGTCTCTGGGGAGGCTGCCATGCATAGGAGCGAGGGAGGTGAGGGAGAACTGCTTGTTCTACAGAAATCTTTAAAAGACTAAATCATCTGGGGCAGAATCAATGCTACCTTATACCATGACTTGAAATGAACAGCTTGACTAGAAGAGTGTGACTTTTATGGAACAAGCAGCTCATTTTGCCTTCCTTCGTCTTTGGAGGGTGTTCATTGAGATCCTGCTCAGAAAACTGCTTTTCTCTCCTGAATTTTATCTTAACGATCTGTGGAGGACATTAGGCTCTCAATATTACCGTATGTTCCTCCTGCAATACTGGGGCTGTTGTTAACATGGACTACTAGTCATCCTTTAGTTCAGAGTTAAATCTGATGGTGAAGACCTTGGATGATAAGAAGATGGCCCCATTGAGCCAAAGGGCAGTTCAGGTTTGGCTATATAGTGAATAGAGATTAAGAGTATGGACCCTGGAAACAAACAGATCTGGCTTCAAATCCCCACTGGATCCTATGTGACTTTGCTCAGATGGTTCACCATCTCTGTACAGGGGAGTTAATAATCACGCATGTCTCTCTAGGAGGTGAAGGGTGGAACATGGTGGGTGTTCCACCTGGTGAGTGATAGTTTTGAATCGACTGTGAAGGAACCGTAAAGGAAGGGAATGGTTCTGAACTGGGAAATGAAGTCTTGTCTCAGCAACTACCAGTCATTGTGGTCCTGAAATCCATCCTGGTTATCGGTTTGGTACCAAGGAAACTGTATCACCACAGTCACTGGTCTGGCTGATGGTGGTGGTGGCGGCATGTGGGTGTGTCCTCTGGGCCCTTGTAATTCATAAAGGAAAAGGAAAGGATGCACGGTCTCTTGCTTGATGATAATATGCTATGTCTTCTTAAGCCTCTTTAGAAAACCCACTTGTTAAAAACAAAAATTATAAATCTGAAGGCAAATATGATTTTTACCACATATATATCACATCCTTAGCATTTGGCCCACTACCTAACATATATCTTAATAAAGTATGATGAATAAATGAAAAGTATTGCAAGTACTTCCTAATACCTCAAACCTGGAGAGATCGGGTATTGAGAGGTGGCTCTGAAAAGTTTTTGTGAAGTTCTTGATTTTGCGAAAAGATTAATAACCAGTTGCTTGTGTCCAGCTCTTCCCTACAGGTTTATGTTCTCTTTTGTATGTGGTGAAGGATGCTAGAAAGACCTTTGTTTGGTTTATACTTCCAAATCTGTATGCTGTAATCTGGGGGGAACAGAGCAAAATCATTTTGGCAGAAAGGAGAGAAAATGGCTGCCTGTGTCCCCTGTGAGCTGTTTGTTTTCTTTCCGCTGAGCAAATGCCTGGAAGGCCAGCTTCTCTCCTATGTCAGTCACAGGCAATTAGGGCTAATGGCTCAACATGTCTTTATGTAGGGTGTGTGTGAGGGTTACTGTTCTCTGGGATTGGGCTCTTCCTGTTTCCAGGCAGCTGGAAAACTCCAGGCCCTGAAAACACTCTTTATTCTAAGTTTGGCAGATGGAGCAGCCCAGGGAAGCTGATTCCCCACCCCCATCCTTGCCAGAGGCTGAAACACTTTGCCGAGGTAGAGTTTGCACAAGATCTTTTCCCTAGAGCATTTAGAATGTGATGAGATCTGTGTGTGGGCCTGGGGAGGCCACTGCCCACTCTTAACATGTAGGATGGTATTGAGACCCCGTTTTCCAACTTAAGGTGCCCATCCCTAAGACATCGGGAGCTTAGTGCTTCGCAGGCTGGTTCAGGGCCTGGAGATTGGAGATTGCCACCAAAACTGCTGAGTGCCTGGCATGAGGATGGCATGCTTTCAGTTTGCTGCTCTGTGGTGGCAGGTCAGAGAAGACATGCTTCTCGCAGTGACCTTTGCAACTCAAAAGACCTGCCATCACCATACCAGCTTCTTTACGAGTTCGGGAGATCTGATCAAGATGGGTTATTCCTTTATTCCGGGTACCTTGGCTTTACGAGTCAGGAGACCAGTTTTCATCTTTTTAAATACAACTCTGAGCATGACATGTCACACTTAGAATGCTGCCGTGGCTGCCCATTGTCTTTAGGGATAAATTCTCAAATCCTTAATAAGGTCTAAAAAGCCCCATGTGATATGACCCCACCTACCCCTCAGGCCTCCCATGGAAGATTCTGCTTTGCTCTCTAAGCTCTAGCCTTAATGGCTTAGGTTAGTTTGACAGCTGTACCACCCTTTCTCTGAACTTAGGACCCTCCACCATGCAAGTCACTCTTTCTGAAACCTTCCTCCCCATTTTTTCCATTAATCAATCAGTACTTCCTCTGGGAATCTTTCCTTGACCCCTGGTAGACAAGGTCACACTGCTCTGTCTACTGTAACTCTTCTCACATGTCTACTCGCTTGTTTCGCATCTCTCTGCTCCGCCGGGCTGTAAACGTCAGGGTGTCAGGGAGCCTGACACAAAGTAGGCACCCCCAGACATTTGTAATGAGTAAATTTAAATGCCGTCTTTTTTTTTTTTTTTTTTCTTTCTCCACCTGGATGAATGTGTTCCGCTTCTTCGATACCTCATACAGCAACTGTGACAGGAATATTGCATTTTCTTCCCAGAGGCAAGAGCGGAAGGCTGTCATCCACTGGGTTGACTGGCTTTGGGTTCAAATACGCTACTCTCACAGGGTGGGGGACGCTCTTCCCTGTTCATGAGGAGTCCTTGTGCACTGGGAGATCCCATGGACCATGTCTCCTCTTGGCTGAGGCATTTCTCAGCCACACGACATTGTTTTATCGAGGCATCCAGCCAACTATCTCTTCGCAACTTTACCTTCTCAACCCTTTCAGTCTCCTCTACTGAGCGATTGACCAAGGTTGACTTGGGAATCCCGAGGGCCTATCTTCCTGGTGGCTGCATTGCCTTTCTGAACTCTGCAGCATTTGCAACTCTGGTCTTAAAGAATTTACACAAGTCCGTCTGTATGTTTTAGGGACCGAAGTTACGGAAGGCTGGGCTGCGTGAGTCCACAAACAGAGCAGCCCTCGGCCCCTTTCTCTCTCCCTGTCTCCAAACCCTCCGGCTTCCTGTACTTTTAAATTTAATTAGCCTGAAAGAAGCCAAGTGGAAGGGTGTGGCATTTTCAGGTTGCAAATGTGCGTTAAAGAAGGGGGTACCAGGAGGGCTCAGGAGACATGGTGAGGTAGTGGTCCAGGCAGTGGGCAGTGGGGAGCAAGGCCACTTTGATCAGCTGGCCCTGCATCTGTTTTTTATCAGCCCCGAGCCCACTTTGGGAACCAAATGCTCATTAACAGACCGTGTGTACATGGCTTAGATAAACTCCAAGTGCGTCCTGGGCTCTGCAGCCCCCTCAGTCCCTCGCACACAGAGGCACATTATTTGACTCTGGCAGGCTGCACGCTGCTGTGGTTTCTTACATAAGGGAGGCCGTTGTGTTTGGACTGCCGACTTACCTCAGCACTGCCATTTCACACCAGCCTTTTTCTCCCGCAGTCATTGGCTGGCCTGTTTCCTGCCTCAAAGTAGAATTAATCGAGGAGGGGTGTTTTCTAGATCTTTCGGCTTTGCCATCTCCCCTACCCCCACACCCGGTTATGGACATCCAGAGGCCCTTTGCCCCAGGTGCTCCTTGAGACACTCTCAAGGATGACAGTCGAGGAAGAGCTCTTGGATGTTTTGTTTGTGGAGAGCTTTAAGAGACGTTGGAATTTGGAGCTTCTCTGCTAAGTTATAAACCAGCCGCTGCCATTCCATTTCATTCCAAACTCATTTTTGGCACTAGCCAAGGATCCTTACTCAAGGAGTTTGAAAACAATACTTCTTACACTGTCTGTGAAGAACCAGTCCTTTTTTTTTTTCTCTCTTTTCTGTTTTTGTTTTATTTTCTTATTTTCAATCTGTTACAAAGCCTTACCTTTGTTCTCTACTTCTCCACTGATCACTTAGTTAGCTGTTGTGGCAATGCCAAATAGGTACAAAAGTTTCTAAATGCTTAGAAACTTCTGTACTTTTCTGGTTGCTAAACAGTAACAGTTTGGGCCATGGACCATGCTTTGAGTAGCGTCAGATTAAAGGATTATACTGGGAGACTCTGTGCCTTTTTTTGCTGAATATGGTTTAGCCCTTGGCCATGCAAGGACTATTACACACTTAGGTAGTACTGAATATCAGCATATGCTTCTGGCTTCTTCCTCCTCATCTCAGAATGAAACCTTATTTCCAAAGATTCTTGTGTTGTTCGGGGCTGGCTGGTCCACAAGACCTCCTCACACTACTATATATGTGTGTAATTATGAATTTTTATTCCTACTACACTTCCTTGAGAGCTCCTCAAGAGCAGAGATTATTGTGTCTATCTTTGTACTCCCAGCACCTAGCATAGTACCTGGCTTCGAGGGAGACCTCAGTGAGAAGTATTTGTTAATGACTAGATAAATTATTTCCCGTTCTCAGTAGCATTTAAAATTAAAAAAGATTCTTTTTACGTAGAAAAAGAAAATGGAGAAGAAGAACAGCAGTAACAAACACCCGAGATTTAACCATTGGAGCTTTCCAGATTGTGTATATTTTTTCCTGACCATTAGTAATAGCTAACATGTGTTCAGTGTTTACAGTGTGTAGGGGAATGCTAAGTTTTGCCCATGGATTATTTGGTGCATCTTCATGACATTCTGTGGGGTAGCTGCTTTTATCCTCATTTTGCAAATGAGGAAACCTTAAGCAATTTGCCCAGAACCACGTATACAGACACACGCACGTAAATACACGTCTACCAAAATTTGATCATCTTATAGTATGTGTTTTAAAATTTATATTTTTATTGTAAAATATTTTAAGCATGCAGATAAGAATGGAGAGTAATATGAAACCTACCTGTGGGCTCACTACCCAGCTTTATCAGATTTTAGCATTATGCTATATTTGCTACAGACTTCCCCTTTTTTTATTTTTTATTTTATTTTTTAAAGATTTTATTTATTTGAGAGAGAGACACAGTGAGAGAGGGAACACAAGCAGGGGGAGTGGGTGAGGGAGAAGCAGGCTTCCCGCGGAGCAGGGAGCCCGATGCGGGGCTCGATCTTAGGACCCCGGGATCATGACCTGAACTGAAGGCAGACGCTTAATGACTGAGTCACCCAGGCGCCACGTGACTTCCATTTTTTTAACTTCTCGACAAAGACATTACAAATCCAGTAGAAAGTGTCCATGAACCTCTTCCCGATTCCATTCTCTATATACAGAGCTACATGGAATTGGCATATTCATTTAAACTGCTATAAGGTATTCTGTTGTATGAATAGACAACTTTTATTTTAATTCAAATTTATTTATATTTACTATATTTATATGTCATATATAAATATAAAATATAAAAACTTATATAAATATATTTAAACATGTATATTATTTTAATAAACATATTTGATCATTTATTTTTATATATGATTTATACCTTCTATTTGTATATTTAATAATATAACAGCTAAATAAATGTTTGCATATCTTATATTTATACTATTATTATCTTCTCACAATTATAAACATACAATGAAGTTTTTCCTGTGCATATCTTGGTTACATGTCTATTTTTTTTTTTTTTTTTTTTAAAGATTTTATTTATTTGGAGAGAGAGAGAGTGTGCGGGGGTTGGGGGGGAAGGGCCAAGGGAGAGGGAGAGAGAGAATCCTCAAGTAGATTCCCCGCTAAATGTGGAGCACGAGATGCAGGGCTGGATCCCAGGACTCTTAAGATCATGACCTGATTTGAAACCAAGAGTCGGATGCCTAACTGACTGAGCCATCCAGGCGCCCCTGCATGTCTGTTTCTTTAAGGCATGTGCTGGAGCTGGAATGTTATTGTAGGGGTTGAAGATCTTCAATTTTAGTAGATACTATCAAATTGCTCACCAATACTCGTACTCCCACGAGCATGCATAAGCATTCCTGCTAAAACTTAATATTGTGGGGCACCTGGGTGGCTCAGTCGGTTAAGCGTCTGCCTTCAGCTCAGGTCATGATCCCAGGGTCCTGGGTTTGAGCCCCGCGTTGGGCTGCCTGCTCAGTGGGGAGCCTGCTTCTCCCTCTCCCTCTGCTGCTTCCCCTGCTTGTGCTCTCTCTCTGTCAAATAAATAAATAAAAATCTTTAAAAAAAAAAAAAAAACCAACAAAAAATAATATGAGTTTTTTTTTTTCCTTTGGTCAGTTTGATGGGTGTGAATGGTATCTCTTTGTGGTTTTATTTTGAATTTCCTTGATTACCACGGAGATTGAACCTCTTATATATGTTTTTATTTGGTTCTTTGATTTCCTATTTTGTAAGTTGCCTCTTCATATATTTTTGTCCATTTTTTTTATTTGGCTATTTGTCTTTTTCTCTCTAATCTGTGGGGTTTCTTCATATATGCTGGATACTAACTGCTTTTTAATTCTGTGCATTGCAGGCGTTTTCTTCCAGCCTTTGGCTCATCTTTTCACTTTTTGATGTTGCCTGTCCTTGTACGGGAGTTCACAATTTAAAGCAGCCATGTTTGATAGTCTTCGTATGCCATTTGTGTCTTGTCTAAAATTCTTCCTTATGCTGACGTAAAAATTTTACACACATACACTCTCCACATTTGGTTGATTCTGATACGCTTGTTATTTCACATTTAAACTTGAAAATCAAGATGTAATTTACAAGGTTAATTGGCAGCACTTTTTCTTCTTTCTTAGTGGTATGTTAAAGCATACAATTGATGGCATTTTAGATTTAATGAAAATAGTATATTTACATGATTTTTAAACAAAATTTTGATTATATTATGTGTGTTATTTGTTAACTTGCTTTTTCCACCCAATATATGGTAAATATCTGGACAAGTCAGTATTATCTATCATGTTATTTTCAGTGACTGTTATACCCATTATAGAAATGACATAATTTATTGTACTAATCCTCCATTTGGGGCATTTAGGTTGTTTCCAGTTTTTGTGTAACGTGCTGTAACATACTGTGACAGATGTACTTACAGCTAAATCTTTGACACATAATTATTTCCGCACTATACATCCTAGAAGCAGAGCTGCTGAGTTACAGGATATTCACAGGATATAGGAAAGGTTTTTGACCAAGCTGCCAAATTGCCCTTTTGAAAGAGTATACCCATTTTTGCTCCCACCAACTATTTTTTAAAAAGTGACTATTTCTCTGCATTGCCAAATTTACCTGCAAAATCTGTTATCAGCAAAAATGTTAAACTTTTTTTTTTTTTTAAATGTACACCATCTTCAGGAATTGTCTTACCTCTCTGTGAAAGCATACATTTTAATATTGTCATCCTTCACGGAGGAGCTTTGGAGACTTTTCCAATGCAAAGAAATTGGATGGTTGAAGGAGAAGAAAAACAGACTTAATTCAGAAGCCTTGATTGCTGCTGAACAGTGCCATTCTCTGCTTAAAGGGTATAAAGTGCTGGTTGTTGATAGTTCTTAAGAAGGGGTTAGTGTGCTTAGATTGAAAGGACAGCTCAGTATCTGAAGAAAGTTTCTTGGGGGGAAGACCGAGTTAACACATTTCCTACCCAGTTTACAAAGGATCTACTGAAGCCATGAAAATAGTGAGCAGGAGATTTGTTCCCTTGCACCTAGATTTCTGGCTCATAAAAGTCTAAAAATGTCCCTAACAGAGGAAATAAATCTTATGGTTCACCCAGGAAGTGGCCAAAGCTTGGGGAGTAGGATTTGGTTCAGAGTCAGTTATTAGACAAGCATAAAATAAGAAGCTGTGAATTCCATGGGGTTTTGGCCTGTGGGGAGTTCAACTTCCACATAGGCAGTTTTAAGAATACTTTTCAGTGTCTTTTTTTGAAGTTGAATTTTTGTCTAAGTAGCCAGCAAGGCATCTTTTCTTTGATGCGTGTAAAGGTTCCGTCCTGACTTTGTTTTCTAACAGAGTGTATTTTGAATTTTATTTATTTATTTTTTTATTTATTTGACAGAGAGGGACAGCGAGAGAGGGAACACAGGCAGGGGGAGTGGGAGAGGGAGAAGCAGGCTTCCCGCCGAGCAGGGAGCCTGATGCGGGGCTCAATCCCAGGACCCTGAGATCATGACCTGAGCCGAAGGCAGACACTTAATGACTGAGCCACCCAGGCGCCCCTCTAACAGAGTGTATTTTGAATGAGAATCAATTTAGTAATGCCCGGTGCCTGTGTTAGTAAAAATGTGCAAACTAGTAAATAGTAACAGTTAATAATGCTCTTACTAAGATCGAATTTTTGAGCACATTGATAGGTAAATCTGTGAGGGCCTTTTATTTTATTTTATTTTTAAAGATTTATTAATTCGACAGCACAAGCCCGGGGAGCAGCAGGCAGAGGGAGAGGGAGAAATGCATGCTTCCCGCTGAGCAGGGAGCCTGATGCGGGGCTCACTCCCAGGACCCTGGGATCATGACCTGAGCTGCAGGCAGATGCCTAATTGACTGAGCCACCCAGGCGCCCCTGAGAGGGCCTTTTATTTTATTATTATTATTATTTTTAAAGATTTTATTTATTTATTGGTCAGAGACAGAGAGCATGAGGAGGGGGAGAGGCAGAGGGAGAGGGAGAAGTGGGCTCCCCACTGAGCAAGGAGCGCAACGCGGGGTTCGATCCCAGGACCCTTGGATCATGACCTGAGCTGAAGGCGGACGCTTAACTGACTGAGCCACCCAGGCGCCCCTGAGAGGGCCTTTTAAAGAGAACATCTCTGATACTAACCTGAACTCCTTGCCTGCCTTTCAGCACTTCCCAACTTAATCCTACCCTTGGTGAAAATGTGATCCTGTCTAAACATAGGGAAATCTGACCAGGTGGCATGTTGATCAGGGTTGGTTGAGTGGCAGAATGAGAATTTCCTGAAGACCTTCTAGGAAACCTTCCATAAGAAATGTAGTTTAGGGGACCAATTTCCTTGCAGACTGTACAGGAGAGAAATGACTGGGTGTCATCCTTACAATGGGATTTTTTACCCTTTTAATGATGGCGATGGGGGTAGGGGGCGGGTTAGGGCATGGGCATGGAAGATACAGAACTGAATAAAAAGCATAGGAGCAAAGGTAATTTAAGTTAAAAAAAATTGCCTACGATTAATTGAAATTGGAGACTACTTTTGAAGTGCCTTGGAATACAAAGACCCTGTGTAGTCCATGGTCGAACTGAATGTTACTCGTTGAAGGCCAAGGAGCAATGTGTTGGGAAGGGACCTGAATCAAGCTTGATGCTTTGAACACTGTTTCTGAGAGCATCAAAGAAAGCTATTCAGTGGGAGAGGATATGACCATGTGACCAGGATGCAGTATTGAGACCCATGGGTAGTGTGATTGAAAAGCCTTTTTATCTCAGTGTGAAGAAGATGCTTATAAGGGACAGAAACCTAACCCCTGACAGGGATGTGCTGATGAAAGGTCGCCGCTAGTATCACTTTCTTGGCATGGGGAGACCAAACCAAGACAGTCGGAAGGCTTAATCTATGTGGGTCAGCAGCTACTGAGGAGGCAGGAGAATTGGGAGGCTCTTTTGATTGTCGCTGGAATTGACCGACTGTGTTGCAGTGAATGGAGGCAAGAGGTTTGTGTGAATTCTGAGGAGCCGTGCAGGTAAGGGAGGAGTCGAGAGTTCTCTAAGAAAAGCAGTTAGGCCAGGTCATGGATCAGGGAGGACCCACACGGACATTTAATCTGAGCAGGAGGCCAATTGTAAAAGGAAAAAAATGTAGATATCAAAAAAGGTAATGCAAGAAAGGTCTTGTTCCTCTGGTAACTGTTTTTCCAGTTACGCCAATTGAGAGGGTTCACAGAAGGACATGGAGATTTGCTGGACAATAACAGCCCCTGAAAGAGAGACTTTCATTTCTAGGATCAGCTGGGATCAAAGATGGGATGGACAGATCTTATCCGGGCTTGGAAAGAGCTGCTGTAACTTTTGAATATAAGTGAAGAGGACTTCACACCGATTTTCTTTCTGCCAGCGTGTGGGAATACCACTGTGTCAATTAAAGACATTGACTTCATGGAATTTTAAGTATTATCCTGTCTTCAAATTAAAATATCAGCCAAAGTATAACAAAACCAAAGTTTTCTCTTCGCCTGAAATGAATTATAAAAGCAGAGACTACTTATAAGATGAAAGTTGTAACAAAAGAATTTTTGGAATAAAGAAAAATGTGTGTTTGGCACCTTTTATCTGCAATTGCTACAACAAATATTTTGTCTTTTTTAAACGGTGTGGCCTTATCCACATATTATGGACAGGTTTCCAAATAGTGACTACAAAATGAGCTGACTCGTTTTATTGGTGCTTTTGTGCCAGAAATGGCCAAGGAAGGGAAGGAGCTAGCTAACTTCTCAGGGAATGCTAAGGAGTTCTCAGCCACTTAAGCCTTCCTGGGAGCAAATGTTATGAAAGAGTGGTTTGTTGCCATTTCCTTGAGCAGCTTCCATATTTCAGTACTTAACCCGTAAGCCAAGTATCTTTCTCAAGACTATCTCCTTTCCAAAATCAGATGAATAAAGAGGGTATCAGATATGCTGCTTTATTCCCAGGCAGACGGGAGGAGTTTGAGGATCTGGTGTGAAGCCATGATATGTTAGCGTAGCTTTTTTGCTGAGAGGTCCTCACATGAAAGGTTCTCCACCGATGAAATACCAGCCTCTCGAGCTGGTAATATTTGTTACTGTTTTGTCTTTGATTCAGAAGGGCATCTAGAGGGTGAAAGTCTTTAACCTTTCACCCAGGGTACATTTTCATCTGGTCACTTTTGGCAGAACATGCTGGCCTTTTAATAAAAAACAGTGAAGTGTTAAGGATCTTCTTTTTGCAGTGGGAGAAATTAGGGCACCTGGGTCAAGTCACCCATATCCGCTTTAACCAGAACCTTGAGCAAGAATGCCCAGGAGAGAAGATGTTCTCGAGCACATGTTAACGGTTTAGGTAGCACTCTGGCCCTCCAGCCAGTAGTCGATCCCTTTTGAGAGGTGGGACTGTGGAACCACTGGACCTCACTGTTCCCAGGGCTAACCCTCCCAGTGGTGTGAAATGTGCAGCCTCTTCTGGTAGATCACGTCGGAGCAGAGGGTTATGATTAAAATGGAGCCTAGAGATGAACACAGTGGACCCATTGTAATTACTCCCCAGTTGTCTTGATTCTACAGGGCCCCCTCCCTGGACTCCAGTGCTGTTCACTTTGAGATGGGGATTGGGAAGGCCCCTGGCACCTTGTTTTCTGGGTAGTAGGTTCCCTATAAATTCCAGTCGACCTTCCTTTTCCACATTTCTTCCTTTCAGCATGTTCTGGTAAAACTCACTAGCTGGAGAGTCAGAGCTGAGTTAGAATGACACATCAAAGTTATTTAGCTTCTCTGATCCTCAGTTTCACCCACGGTGATGTGAGTTGTGGCAAAGACTGCTTTAGTAGAACATGAGCCCGTAGCTCATTATAGATGCTCAGAGGGTGATGGTGCCCTCCTTCCTTTTCTTGCCTTAAAAGCCTCATGTATATCTGTATCTGAACCAGCCTCTGAGGTGTTGATCAGTGCAGGCTGCTGATCAGATAGTTTGGTTTAAATGAGAAACAGTATTGAATAAAGCTAATGTCCATTGGAATAGCCACACCATGCTTAGTAATAGAAGTTAGGACATTTATTTCAGTATTCAGTCTGCTCTGCTCTTACATACGTGTTCCTAAAAATGACCACGCAGTGCAAAAAAAAAAAAAACCCAAAAAAACAAACAAACCACAAAAAACTATGCAATAAAAGCTACAGGGCTTACAGGAAAAGAATGGGTTAGGGGTATAACATCCAAAAAGGTGTCAGTGACAGGGGTGCCTGGGTGGCTCAATTGATTAAGCATCTGCGTTCAGCTCAGGTCATGACCTCAGGGTCCTCAGATCGAGCCCTGTGTCAGCGGGGAGTTTCCTTCTCCCTCTCCCTCTGTGATCGCTCTCACTCTCTCTCAAATAAATAAAATCTTTTAAAAAATGTGTCAGTGACACAAATGAAAAATAGGAACCTAATAATGATGGTAGCACAGTTTTACACGTTAAATGGTTGAGATACATAACACTACAATAAGTGTGTTTCCATGAAAAGACCTGAAGTGTGCTTGTGGAAGCGGGTGTCTGAAGAGTTTGAGCTTGTGAGTGTTGTCGCAAAGTGGTGCAAGAAGGGCTATCTGAAATCAAACGGGAGGTAACGCCAGATGTGGGTGAGGATGGTGTACAGCATGTAATAAACTGAGGCAGCTGGTAGAAGCACATGGGCTTTGTGTATTCCTACATGACTGAGTCAGCTAGGGGAAGTCGTCTTTATGCATTTCGTGTTTCTAAAAGGAAAAGTCATGCATAAGCAAACCCAAAATTCACATCATGCTCACATTGTTCCCTCATGTATCAATCACGTTGGGAAAGATTTATGTTTTCAAAACAAGCATTTCAGCAGAACTGACTGTACTAACTTCCTGGAAAAGGTTACCTTCCCCTAGGCAGTATCCACAAGTAGAAGTGAATGAAATCAATGTAAAACATAAAGGCTAATGGGACCGTTAACATCCTTTATAAAGTGGTGATCATTTTATAAATATAAAAATTTGCATCCTTTATATATGGACTACTCTGTTCTGAGTAAGTGGAGTTATTGTTAGACTGCGTTGAGTATGGGAATAATAAGAGTATGGGAGTGGGTGGTCCTTGGCTGTATAAGCAGATACCAAAATATCTGCTTGTAGATTGTTTCTTTGGATCGTCTGCTACCTTGTTGTTCTTCCATTAGCACAGAATGGCCACTCTCGGCACCCCTATCTCATATTAACTTACACACAGACTCATGAGAAGAGAAGTCAATAAATAGTATGAGGAGAGTAGTCAATAAATAACAGTATGCTGCGTTTCTTGATTCACCCAGATCTCTTTTAAAGATCCTCTGTAAATGAATCTTATATTTTAAAAAGAAATGTGATCATGAATATATTTGATGCTGGGAGAATAGGGATATCCTATAATTTGTGACTTTAAAAGGTAGTGTAGGCTACAAAGGCTGGAGGGTCCCTAGATTAACTTTGGGTGAGGTCTGTGAAGCCCAGAAATTGCATACAAATTTTTGTTGGTAAGTACACTTGGGAAGGAAAGTGTCCTTGGCTTTCATCAGATTCCTAAAGGGATCTTTGATCCTGAAATGGCCATGAAACACTGATTTAGAAAAGTCCATAGAATGTAGCTTCATACGGGTCATTTAGGAGAAGCTAGAGTGATCCATGGCATATTCTAGTACACTGACTTCATAAAGGGGAGCTTTTGTTCTCAAGAAGTACTCCTGGGTGCCACTTGTCAGTGATAGCATGGAGCTGGTTTGACCCCTGGGCTGGTCTCATATGTCATCTTTGTCCTCTTAAAGTTGCCACATCAGTAGCAAAGGACTCCTCAAACAAGGGCTTATGCCTTTCAGCCGTGTAGCTCATGCTTCCCTTGACTTTATTTTTCAGATGGGAACAGCGAGAGCTGCCTAATGGGCGTGTCTATTATGTTGATCATAATACCAAGACCACCACGTGGGAGCGGCCTCTTCCTCCAGGGTAAGGCTTGGGCTGGCAAGCCCCGAGACTCTAGAACTGGCACCAAGAGTCACCCACTGGCTTGTCTACCAACACTGCCGTAGCCATCTCTTTAGTTCCCTCTACTCTCTGCTCCTTTCCCTCTCTTTTCCCCCCTTCCATTGTCTTCTCCTTCTACATTCTTTCTTCTCTTTATTTTCCCTTCTCCCCACATTCACTGTATTGGCTATGACTGATGGCCATGGGCTTTTTGGTAAGTGATACTCAGAACTACCTTGGCTGTTGGGTCCTGGAGGAAAGAGAGCTAGGAATCCTGCCTCTTGGGCCATTGGTATCTTGATGCCCTCAGTTATTTCACCTACAGAGGTACCCTATCAGGGCCGGGTTCTCATTCTCTTTCTGCAGAGGTAGCAAAGTACAGGGACGTTTTTCCCTGGTCACTTGATTGCTTTGCCTATTCACTTAATTCTCCTCTCATTTCTTAGGACATCCTAGGATTTTTAGAGCATCTCTGGGGGAAAAAGGGCACGAGGAAGCCAAGATAGAAAGGGTGCTGATGCATTTCACAGCATCCTATGCCCAATCGGCCCCTGAAGGGTGCTTCTTGTTCAGCTGGGCTTTGTGAGAACGAAGCTAAGTTCTCTAAAACCAGAGGATGAGTGAGGCTTCCAAGTGAGGGAAGATTGTCCAAGTTCAAGGAGAAGGGGTTTGGTTCCCTGCTTGCCAGGGACAGAAAGTTCTTTCCACATGTGCCTTTTGGTCCTGAGAGCTTTCAAAAGAGAATGTATTCTGCTCTCAGGAGAGAATCATCTCCCAGTAAAGCAGTCATGAAGGGCTCCTGCAGAACATATGGACACCTCCCCACCAAGTTTGTAGAGGGAGAGGATGTCAGAGGTGGGGAGTATCAGGAAAACCCTTGTACTCTGGTTCAGCTGTCAGGTATGTGCCAGGCAAATACCACCTCACCTTCTGGTCCTACAAATTTCCATGGATGGGCTGTTTTTAGTTTCAGTTTTCTGGGAGAATGCTGTGTTTTCCTTTTTTTCCTTACCCTTCTGGAAATGAAATAATCTGTCATCATTAGTCCTCATTCTGTTTTCTACTTTAAGTCCAGAATATTTATTTACATATTTAACCAAAGTAAAATATTGACTTCTTAGAAAAAAGTCAAACTTTTTACTTTGGAAATTATGGAAATTTTCCTATTATGATGGATCATTTCAAATTCTCTCTACTAAGTAGAGAGAATACCTACATACTCAACACTTGGCTTCAATAATTATCCAATTCATGGCCAGTCTTGTTTCATCTATACCAGAGGTTGGCAGACTATGAGCCTGTGGACGAAATCCGACCTCTTCCTGTCTTTATAAAGTTTTATTGGAACACAGACGTACTCATTTGTTTATAGTTATTGTCTATGGTTGTTTTCATGCTCATCGCAGAGTTGAGTAATTGCAGCATAGACTGTATAGCCTGCCAAGCCTAAAACATTTACTTAGTAGCCCTTTATAGAAAAAAATTTGCTGACTCCTGATCTTTAATCCTCACCCGGCCCTCTCCCCCTTTCTTAGATCATTTTGAGGCAAATCCCAGGCATCATATAATTTTATCCATATTTTGATATATATTTCTAAAAAATGCTCTCTTGTTGAAAGCAAAACCACTGTATTGTTAACAGTATTTCCTTGCTGTCATCAAATACCTAGTCAGTAGTCAAATTTCTCCAATGTCTTGCAAAATAATCATTGATTTTTAACAGGATGCATTTTACACTTGTACTTTTTGTGTTGACAGCCCATATATTTAAAAGCAGCATTACCTCTGAAATCAGTAATACATTATAAGTTAATTAACTGAATTAAAATAATAAAAACAAATAGAAGCAGCCTTAACTCTAGAAGTGTTCTGGTTGCTCCCTCTTACCCTCTCTGGTCTATAAGTTATGTAGGCCTTGATCTTGTGAACATTTGGATGGAATCTAAATGAAGATATTTAATGGTGTCTTCTAAGAATGGCCGAGGATTGATTCTTCTTTAAGTATTGAGGTGGGACACTAGATCCAGCTTTCTTACTTTCAGGACAGTTTTAATGTCTTATTGGGAGATGGCTCAGCCTATTCTTTTTTTTTTTTTTTAAAGATTTTATTTATTTATTTGACAGAGAGAAGAGAGCACAAGCAGGGGGAGCGGCAGGCAGAGGGAGAGGGAGAAGCAGGCTCGCCGCGGAGCAGGGAGCCCAATGCGGGGCTCGATCCCAGGACCCTGGGATCAGGATCTGAGCCTAAGGCAGACGCTTGACCGACTGAGCCACCCAGGCCTAGTCTGTTAGTTTTTACTGAGTTTTGGTCACAGACCTCTGAGCCCCTGGCAGGTACTTCTGCTCTGTAACAAGGAGCCTGGAGAGAACAGAGTGCTTCAGCTCTCATCGCTAACTAGTAGGAGAAGTTCCACACCAGGGGAGTATTACCATTCACACATCACACGTGAAACTACAGATGGAGCTATTATCTCAGCAGACCTAGTCATCCAGGAGTGAGTGAGATTGAGCCAAAGGATTCACTTCATCATGGCCACCCCCCTTCTGTTAGAGCCAGGGAATGCTTGTATGAGAAATGGTCTTTTTTTTTTTTTTTTTTAAAGATTGTATTTATTTATTTGAGAGAGAGAAAGTGTGCGTGAGTGCACGAGCAGGGGGAGGGGCAGAGGGAGAGGGAGAAGCAGACTCCCCACTGGGCAGGGAGCCCAACGATGGTGTGGGGCTCAGTCCCAGGATCCTCAGACCATGACCTGAGCCGAAGGCAGATGCTTAACCGACTGAGCCACCCAGGTGCCCCGAAATGGTCATTTTTTATCTAGGAACAAAAAGTATTGGCCCTGGTAACTAAAGATGAACGTAGTAATTTGCTTTTAGGTGGTGCTCAGACCAGAGGTGAGCAGGGAGAGGGCTCTCCATAGAGCACAGAGGGAGGTGGCTCAAACTCGGTCTTGCAGGAAATGCTGGAGATGGACTTAAATGACAAGAGGAAGTTGATCCAGGTTTGGGGAACAGTGTGAATGTAAAAGATGTCTGTAGGGAATGATTCATGGAGCAGTTTTGCTGGGGTAGAAGGTTTATGTGAAACAAAGATGCTCAGAGTGTGTCTAGCAAGGCACCTGGGTGCGGCGGACATGCCTGCTAGAAGTGGAGAGAGTAAAAGGGCTCACTGGGCCTCCAACCATTGCTCTGTTTTTATAGATTGTCAATCTTTGTAAGATTCACCCGGAATCAAGGGTAGGCTTACGCTGCTTAGAAGTTTGAAATTCACCAGTGCAGAGGACTTTCAGTTAAACATGTGGATTGAACATATGTTTATTTCCATTCCTTTCTCAAAACCCCCTAAAATGGCAATAAAAGTATAATGATAAAGGAGTGGAAGAGGAGAAGCAGCATATGGGAGATGGTAATCAAAGTTTAGTTGCTGATAGATAAATGGCAGAGCTGAGAAAGCTGAAACCCAAGCTTGCAGTGTGGGTATCCCCTGGGAAGCCAGCCAGTTTGCAGCTCGGAGACCTGGAAAGCCTCAGCAATCAGACATTGGGGTGGTGTGTGTGTGTGTGTGTGTGTGTGTGTAATGAGACTTAAAAACCCTTAAGTTAAGTCAAAAATCTGTGCAGGGAGCAGTTACGTTCTCAGGTTGTCAACCGTCACTTGCGTCCCGCTGTCACATGCCTGCCTGCACATGTGTATGCCTCTCCCACACATGGACATGCACAGCCGGCCTGTGGGCTCCAGCCGTAGCGGGAGGCGGAGATGAACTCAGAGAAAAAGGGATTAAGCGAGGGTACTGTCCCCAAGTTAAAGATTGGAGTTTTTTCTGGATAAAGTGACCAGTCTAAGGGAAGAGAACTACAGATTGTGCTATTTGGGGGTCTTCTAGTCAAACAGCGGAGTGAAGCCACTGGTCAGCCCATCCCGACCTGGATACCCAGAGCGTCCATTCAGCATTTTAATGACTCACTTTTAAATGTGAAAGAACAGCCTGAGACCAGCAGACAGAGAAAGAGGGACTTGGTGAAAACAATGTGGAAGGTAAAACTGAATTATAATTCATATCCTCAAAAATTTGGGAGGAAATATGGCATCTGTGCAAGAACAGGAGACCATAAAATGGACCATGCAGGAAACAAGACCTTTTATTTTTATTTTTAATTTTTTTAGATTTTTAAAAAGATTTTATTGATTTATTTGTCAGAGAGAGGACGCACAAGCAGGGGGAGTGGCAGGCAGAGGGAGAAGCAGGCTCCCCATTGAGCAAGGAGTCCAATGGGGAACTTGATCCCAGGATGCTGGGATCATGACCTGAGCTGAAGGCAGGTGCTTAACCAACTGAGCCACCCAGGCATCCCAAGAAGGCCTTTTAGAAATTAATATATAGTTGACCGTTGAACAACCTAGGCGTTAGGAGAGCTGACCCCCTACACAGTTGAAAATATGGATATAACTTTGACTCCCCCAAAACTTAACTACTAATAGTTTACTGTTGACCAAAAGCCTTACAATTGATTAACAAGTATTTTGTATGTTATATGTATTATATACTATAATCTTACAATAAAGTAAGCTAGAGAAAAGGAAGTGTCAAGAAAATCATAAGGAAGAAAAATACATTTACAGTACTGTGTTGTTTTTATTGAAATAAATCCACATGTAAGTGGACCCCCACAGTTCAAACCCTTGCCGATCAAGGGTCAACTATATATAACAGCAGAAATAAAAATTACAGGATTGAAAGATAATGTTGGAGATAAGAAAATTGGAGGATGAGTCTAGGAGCTTCAACATCATTCATGAATAGTTCTAGCAAGAACTAGAAATAGAGGATAAAAAATTATCAAGGAAAGAATGAAAGGATTTTGCTAGAATTGAGAGGTAAAGTATTCAAATTCAAAGGGCCTACCAAATGCCCAACCCAGAGAACAGGAAAAGAGTGACCCCAGGGCACATTCTAGTGAAATTTTAGGATGACAAGGGAACATCTCAGAAGCCTCCAGAAGGTAAAAATAGGGTACATATCAAGGATCAGGAATCAAGAATGCCATTTCTTGTCTCAACAGCCAGCTATGGAGCTGGATCCTTAAAATTCTGCACTTGATCTTAGCCAAAAGGCCGAGAAGCGATGGATCCTTAAAATTCTGATGGAAAATTATTTCCTGTCTGGAAATCAACTCTTAGTCATCTTTAAAAGAATTTTTTTTCTTTAAGATTTTATTTATTTATTTGAGAGAGAGAATGAGAGAGAGAGAGCACAAGAGGGGAGAGCAGGAGAGGGAGAAGCAGACTCCCCAGCAAGCAGGGAGCCCAATGTGGGACTCGATCCCGGGACTCCAGGATCATGACCTGAGCTGAAGGCAGTCGCCCAACCAACTGAGCCACCCAGGCGCCTAACTCTTAGTCATCTTCACACTCAACTGTGAGGGTTGAAATTAAGGTATCTTCAGTGTTTCAAACAATTCACTGGTGCATTCTTTCTCAGAAGCTACTAGATGATTTGTTCTACCAGATGAGAGGAAACCAAGAAAGAAGTCATGAGATGTAGGACATAGGGGACTCCATTCAGGGGCCAAAGATGTTCCCAAGAGGAAGGTGAGGGAAGATGACTCAGGACAGTGATGTAGAGCTGGCCTGGAGGACAGGTGTCCACATAGGACGAAGTGTGCTTGGAGAGACATGGCTAGGCACATCTAACTCACACTGAAAGGCCACCTGTGCTACGAGAGTCTGGCAGGGCAGTAGTGATAGGTTCTTGAAAACCAAGCAGAATGAAATACATAATTCTTTAACTTCAGAAAAAAAGAAAAAGTTGTACAAGTAAGGAAATGTATTTCTAGTATTCTACAAAGCCATAATACAAACTCTGAATGTTGAGTTGATGATTTTTTTACATTGGGAGTCTTGAGGCAGGAGAGGGCACTGTGTGTCTTGTGGGGTGGGATATAATAAATGCTCAGCTCTGACAGTGGAAGGTTCACAAGTAACATCTAATATGACAGAAATCAAGACATAATAGAAGAAGCATGTTATTCAGAAACATGGCTGTAAATAGAAGAAGCAGTTGAGAATTGAAAGTTGTTGTTTCTGAGGAGCAGGAATCAGCAATGGGGAGAGGTAGGGAAGGAGATGCTATTTTTTTATTGTACCTCCTTTAGAACTATTTGTATTTTTAAACTATTGATACATGATTCCTTTGATAAAAAAAGAAAAAAAATCACTCGTTGAGAGGATTTATGAGAAAGGTGGGAAGGTTCCAGTTTGTTGTGAACCTTGAATACTAATTTGGGTTTTTGACTTAAGGGTGGTGGGGAGTCCGTTGAAGTTTTTGAGCAGGAGCATCACACTCAAGCGGGCGGGGGGGGGGGCACTCTGGTATGATTATCCCCATGGCAGTTGATAGGCTGGCTCAGAGTGGGGAGATTTGTTCCTGTATAGTTGGACAGAGAAATGGAAAGTCAAGGGCAGGTGACAACCTTAAGAAGCCCTTGGGCTGAATGGTTAATTCACATCAGCAGGAAGGGAAGCATCAGGAATGATGGGGTCGCTTCACCCCTGGGAGGAGGACTAGGAGGAGGAAGACTGGGGAAGACTCAGGTTTAGGGAGAGAGCTGTGGCATTTAGTTGAGTCCAAAGTGACAGTAAGTCGTGAAGGCAAAGCAGTCTAGCAGGCAGAATCCAGACCCAGGGTGGGCACTAGCCATCGGGACTGGGAACTCCTTAAAGAGAAGCCATTTTTAAAGAGGCTTTGAGTTAAAAGAATCATTGAAGAGGTGGCCAAAAAAAGTCAGTTAAGAAGCTCACCCTGAAAATTGAGGAAGGTACCAGACCAAAGCATGGTAGCCATGTGAGTAAGATAAGGATTCGGAGAAGATGAAATAAATGAGAAGATAGTTAGGGAACAAAGACTTTCCAACACATACAGTGTAATCCATATTGGTTCCCTTTGTATTGGGTTAATGCTGTTTTCTTCATTGGTATCTATTATCTTTTCAAAGCCCCTTTTGTCCCTCTCCCCCTTTCAAATTTATGATGCAAACATCAGCCATACACCAAATTGGAGAGAGTAGTACAATGAATCCCTTGTAACCACCACCTGGTTCTGACAATGAATAACATTTTGTTTCATCTGACCTTCCACTTTTCAAGGGAGGGGACTGATAAATTTTAAAGCAAATCCCAGATGTCATATACTTTGAACCATTATTCATCACATACATCTCTAACAGATAAGGGCTTAAAAAAAAAAACAAAACTAGGGGCGCCTCGCTGGTTCAGTCGGTAGAGCATGCAATCTTTAATCTTGGGGTTGTGAGTTTGAGCCCAATGTTGGGTGTAGAGATTACTTAAAAAAAAAGAAAAACTAAACTAAAATACCATTATCCCACCCAACAAAATTAACAGTATTTCCTTCATGTCATACCCAGTCTGTGTTCCGTTTTCCCCAATTGTCTTAAAAATGTTTTTACAGTTGATTTGAGTCAGATTCAAACTCAAGACCATCATGTTGCTTTTGGCTGTTATGTCTCATAAGTCTCTCTTAATCTGTAAGTTCCTCACCCTTTCTTATTTTTTTCTGACCATTTATTTCTTGAAGATCATTGGCATTTGTAGAATTTCTCATATTGTGGATGTAACTGATGTGACATTGAGGTGTTGGGTAACATGCTCCTCTATCCCTTGTCTTCCCTGTAAACTGGTAGTTAGATATGGAGGCATGATTAGATTCAAATTCACTTTTTAAAATTGAAGTATGATTTATGTACAATAAGATAAACAGATCTCAGGTACATAGTTGGCTGTTTTGACAAATGCATACATTCGTGTCCTACACTGCATCAAAATGTTAAAGCATTTCCATCATTCCATAAAGTTCCCTCTCTTACTTTCTTTTGATCACTTCTTCCCTCAGTGTGTGCAAATCAAGTTATACCTACAAGCACAGTTGAAGATTTTTACCATCTGTTCTAGCCTTGCCTTGCCCATGGGTATTTTAGGTATTTTAGTACTTTGGAAAGGCTGCTTTCTCACTAAAAATACTGTAGAGAATCCTGCTGTTGTTCATACCAACTCTTCTTCTCACGACCATGCAACATGTTTTCACTGACACTTTATATCAGGATGATTTCTGTTGCAAGTAACAAAAATTGGGATCCAAATTGGCTTAAATAATGAAGAGAATTCACTGGCTAATATAACTGAAAATTCTAGATGTAGATCCTGGTTTCAAGTGAAGCCTGATCTAGTGACTCAAAAATATCACCAAGGGGCTGGCTTTTTTTTTGTTTTGTCTTTCTACTCTGCCATCTGTTGGGTCAACTTCGTATTGTCTTTGGGCCCAAGATGGCAGCCAGTGCCTCCTAGGACTGCATGCTTTCTCAGTCATACCTGGCAAGGAAGAGAGACTATATTTTTCCTCGAATTCCTAGCAAAAGTCATAAGATTTGCCCTGATTAAGCTCAACATAGGTCACATACCCACTCCTGATCCAGTCAGCTGCTTACCTCTGCACTTGGGAGTAGAGTCACCTTCCCCAGAACAACATGGATCTCCTAAATGGAAATCAGGAGCTAATGGTGAGGAGGCAACCACGAATGACTGCTTTAATCCTGTAAGCCCCAGAAGCTTCCATGACTGGGGCTTGCCTGCCCAGACCCCATGCTTAACCCTCCCTCAGTCCCTCCTTGCCAGCCACCCTGAGATTTCTCTGGAATTTGGTAACTGTATTCATTCTGAGCTTGCTGTTTCCAGCTGGGAAAAGCGCACAGACCCCCGAGGCAGGTTTTACTATGTGGATCACAACACTCGGACCACCACCTGGCAGCGCCCCACAGCCGAGTACGTGCGGAACTATGAGCAGTGGCAGTCCCAGCGCAATCAGCTCCAGGGCGCCATGCAGCACTTCAGCCAAAGATTCCTCTACCAGGTGAGAGGGCAGGGGCTCGCCACGACGGTGTGGAGCCTCCTGGCGCCGGAGAATGTGCTTCCTCACACAGTAGCCGTTCACCTGTTTGGTGAACGGGGAAAGCCGTGGCTCGAAACATCAGTGCTCTGGAGATTTTACACATCGCCGTGAAATTCCTCAAATTCCATTATTTCTAATTTAGTAACTCACTGTCTAGCCTCCGTGTTTAAGGAATCGAGATACCTGAAACCCAGTTTACCGTCTTTCTTCCGAGACTGGATCTCTTTCCTGGCCCCTCCTTCCAAGCTCATTTCTAATTTGAAACCTGAAGGTCAGCTGTGATCTCTCCCGTACCTCAGCTTTTCAGAACAAAACAGCCACCCAAATCCTTTTCATTGCTGCTATTGTTTTTCTTTAGATCTTTTCTTGTTTGACAGATTCTCAAGGGTAGAGGGACCTTTAAAATTGATGTGAATCAGGGCTTGGCAAACTATGGTCCATGGGCCAGACTGGCCCACACTTTGTTTTGTAAATAAAGTTTTATTGGCACAGAAGCACTCCCAGTAGTTTAGATATTGACTCTGGCTGCTTTTACATTGTAACAACAGAGTTGAGTAGTTACAGCAGAGACCATATAGTCTATAAAGCTTAAAATATTTACTGTCTGGCCCGTAGAAGAAAAAGTTTATTGACCCTTGATCTAGTTCAACTTCCTTCTCTCTGATTCCTAATTTTTCTCTGTCCCTTCCAACTTAGCAGTTAGGGCAGCCTCTGAGTTGTTCTCTCTGTTGGCATTGCTCTCTTCTCCGATCTATACTGCGTGTTCCCAGCAGAGTGGTCTTCAGATGTCACTGTCACTTGATCACTTTTTAAAAGTCACTGTGAAGGATTTGAGGAAGAGGGGCTTTGGTCTGCATTTATCACTGCCATTTTATTTTTTTTAAAGATTTTATTTATTTATTTGACAGAGAGAGACACAGCGAGAGAGGGAACACAAGCAGGGGGAGTGGGAGAGGGAGAAGTAGGCTTCCCATGGAGCAGGGAGCCCGATGCGGTGCTTGATCCCAGGACCCTGGGACCATGACCTGAGCCGAAGGCAGACCCTTAACGACTGAGCCACTCAGGTGCCCCTATCACTGCCGTTTTAATCACTGGCTTGAAGCTTTTTGTAGTCATTATCGACAGAACAGCATTTAAATTTCCTACTTAACAGAATTCAGAGTGCTAGGGTCCCAGATTAACTGTCTAATGGCCTCCTGTACTGTGTCCCTTCAGGAACCCTCCTAGCCTCACCTTCCATCCCATTAGAGCCTCCACCAGTGACCTGGTGGCTGGTGGAACCCAGCCACACAGCCTCTTTGGTAGGGATAGGAGGATTCCCAAACTGGAACTCTGCATATTCTCAGGGCATCTTGAACATGAAGCTTGGGATCTGCCTAGAATTATAGCAGGTGGTGGATTAGAGGCTGGAAACTTTTTGACCTGGTCCACAACATTGAATCACTGTGCTTAGTCAACATTATTTCTATTCGAAATAAACTCTAAGCCCACAGCCCATTTCTAAATTAGATACTTTCCTAGTTAGATGCTCAGAAAATCTTTAATTCCATTTAACCAAGTAGCATTCATTATCAACTTTGTTTGCAGCTCTTTCTCTGCTAACCCAAAGCAGGAGCTACACCATCAATCATAGAGGATGGTGTCATCCCCCTGGGCAGGCCTGTCTCCTCTCCTCTCTGTGGGGGCTGATGCTCATCATATAGTGAGTAAACTGATGAGGAACCTCAGTTTCCTTAGTATGAATGAACAGAAAGCACGATGTTTGTCACATTATGTTGTGTCGAGGTCAGCTGGAATGCCTGTCTCTAATCCATGCCCTGGGGGTTCTTATGCCCAGCTTGCACTCCACAGCCCCTTTCACACTTGCCTGGCATCCACTTCTGGCATGTTTCAAAACTGGATGGAATCCAGTCATTCTCTGCATTTCAGAAATTGTTCCTCCAGAGCTAGGCCCCAAAGACTTTACCTACTCTTTGGGTGGTCGTGGCTATAAAACTAGGAAGGTCCGGGCATTTCTGGCTTTTGACTTAGAGACAAGGACACGTTCTGGGAGTCTCAGAATCATTTTGTCTCCCTGCTTACTCAGCTTCTCTAATTTCAAAAAAAAAAAAATCTCTTAAAGAAATCTTTTTTGCTTTACAATGCACCAGATACGTCCTGTCGGTTGACTGAGATGTTTGGTGTGTGAGAGGGCAGGTTCTGGAGGTCAGATTCACTTGGTCTGTTGGAACATCCACTTCTCCGGCCCACCTCTATCGCTCTGGCAGCGTCATCCCGGGCACGCAGAGGTTGAACTTCACCTTGGAGGGTCCCGTTGAAGGAAACATTTTTTTTCTTGAGTACTCCAAACTGGTTTTCTCAGGTTGGCTGGGATTCAGGAGGGTTCTGGATGGAGGTGATTGTTCCCTTTTCTCTGTGAAACAAGATGCATATTGAAAAACGTGTTAGGAATCTTTTTTGGGTCAGCTTTCAATGTCTCTCTGTTGACTTCCCTCTCCCCTGGATTTGCTTTGCCCCTCGTTTGCTACGGTGCCATGTCCTGGTTATAAGTAAGAAGAGTCGCTTTCATACAGTTCTTTTGGGGTTTGGCCTTGGCCCAGGGTTTGACTCGGAAGACTTAAGAGCTGATACTGGACCAGCGGCTTCCCCTCCTCCTCCTCCTGCTGCTGGGCTGAAACCAAGACCTCGTTCTTCTCCACTTGCTCTCGAGAGAACACGAAATGCAGTTCAAGATGGAAGCCAGGGGAACCCCACATCACAGTCTCCCACAGTTCCTTCCTGCCGTCTGCCTCATCACACACGTTTTTCAGTTTCTCTTATTGTTCCCTTCTTTCTTTCTTCCTTCCTTTCTTTTTTTAAAGATTTCATTTATTTATCTGACCGAGACATAGAGAGAGATCACAAGTAGGCAGAGAGGCAGGCAGAGGGAGGGGGGGAAGCAGATGCTCCCCTGAGCAGGGAGCCCGACGTGGGACTCGATCCTAGGACCCTGGGATCATGACTTGAGCTGAAGGCAGTCGCCCAACCGACCGAGGCCACCCAGGCGCCCATTGTTCCCTTATTTCTGATATGCTTCCATTTCTTAATGCCCCAGTGTGCCTTTGTTTCTTGTGAGCATCATGTACATACTTGTGTTCTGCCCTCACAGTTTCGCTATGCCCGCTCTTCTGTGATCCTGCTGCGGTTCCATGGGGATGTCCGCCCATTAGAGTGCATTGTGCTTACTCCTGTTTCCAAAGCACTCCCATTACCCCAGCTTTGGTCCTCCCTTAAGAACCACAGTCTGAGGGCACCTGGATGGCTCAGTCATTAAACGTCTGCCTTTGGCTCAGGTCATGATCCCAGGGTCCTAGGATCGAGCCCTGCATCAGGCTCCCTACTCTGCGAGAAGCCTGCTTCTCCCTCTCCCACTTCCCCTGCTGTGTTCCCTCTCTCACTGTCTCTCTCTCTCTGTCAGATAAATAAATAAAATCTTAAAAAAAAAAAAAGAACCAAAGGAGGTAGCCAGTGTCTTCAGGACTGAAAAAGATCATTCTGTGGCTCCTAATGTGTGGATGCCAAATTGCATTATCCAGAAACAGACAAGTCTCATTTCTTACTCTGCAGAGAGCCCCTTGGATTGAACTCTCAAACACCTGGGTTTTGTTCTGCACCCATGGGGTAGATCCTTAAAAGAGGAGCCTGCCTTCTATACAGTAACCTTTATGCCCTTCCCAGAGCCTTTCTTGCCGTCGGCTGTATTTGCTAGACATTCTTTATTTCTGAGTTTGTATCTTAAAATATTACTGGAACTTAGTGCTCAGTCCCTGGGGGAATTGAACTCAACGTGAGCTGTCTGGCTCGGGGCCTGCACCTCAGATGTCCCAACCGAGGGACAGTTACCAGGAAAATAATTCAGTAGTGTTGCTTTCTGTTCCTACTAGTAAAGGAAACTGTCTTGTCGCTAAGAGTCACCTGCACATCCCAGGATCTTTCTTCCGACTGTAATCCCTCCATGCCCCTTTCTCTGTGCTTCTCTGGCTGTGCTCCAAGCAATACTTAGGATCACTCATTTTAGGGGAAATGTGGGAGAAGAGAAGGGGCAGTTGGTTGACTTACTGGAGATTTGGGGTTTTGGTTTTCAGGCCATGGTGTGTAGCTCTTATTTTTTGTTTCTCTTTGGCTTTTTTCTGTCCACTTCCTTTTCTTATTTTTCAAGTTGTACTATGTACATTAGGGAAGAAATGTCCAAAATAGTTAAGTGCTTTGCTTTAACTGCAAGCGGTCAAATTGTTGTGAATGTCAGCTTTCGTTGACTCCTTCTCATGTGTTGTTCATGCTTATCAATCTCTGGTCACTTTCCCTTCCTTCTTGCTTCCTCTTCTGTTCCCCTTTTCACAGGTTTTAGGGGTGTGTGGATCTGATAGGATGAGAATAGGACAATGCCAAAGAAATTTTTTTAAAAAAGCAACAGTACAGTGAAAGAGAGCCAACATTGTATGCAGTTAAAAAAAAGGCAAGGATCAAGAAAAAGGTTGGGGCACCTGGGTGGCTCAATCAGTTAAGCGTCGGACTCGATCTCAGCTCAGGTCTTGTTCTCAGGGGTTGGGAGTTCAAGCCCTGCATTGGACTCCATGCTGGGTATGGGGCCTACTTAAAAAAAGAAAGAAGGAAAAAGACAAGAGTTGATAGTTTTTTTATTCTCCTCCCTGTGCTTTGTATACAAGTCGTAGTTGATTTTGATGAATCATGGAAATCCACTTGGTTAAACTTAGGCAAAAAAGGAATTTACCAAATGAGAATGAATGAACAGAATGATGAAGAACCAAGCTCCGGCAAAAACCAGGGGTAGGCTGGGCAAAGGAATAGTTTGTGCAGGACATTGCCCTGCTGTGCTGCCATTAAACACGAGGACTGTGGACTCTCCCACAGCAGTGAGTCATTTCCAACAGACCTCGTGCTTTCCTGCTGTTCCCCGGAAGTTCTGAGTGGGAGCATCTGACTGGCTTTTCTTTAAGTTTGTGCCTACACTGTAGGTGCCCTGGTGTTGGAAAAGGAAATATTTGATAGCTGATAAATATTTTTTGGTTTCTAGCTCAGTGAGGGTCACGGAGGCTGTCAGTAAAGATTGGTCTGTTGATCTGTCGAGTTATGCAGAAGATGACCATCAGTCCACTGAAGCCCAGTTGGTACCAGTTGGATGCTAATGTCCCACTGGAGCCCATGACTGCTTTATGGGTTATCCACTCATTCAAAAAAAAAAAGACTTGAAGCAGCGAACAGTTTTGCTCTGAATGCTTCTTTTATTTTTTTTAAAATGACCTTTTCTGTATTTCTTCCTTTTTGCTACAGCTTATGACCCACTGAGTTCTATTTGGCTTCATTATCTGAAATGCACGTGTATTTCACAAGTTCGTTCCTTTCCTTCTGTTACCGAATGTTTTTTATAGCTATTGCTCTTCTGTGTTAACAAGGTTGGAGGAACTTGGGTTTTGGGAGATGCTGCAGCCCACCCCCACCCCCCGCACTTTTACCAGAATGACCTCTGGGAGCTCCCTTTCAGTAGCCATCAGACAAATCGGAGTTGGGGTGGTAGTTTGAGCACGTCCTCTAGGACGACGGTAACGGGGGCCCTAAATCGAGCACAGCCCAGCTTCCCACACCTTCGTGCAGTTTCATTCTGCTGGGCAGGTGGCCCTTTGCTGAAAGGGGGCTGTGTCCCATCAAGGAACCTATGGTTTCAAGACTTAAACAGCTCTGTTGGAACTTGCTTTGGAAGAGTTGCTTGTGTTGTCACCTTGGAAAGAAAGTTTCTCTGTCCTTTCAGCTGGGGGCGGGGGGCCGGCTGTGAAGCGGGGGGTGCGTGTGCGTTGGCAGTTGAGTTCCACCAATGTTTTCTCAAGCCGAGACTGAGCCCCATTCATCGTCCTGCCCGTGTGTGGCTCCGTCGCCCCCAGACAGAGCCAGCCGGGCAGCCCGAAGTCTGCACTGAGAACTTGATCCCTTCATGCGACGATTAAGTTTTAGTAAGTGAAATAAAATGCTTCAGCAAAAAAGAAAAGAAAAGAAAAAAAAGCAAGCAAGCAAGTGTGGAACAACGGAACAAGACTTGTTTTATTTAACTATGAAGAGTGTTTGACAACAGCCCCCTTCCCTGCAGGATATGAGAGCTCTCTGTCCACTGTAGCCCTGCCCCAGGGATCTCCCAGCAGAATTAGGCTGGGGCTGGGGGGGGTGCGAATGTAAACAGTGACCCTGAAGGCCTGGAGTCCACACCCCCCCCCCCCCCCGCCTTCTTTCTCCTGTCTCTCCTGCTCGCTTGCCACCTCGCCCCCCGCCCCACCTCCCCAGACAGGCACACACAGAACACTAAGCAACTTCAGGTTCAGGCTGGGGGAGAATAAAGGTGCTTTGTGAAGGGAAGCAAAACATTCCTGGGGGAGGTGAGGGGCCTGGGGCATGAATGTGCCCTCAGTCTGGGCCGGTTCTGCACACCACGGCTGCTCCCTCTGCCAGCGCACCCAGGAGGGAGGTGGAGGGAGGAGGGCCCAGCCCCCAGCCAGGAAGCTCTGGGCGTGGGCAGGGCTTGTGGGAATGATTTCATTGGAAAGGCCTGCGATATTTTTTCCCCTCCCGTGTGTGGTTCTTGGAGAAAGTTGGAGGTGGTGGTGATTTCAGTCGCCCTGGCCGCCGGGGAGCCGGAGCCGAGAGCAGAGGCACCGGCCGAGCTTGCGGGGCCGTCGGGCCCAGGCCCTTCTGCCACGCCTGGGGCCGGCTCTCTGCCTCCACAGCCCTGGCCCACCTTGCCCTGCACGCATCTTCCTCCCCCTCGCTCCGCCCTCTCCAAAACCTGTCAGGGCCCTCCGTGTGGGGGGCTCTTTTTCGGTTTTTCTTTTTGGAGAAAAACTTCTGGGAGGAGGGGATGTCACCTCAGGCCCCACTGTAGCCTGTGTACCAAGTGCTCAAATATGAAAACGAGTCCTTGGCATTTTTATTTTTATCGATTGACTTATTTTTAACCGGCGGCTTTTTTTAACCTCTGTGTTCTGCTGTGTTTCTTGTGTTTAGTCTTCAAGTACTTCGACTGACCATGACCCACTGGGCCCCCTCCCTCCTGGCTGGGGTAAGTACCGAGTTCTTCTGTGTACTCAGCCGTCTGTCAGCTGATGCCCCACTGTGCTCTGTCGTCTTTCCCTGAGCGGCTTCCTCACTCCCAGCCCTCAGCTGCCCATTTCGCTTCTCGCCAGAACACTCCGTGGGGAGGCCAAGCCTGAGCAGTTACAGACGTTGGAGCTGGAAGGTTGGGAAGGCAGTTGAGTTCCCCTGCACCCCTGGAGCATTCACCCGCCATGGCTGAAGGAGTGTGACCCTGAGGACAGAGCCCTTGGGCGGCCATAGGACTGTTGGGTTTTGGTCCTGACCTTGAACTGTCTACCCACCCATCCGACCTGTCATTGACTAAGACATTCTGGCGCCGGCTTACTCGCTGGTGCATTGGTTTCAGGTCTGTGGCTGTGTGATTGGGAGGAGCCACCCCACCAAAACTTTCTTTGCAGCTGAGATGTTGGAGGACTTCAGCCTAATTTTGATTAAAGAAAGCCACCCTTTTTCTTTGTGACACAGTTGTGAAAGAGGCCAGAGGGAAGCAGTTGAGAGAGTTGAGTGCCGGGTGGCAACTCAGTGAAAGTGCATCGTTGCTGGTTAATAGTACCATGCTGGATTCTCCTTGTCAACTGGAGAATTTTAGCTCCGGTGTGTGATTTGCCAATAGTGAGTTAGAAGGATGGACATGTATGACTTGGGAGAAATTATGGGCTTTGTGGCTATTTTGGGTAAGAGTGATTATGCACAAAGGGGCCATGAGAGATGGTGAGACTCAGTGCATTCTGCAGCTCTGAGCCAGTACAGAAAGAGTCCCTGGGGGTGGAAGAGGGCAGTTTTTTGCAAGAATCAGCAGGTGTCGGATTTAATGTATTGTTTGGGCCGGTGGAGGACAGTAGATGCTAATTTGGTGGTGTGCACATGTGATATAAAATTGGGCAGGGGCACGCTCCCCAATAAAGATGGAGAAGCGGACAATGATAGGATAAGCATGAACTGGAAAAGTATGGCTTTTGAGCTGGAACCCCCTGGTTCAGACACACTACTCCCTGGTAGTAATTTACCAGGTTGCATCACCCCCCTCCTTGGGCCCACAGGGTGTCACTTAGTGAATTACCACTGCATTCCAGAGCCCTGGAAGGACCTTGTAGACCTTCTAGGGGGACATATGGTTAGTGGGGCATCCAGACAGTTCTTGATTTTCAGCTAGGGAATCCCTTACGCACACAGATCATCCACCTGGCTCTTTGAACTGATGAAAGGTCCCTGGTATCTCAGAGATCAGCAGCCAGTCAAGTCTGAGGAGTCGAACACAGGATGCCAAGCGAGGCAGGGGAGAACGCTGCAGATTAAGCAAGAATCCGTGGTGTTGTTTGGCAGCCAATAGACGCTGTGACCTGGAGCCAGGGACCCAGAGTTGTTCATGGATCTATAGCGTCAAATGATTGATTTCTGTACGGGTTCTGTTACATGATGGTCACCAAGTAAGAGCAGCTTTAGCGCCTCGAAAAGAGCTCCCAGAAGCCAAGTGTGGAATGTCTGAGATGGGAAGAGGAGCCATGGCAAAGTCAGCGGTGTTTACATACGACCAGGAAAACACACAAGCTTATATTCGTATGAAACTGAGAAGAAAGAACATCCGGCCGAGGGCCAGGGACCCTCCCTAAGCAGATCCTTTGGACTCTGTGTTGGCTTTTTCAGGGCTGGGACAGGGCCACCTTCCCAAGGAGAATTCAGCGAACAGGAAGAGCAGCAGAATCGAGTGAGAATTGCATTTAGTGGGAGCCTGCGATCAAATCTACTGGGCTCTCCTGCTCACCGTCCTAGGTCCCTTTCTGCTCCTCCAGGAGAGACCCCACGGTTCTCCCTACACCCAGGGGTCAGGACACCTTGGGTTTAGATCCATATCTCTTCAGCTGCCTTGACCCTTTCACATGTGACTAAATGCTTCCAAATCTGCTTCTTCCCAAAGGAGGCAAGCTAGATGCTCACTTCAGGACTTTCCCAGCCCTCAGACTATGAAACTGTATGCAGTGAGGCAGTTCCAGTAGCCCCCACCTCTGCCCACAGCAGCGAGTGCATAGCCCCCAGGCCGGCTGGACAGATCTCCCGGCATGTTGATTAGCATTGGCTTTGACCCTTGGCAGGGCAGACACGGAGGATCTAGTTCAAAGCAGAAGCTTCTGGGATGGGAACGGCTTCTCCTTTTCCTCAGAACCTTCTTGGGAAGCCTGCCTTCTGTGGGACAGTCCCATAAACTGAGCTGAGGTAGCTCTGTCATAATTTTGGGCATCTTCTTTCTTTCCTTTTGTCTGTGCTTTAAAAATTTCTGTCAAGTAACGGATACCATGTAAGGCGGAGAGTCCAAGACCCTGGGTTTTTCCTGAGAACGTTGCAGCCTGATGCTTGAGGGGAGAGGAGTGGGCTCCTCGGTTCTGTGCCTTTTTTAGCTTTTGGTTTCCCCCTCACTTCTGGAACTAATTATTTTTATTTCTTTAATTTCGCCCTTTCATTGTAAAAGAGGGAGGGCCATTTGCATCATTTGTTTGGGGGACAGAAACAGATTTGAAGGCTCAAGAACTTCCTGGGAAAGCTGACCTCACTTGGGTTCGCAGCCTGTCATCCACTTGGACCTGATGGGGCACCCCTCGCAACACCTCTCAAAGCCCGGAATCACCAGCTAGAGTTGGGTCTGCCCAGACTCCCACCCGTGAGCACCCAAGCCCCAAGAGAGGGGAGAGAGTAAGGATTGTCCGGAGGACAGGGGCAGTATGTCTGAGCACCCCCAAACACTGCCGTGCCTCGAAGCACACACTTAGGTGTAGGAACAAGTGGGCATTGTAAGTGCCCGCAGCCCTAGGCATTTATAATGCACACGTGTGGTGTAGCGGTTTTGCTGAGATGTGAGAATTTTAGAACAAAGCTTTGCCTTTATGCAGGGGGAAAGAGAGAAGGTGGACGGTAGATAGGCCCTGTGGTACAGAGTGCTGATCAAAAGGATATGAAGGAAAATGCAGCCGCCCCCCCCCCCCCCAGTGACCCGGTTTGGATGGAGCAGTGGCAGGACCAGAGACCAGCCCATGAGGGACTGGGGTGGGGACCGGGGTTGAGGGGAGCCTGGCCGTGCCTCCACTTTGCACACAGCTGGATGCAATTAGGCCTCTGGTTTCAGCTGGGCTGCTCCCCCTCCCTGTTGCCACACCGCCCCCTTCCCTCCAACGAATCAACCAACCAAAGACAGTGCTGGATCTCGAGTTGGAAATGTGTTTATCCTTCCCCCACTCCCCAATAGGGAAAGATTCTCTTTGTCCTCTTTACAGTGAGAGATGTGAGTGAGCGAGGCTTTCAGTGGTTAAACTTCTCTAACAGGTGGGGAACGGGAGCAGAAATTCGGACCTGGTGCTCCGGAGAGGAGAGTGGACGTGGGCTCCAGATGTTTCAAGCTGATTGTCCTCTTTTCTTTCTTCTCCCATGGCAGAGAAGAGACAGGACAATGGACGGGTGTATTACGTGAACCATAACACACGCACTACCCAGTGGGAGGACCCTCGGACCCAGGGGTAAGGACTTGGGCTGGGTTGGCCCCGTGTAGGCCCCGTGTAGCTCCAGTGTTGGCCAAGTGCCCTGACCTGCGTTGGTCCTCTCTGGTCAATATTCTGGGATCTTTAGCTACACACCAGTACCCCAAGACCCTTACCATATAGTGTCTGCCTAATGAACCTTGAACGTGGCTTCTTAAATTGACCTTCCTGATGGATAGAGAGTGGCCCGACTGGCGGGTATCGCTGGTCTCTGCCACTTGTGCAGGCTGCTAATAGTGTGATTTCAAGAGGTTTGAAGGAACCTCTGCACCCCCACCCTCCAGAAGCTAGTCTAGGATAGGGGCGTGTGGAGTCTCACGATTGCTGGTTGGCCACTCAGGCCACGGCCATCTACCCAGAGCTGGTACATGACCTCTCTCTGCTCCAGAACTGTCCTCATGACTTGGGTGGTACCAGGTGCCTTTCCTCAAGGGCCACCCTCAAGGGCTGTGCGGAGCCCGGGTAAAAGCAGAGAGAAAGCAGCAGTTGGGGAACCCCAGCCTCCTAAGCATTGAGGCCCAGAAGGAGAGCTTGGCTCATAACTCCTCTCTTCCTGTCATTCCAGGATGATCCAGGAACCAGCTTTGCCCCCGGGGTGGGAGATGAAGTACACCAGTGAAGGGGTACGCTATTTTGTGGACCACAATACACGCACCACCACCTTTAAGGATCCTCGCCCAGGGTTTGAGTCTGGGTAAGGACTTCCCACAGGCCACCTTAGTATCTGTTTGCAAGGTCCGGGTTTATCCTTGTCTTTCTCCTTTTACTGCCCTCTGGTGGCTAATTTTGGGGTCACAGTAGAGGGGATGGCAGGAGGATCTGGAGGAGTAGGGAGGGGGGCTGTCCTCTTTATTCGGAATAACACTAGTGGTCTTTCTCTAAAAGCAAGAGGTCTGGCTTTATTTCTGGTTTTTGTTTTTACTTCTCAAATCTGTCTACAGAAATGCCAGTTATTTCCTTTCTTTTATGCCCACCTTTCTGGTCTTTAACATAGCATCAGCTTTCCTCAGGGCTAACTTTTGCTAATTTTTGAGAAATCACGTGGGTTCTAGGACATCTTTGCTCTCCCCAGGACGAAGCAAGGTTCCCCTGGTGCCTACGACCGAAGTTTTCGGTGGAAGTATCACCAGTTCCGTTTCCTCTGCCACGTGAGTGCTGGGACCGGACCTCCCCCAGACACTGGGGTTGACCGAGTTACTTTGGCATGATTTCCCAGTCTCGCAGAGGTGTTGAGATGCCTGCGCCCCAGGTGTGGGCCGGTTACTTGTCCTGCCCTGAGCATTGTCAGACATAGTCTTCCGACAACCAGCTCCCATTTCTGGGGTACCAGGCTCTCCGCCACTTGCCCAGGGAGACGGGGAAGCCTGTTTGTACAGACAGGAGACCCGACTGAATAGTGACCACTGAGGTCCTGATTCAGGATTGGTTTTCTTTTTTTCCTTTTTTTTCTTTTTCAGTCAAATGCCCTCCCCAGCCATGTGAAGATCAGTGTTTCCAGGCAGACGCTTTTCGAGGATTCTTTCCAACAGGTTAGAGAATAATCACGGTGTCTAAGACCCAGCGAGCAGAAGGCCCCCTCACACCACCCCATCTTCGATCATGTGGCCTGTTAGCCCCACATGGTAGAGTTTCCAGGGTGTGGGCCTTGGTGACAAGTGTCTGCGGAAGAGCAGGACTTAGAATTCCCTGCCCCCTGCCCCCGGTCCACCATGGAAGCGGGGAGTGGCAGGCTGGCCACGATGCTCTGTCTCCCCAGATCATGAACATGAAGCCCTACGACCTGCGCCGCCGGCTCTACATCATCATGCGGGGTGAGGAGGGCCTGGACTACGGGGGCATCGCCAGGTGAGCTGCCCCCCCGTCTCCCCCGGCTCTAGTGCTCGCGGCCAGAAAGCTGCCTCCCCCTTGCTCAGATCGGTTCCCAAAACTCTGAGGCACCTTCAGGAGTCGGCATGGGTAGGGCCAGTCCACGTCCTGGGGTCCCCTTGTGGGCTGGGCATTAACCCTTGAGTTACTGGTCTGTGGAGAGGCTGGGCGCTTCAGAGGGACAGTGCTGCGTGATTTCTGTACCTGAACCAGTCTGGCTGCACCAGTGGGCAGTGGTTAAATATTGGTGTCCTGTGGTTTCCGTTCGAAATCGACCCTGGGCTTCTGTTCTTGAGGCAGCTGGGCCAGGTTGAATCTGGTGTGTTGGTGTGTGCGTGCCATATGCAGGTTGTGTCACCATCCAGAGGGCCTTGATCAGCACTCACTACACATCACGTGCATAGGGTCAATAAAGTTAAAATGGCTGATGTACCCATAAAAAGAGCCTAAAAGCATTGTCTTGCCCTCACCCCAGCCTACCTGCAAAAGTTAACAGTCTCTTTGACAAAACGTTGCCTTGGATCATGGGGCTGAAGTCCCCTGGCAGGGAGAAGGAGCACCTTGGCCTGCGGTGACTGCTCAGCTCACTGACCTCTCATGGTGTGGGGACATCTCTCTTGGTGTTGGGTTCACTTATTTCTGGTCCTCTGTTTGCTGGTGGCCCTGCCCTCCTTGTTGGCCCCTGTGGATCAATTGCTCTTTTTCTGTGGTGACCATGGTGACCTTCTCTCCAGGCTCTGCTTGGTGGTGTGGCTCCCACCCCGTGTGTGTCTGTCTCTCTGTGTCCTGCCAGTGGTTTTACCCTATGGTAGGTTACGTCATGCTGTTCTACCACAGGGTAGAACCACGGACAGGATACCGAGGCACCCTCTGCATCGAAGGACTCCTCGTCTGCCCGGCCACGAGCAGCCAGGGACTGGCCCCCTTGGGATGTCCCCCTGCTGGTTTAGCTCAAGCCTGAAAGGACCCTGAATTCTGGCTTGAGGCTTGTACCTAGGCCACAAAGAGATGCCAAGGCATGGGTGTTGGTTCAGACAAATGCATGGAAGTGTGGGAAAGGGTATGGTGATGGGGTCTAGGGTGAGGGGAGGGCAAAGAGCAAGGGAAATGAGATACCTTTTGTATAGCTAATGGGAGTGAGGTTTGTAATCTAGAGGCAGCACGGATTACAGAGTTTTCATGCATCAGGACCTAGGAACATGTTACTGTGTATTCATTTCATGCTGCCTACTCAGGATGGAAACGGGGAGGGCGGGGAGCTGTTTCCTACAGCACCTTTGCAAGATTTAGAAAAGATGCTCTTTCTCAAGACACTTCCATGTTGGGAAATGGTCATGATATTTTGGTTTTATCAGAAAAAAACCAGGTTGACTGCTGTATGCAGGAAAATTGTAATAAACGTGCAAATCTATGATATTTTAACATAGTGCTCTTGTACAGTGCACAGCCTACACAACTGTGCATGGTGGCCTCGGGCTACCAAAAGCTCCTTTGCCATCAGCCACACTGGATAACGGATGTAAAGTCCTGGAATGCATCACCTGGGAGCCCAGACACATGCACGAGGCTTTCCTGAGCACTGTCTACAAGTGCAGTTGTTGTCCTGGTTCACCCTTGCTCACTGACCTGCTGTTAATACAGGTTATACCAGGTGTTCATCCCAGTGGAGCTCGACTCCCAGGGACCCGTGTCTCCAAACTAGCCAAAACAGGACAGCAGAAGAGAGTCACATCTACAGTGCAGTTGTGCAGGAAGGGATCCATTACTCTTGTTTTTCTTTGTCTTCTCTCATAGGGAGTGGTTTTTCCTCCTGTCCCATGAAGTGCTCAACCCCATGTATTGTTTATTTGAATATGCCGGGAAGAACAATTACTGCCTGCAGATCAACCCTGCCTCCTCCATCAACCCTGACCACCTCACCTACTTCCGCTTTATTGGCCGATTCATCGCTATGGTAAGATGCACGGCTGTGAGATCTCTAGAGAGGGCGGCAGCCAAGGAGGCCGGATACACCGACAGCGACTTGCCGTGGATGCCCTGTCTCTGAGCCCCACGCTTCTCCTCACACAGCACCTAGCAAGAGATGCAAAAAGCTGGAGGGAGTTCTGGAGATAGTTCAGAGCTCTCTCAGCGGCACCCCCAGGGGCTTTGAGAGAGTTTTCTTGTGTTGATTTGTGTAGGACTTGTTGAGCGATAGCCCAGGGTTTCTGGGCCATGGACATCACTTAACTTTCAGTGTCCACCCTGTCGAGGATGTTGGCATGGCAAACACTGCCCACTTGCTGTCTTTCTTGCAGGGGGGAGGGAAGATGCGGGGTGGGGTACCACCGTCTGTCACAACCCTCGGGTGAGAGTGTTAGGGAATGTCTGCCTGAGACACTCGGGCCTTCTGGAAGGGGATTTGGAATCAACACTAGCTTAGAACAGAGCCTGGTAGACCAGCTGGTCAGGATGTAGGAGGCATCGTCATCAGGGAAAGGGGAGTCACGGCACTGTATTTATCTAGAAATAGGAACACAGTATGAATAGAGGAGGGCATCATGTCACGTGCATCCTGTCGAGTGTCTCCTGAGGGTAGAGAACCAGGGTTGAGAAAGGGGAGCCCATAGTAGCCACAGTCCTTCTGCCATATTTGGTAGTTTGTTTCATTGCTAATTTTCCTTTGCTTCCTCCTGACTTCCCGAATGCTCTGCCCGCGAGAACCCAAGAGCCATGACTAAATATGTGCCTTCCCCTTGTCTGGAAGTTCTTGGCCAAGGTGCTGGGCTCAGGAAGTGGGCACATTCTTCCCAGGTCTAGAGACCCGCCTGGCCCAGCAGCCGACAGGACAGACCAGTAAAACCCTAGACTATTACTCACCACTGGCCCGCCAGCTCCCGCCGTTGACAGCGTCTGCATTATTTTTGGCTGCCTCTGCCGCCCAGCTCTGAGCGTCACTGACTCACTCGTCAGGGCTGCCACCTGGGCTTGTGCTGTCCGTAAGCATGGGGCAGATCTCTGCTAGAGCAGGGAGCCGGCGGGCAAGCGTGCCGGGCAGGCAGTGCGTTCCTAAGTAGGCCAGCTCTGCCTGCCCCTGTGGTCTGCAGCTGTGGTGAGACACTGTCCCAAGGCCACAGTTGCTCTTGGGGAGAAAGGGTAGGTGGCAGTAGTTGGGCTTTGGTGTGGAGCATCCAAGAGCCTGCCTCGGGCAGTGTCCTAAGAAGACCAAAGCCCTTGGCCATGTCTCTTCTTCCTCAGGCTCTGTACCATGGAAAGTTCATTGACACAGGCTTCACCCTCCCTTTCTATAAGCGGATGCTCAACAAGAGACCAACCCTGAAGGACCTGGAATCTATCGACCCTGAATTCTACAACTCTATTGTCTGGATCAAGTGAGTCCTCTCCTTTGTGCCGTGCTGGGAGGAGAGGGATCTCCAACACAACTGTGCCCGGTGGCCTCGGGGTACCAAAGTTGGGGAGTAGGCCTTACGGGCCTTTATTTTCTCTGCCAGAATGGCTCTGAGCCCATAAAGATGGGCTTTATAAGTGCTTGTGGAGGTGCGCAGCTCCTAGGCTTCCCTGTCGGGCAGCTCCAGAATTCTCTCCTGTGGCTGTTCGGGATTTAGGCTGAGTCCTAAGCATCCCATGAGCACTAAAGTGAGTGACAGAGCAGGATGAGGGGAGACGCTTCTAAGGTAGACCTCTTCCCTCTTGATCTCTCATGCCCCCAGAGAGAACAACCTGGAAGAGTGTGGTCTAGAGCTGTACTTCATCCAGGACATGGAGATCCTGGGCAAGGTGACAACCCACGAGCTCAAGGAAGGTGGTGAGAGCATCCGAGTGACAGAGGAGAACAAGGACGAGTACATCATGTGAGTTTTAAGCGCTGGGGAGCCGGGGGCGGGGGGAGGGGAGCAGAGCCACCCCTGTCTCTGGGGCACCCTCCACCCAGGCCCCCCCGCGCATTTCACCAGGGATCACAGCCTCCCATTTGGCGTCGGGCCCGGGGCCGGCAGCCCACTGGCTCTGGGTGTGCCGAAGCCACCTCTCAGCTGATCGCTCGCTGTGACAGCAGCCTCCTGGCAGGCCCCAAGCTGCACCCGAGCAGTGCGTCTCAGCTCCGCTGATGGCTGGTCTTTGGTTTTAGGCTGCTGACCGACTGGCGTTTCACCCGGGGCGTGGAAGAGCAGACCAAAGCCTTCCTGGATGGCTTCAACGAGGTGGCCCCCCTGGAGTGGTTGCGCTACTTTGATGAGAAAGAGCTGGAGGTGAGAGCTGGGGTCGCCGGCGCCCTGAGCCTGTGCCTCCGGGGCGGTCGTGCCCTTTGTTGGCAAACTGTGTCTCCAGAGAAACTCACCAGTAGAACCTCACACTCCCTCGGGGCCGAGGCAGCAGGACACATAGTTGTGATTGGGTTTCTCACACTTGTTTTGAGGGCGTCCACATTCAAGACTCGTATCACCCATGTTATTAGCACTGCCAGCAGAAATCATGAAGATGTTTGGGATGCTTTGATCTGCTCGTGAGTGGGAAGGGGGCTGGCACTGGGCGGCTGACACCTGTCCTCCCTGCAGCTAATGCTTTGCGGCATGCAAGAGATAGACATGAGCGACTGGCAGAAGAACACTATTTACCGACACTACACCAAGAACAGCAAGCAGATCCAGTGGTTCTGGCAGGTAGGTCCTGGGGCCCGTCCCAGCAGGGTTGGGGTAAGGGTCCGGGCAGGGGTATTTTAGCAGTCAGCCACAGGAAAGAGACCCGATTCGATCTCAGGCTCAAGGACACGTGTTTCATGGTCACCTCCCTCATCTCTGATGCTCCCCTCACTTTGTGAAAGGAGAAGAGAAACCCAGCCTTGGGACGAACAGAGCTGTTGCAGCTGGATTGTGTCCAGGGCTCTTGACAGGACATGTTGGTGGTCAGCCTTGGCGGGCAGTAGGGTGAGCCTGCAGGCAGGAAGGAAAGCTCCCATTGGTTGTGTGGTTTTCCTTCCAGCCGGGGGGGACGGGACAGCACGTGCTTGTCCCCAGAGAAACTGAATGAGCTCGGAGTCCTGGATATAATGAATTGATTCTTTTATATGTGTAGTCTTGTCGTTGTCATTATGAAGTATAGCATACATGAGAAAGAGTAGGTAAATAAAAATTTCTTTGTGAAGGCAAAATTCCCATCCCATGAAATTCACCGTGTTAAGCATTTTAAGGTATTACGGTTCATTGGCCCTTCACAGTGTGATGCAGTCATGACCACCATCTAATTCCAGAACATTTCATCTCCCCCTACAAAAGAAACCCCATACCCATTAAGCAATCACTCCCATCCTTAGTATATTTTTCAAAGCAGAACTTGGATGGGAAAAGAATACCTGACTCGAGGGGCCCCTGAGACCAGAGATGTCCCATGGGCTGGTGGGACTGGCCTCCAAACACCCTGTCAGAGGGAGCGGCTTTGGGGTTTCCAAGGATGGTGGCTCTAACCCCCGACGCAACCCGGGCTTTGTGTTCTCAGCCCTAAAGAGGGGTTCCGGCTGATAGGAGTCACAGGTTAGAGCGAGGTTCTGGGTCATGTGGGTTGCCCGGCTCTGCTCTAACTGGTGGAGTTCGTTCTAGGTGGTGAAGGAGATGGACAACGAGAAGAGGATCCGACTGCTGCAGTTCGTCACTGGGACTTGCCGCCTGCCTGTTGGCGGATTTGCGGAACTCATCGGTATGTCTTCCCTTGCCCTGCTGGGGCCCTGGGGTGGGCCTGAGGGCTGCTCCCACCCTGCGAGTCAGTGGGCAGGGCCTGAGCCACCTGTGGGTGGAGTCAAGGTCCTGCCCACGGAAGGCGTGGTCCTGTTGTATATGCTGTTTCTTTTTGGGTAACAGGTAGCAATGGACCACAGAAGTTTTGCATCGACAAGGTTGGCAAGGAAACCTGGCTGCCCAGAAGTCACACGTGGTGAGCCTGCTGGTTTTAGTGGGAGGTGGCCAGAACCTCACAGACCAGATGAATTCCTGAGGGCAGCCCTGTGGGTGGGGCAGCTTCAGGGACTTTGGCAACTTCTGTGTGGCTCTGGGGTTGGAGAGGAGGGGCCTCTGATTTTGTGGGGGTTGTGGTGCAGTTCCGTGTCCTCATGGTCTCACCAGCTATTAAATATTCAAACACTTCTGTTCCACTAGACAAAGAGCTGTTTCCCTGTGTGCCCTCTGCCCTCTGCCCCATTTCTCCAGCTGCCCTGCCCTGTTTGCTGACCCTTCTGGGGGGTGGTGGGGGCAGGGACAGGAAGCATGAAGGCCTCACACCGCAGGGCCCTCAAGGACTCTGTTCTGGCATCTGGCCACTTGGTGTTGTGGTCGAGCCACGGTCACGTGAACTCTTTTGACCCCACTGTAGCCAGGCTGGGGCAGGGCCATGGAGCCCTGACCTCCCTCTGCTGACTGTTGTGCTTCCCTCTCTCAACAGTTTCAACCGCCTGGATCTCCCACCGTACAAGAGCTATGAACAGCTGAAAGAGAAGCTGCTGTACGCCATTGAGGAGACTGAAGGCTTCGGACAGGAGTAACTGAGGCTGCCCCCCCCCCCCCCCCCCCCCCCCTTTGGTCTTGGGTGTTTTCCCCCCCGGGGGGCCCGGGCCCCCGGGGTTTGGGGGAACCCCCCCCCCCCCCCCGCCCTCCAGGTGGTGGCCGTGCGTGGGACCACACTGTCATCAGCCTGGTAGCAGAGCCCGACCTCAAGAGGTCCTGCCTGTCCCTTCCTTTATCCTACCCACTGGTGGCAGTCTGGAATAAAGCCCCCATGTCGCCTTTGGCCCTGTCACCCATTGCAAAGTCTGGAGGCCTGACCCTCTCTGTAAGGTCTTCTCCTTTTCCCCTAAGACCAGCGCTAGGCATGCATGAGCGTGCAGGGAGGGGGGCCCTGTGCTGAAGAGCTGCCCCAGAAGCCCTGGTTCTCACGGGCTAGTTAGGCAGGAAGGACACTGGCCGCTCACTCGGGGTAGCTCTTCTGGGCTGAGAAGGCCCAGGGTCTTTGTCAGTAAAAGAGGTTCTGTTTTAAATAGAACTATTCCAGTGATCTGTATAAAATGGAGGTCTGAGGGAGAGGAACTCTTCCTGCGCCCGGAGAGAGCTCTGGGTCAAGGCCCGCCGCTGCCTTTCCCAGCAGGACCCAGCCACTGAGGGTGAGCAGCGAGGCCCATCTCTGCACTCGGTGCGGGACAGTTTGTTCTTTCCTGCGAATAAAGGGTTGTACCAGCTGCTTGGGTGTGAGTGGGTTGGAAACAACAAACTTCCTCAGACTTTCTTTTCCCTTTTGTATCAACTTGAAGCATTGTGTGTGTAGGGTTACTTTGTGTTTTGATGTCGGTATGCCGCTGTCACTTTCTGTCAAGGAGCTGGTACACCGGGAGTCCCTGGGACCTGGAGGGACCGGCACCGCTGGTCCAAGAATTTCCCAAACAGCTGCTCCTTTTAGGAACCCCCTTGGCAGTTCTGTGAGCTCAGGCAGGCCTGACCCGGCGGCCCAGCTTCACAGCGGCCTAGTCCCTAAGCCTTGACAGGGAGGGGAGGGTGGTATCCTGGGTGTCACCCAACCTTGCCACCTTTGGTAGAGAACTTCCTTTGCTAGATGTAGTTATTCAGGCTGCCCCAAGTGGTGGAGCATGTGGGGGTGGATGACCCTGTCATTCCGTACCAGCCCCTGAGGCTACAGGCAGGTCCATTAGTCTCCTGTTGAGAATGCAGTGTGTCCCAGCCACCCTAGAGCATGTTCATCCTGCCTGGAAGTGAGGCTTTATCTGCACATGCAAAATGATGCTCTTGGAGACCAGCGGAAGGGCCTCAAGCTGCCGCACACGGTCTGACTCGGTTTCTGGAGCTCCCGCCAGCCTCCGACATGTGGGGAGATGTGCAAGGCGAACATGCTCCTCTGGGATGCTGGAGGGGTGGTGGTCGTGAGCTCCCTGGTCTAGGCCCCTGGGGCTCTCTCACTGAACACCAGCTGCAGACTAGCTTGAGCTTCCTAGGACCCCAGGCAGGCCCACTGACCAGTCACAGGGCCTTCTTAGGACCGGCTCACATCCCCAGATCCTTTCTTACCGCCCCCTCGCCGCCCAGGAGGGACAGCCGTGTCTGCTCTTTTGCGTGTGCTGATTTGAGTGTCTCAGCTCACCGGAGCTCAGCCTTTTTTCTTTCCTTGAGTCATTTGCTGTGCTTCCCTGCAGTGTCCCTCTCTCCTGGGGGGGTTGGGGTGCAAGCTGCTGTGTGGGGTTTGGAAGCCTGAGACTCTTAGGTATTCAGAGTGTGTTCCTGTGTGTGCGTGTGTGTACATACATGTATATAACTGAGGTGTTGTGTAGAATGCCCTTCGGTAGCTCTGGGTTGGTCAACAGATGGTTTTGTAATGCCTTCCCCCTTGCCTTGGTATTGCCAGTTTCTCGTGCAATAAACAAATCAGCAGCTGTGGGTGGTGTTGGTGTGGATGTCTACAAAATCGCTGTGCTCTGGACGAGAGGCCTCTGGGCCCCATAGACCCTCCAGGCCCAGATAGGGGTGGAAGTTTCGTGACCTTGCTGGTTTTTCCTAAAATGTGTGTGTTATTAACCGAGACAGTCACACTTATGGGTGGCTGAGTCCTTGTGCAGGGGTCATGGGGGCAGCCCTCGGTCAGGGTTGGACGCCCCCATCCTCCCCCTGCCAGGCCACGGTTTCTGTGAACAGTTGTTGCGGGGCCAGAACATGAACAGCTGTGGCTGCAGGTCGGGTGGGGTTTTGGAAACCAGCTCCTGGGGACAGTGTCTGGGCAGTTGTTCATTCGAGAAGCATTTACTGAGTCCCACAATGACAGAGAGATGCCATGATCTTGAGCTAATGGTCATACGAGGTCTTGCCCCCCACTTTTCTGAACTCTTAAGGATTCAGATGGGACAGATCACCATGCTGTTGGGTCGTAAGGCATTTGACATGGAAATGACGTTGATCAAGCCTTGCCCTTCTCAAGGGAGGCAGAGATGTTCAGAGTGGTTCCTCCCTGGAGTTTAATTCCGTGAATTCACTGCGCCCCTCCCAAGCCTTTTTTCACTTGACAGAGCAATGCTGTGCTTTGAGAAAATGATTGAAAAAAGTCTACACGTTATGGCAGAGATCCCATAACAAATTCAAGTAAGACATGCTCAGATGGAAACTGTTCTCCACAGTCTTTTTTTTTTTTTTTTTAATTTTATTTATTTATTTGACAGAGAGACACACAGCGAGAGAGGGAACACAAGCAGGGGGAGTGGGAGAGGGAGAAGCAGGCTCCCCGCCGAGCAGGGAGCCCGATGCGGGGCTCGATCCCAGGACCCTGGGATCATGACTTGAGCCGAAGGCAGACGCTTAACGACTGAGCCACCCAGGCGCCCCTCTCCCCAGTCTTACCTCGGAAATATACTGCTGTTAAGTTTGCTGCGGCCCTTCCGTACTACTTAGTGTGCATATGCAGATCATATATACATATCATTTTTAGATATACCCCAAAATGGGATCTTACCTATGTTAACTCACTTGTCTCATTCAACAAGGTATTAAGGAAACCTTTCCATTTTCCTCAACATAGGTCTAAATGATTCTTTACTGCATGATATTCCCTAGTATGGTTCCTGTAATACGCCCATCTCCATCCTAAGGGACATTACGGTTGCATTCAACCGTTTGCTCTTGGCTGCAGACATTCACCGAATGTCCTTGGGCGGGTCTTGCGCAGCGGTGCTGCTCTTCCAGGGTGTGGGAGGCAGTCCTGGAAGTTGGATGGTTGATGACTTACCTTTATTTTTACTTAAAAATTTTAAAAAGTTTTAAAATTCAAAGATACAAAGGGTCTGCAGTGAAAGGCTACCCCCCCCCCCCTTTATTCTTGTTCCTCGTTCCTCGGCTGCTCTGATCACCTGCTAGAGGCTATGATTGTTAGTTTCTTTTGTATCCTTCCAGATAGAACTTTAAATGTCCAATAGAGTTTACCCCATGGCTCTCAAAAAGGTTCCTGTGTTCCTAGCCTTAGCAATGGATAGGGTCTCTGGTCACCCCACTTTGAGAACTGCATCTGAGCTCCCCTGGCTGCCCTTCCAGCACTCCATCTGCATTCCCTCCCCTGACTTTGGCTAGCTGTCCTTTTACTTCTACACAATCAAATTCTTTTTTTCTTTTAACATTGTACTGTGTAATCACAAGGAAATCATCTGTACTTTTTCTAAAGGTTTATTTAAAAAGCTGAAAAGCAACAGAAAGCATCTATATTATATGATTATATAAATAAATATTGTTTGCTCCAGAATTAATAGTATAATATAATACAACTGTTTCTTCCTCATCTAGTCTTTCACCCTGGGGCTTCTAAGTACCTCTCTTTGCTTTTCTTATATCCTCATTTTCTTCTCCTTATTCTGAAGTGTTTCAGGTAGAACTAGGCAGGCAGAGAGGCCCCCCTACCTCTACATGCTATAATAAGTTCCTGATGTAATTAGCCAAAGCTATAAGGTTATTTTGGAAGTAAAGAGCTGATAGGACTTCCTTTGTTGCTCCAGATCTCCACTGGGTCTCCCATGTGTCAGTGAGACTTTACATAAGGTGGGACCTCCCTGGATCTGGAGTCTCAGTTCTTGCTACCCGACTGGCATTCTATATTGGGGCTCACATCACCCTTCTAGAAAAACCCTAAAGATCTCTGTGTCTCTGTTTAGAGGTATGCTTGCAGATAGCAAGCTCTCCTGGTTCTTCAGCCGGCCTTGGCATCAACAAGGCCCCAGCTCCATCCAAAGAAAATGGAGTTCGTGCCCAAAGTTCTTACCCCAGCTCGTTTCCCTATGATCTACTCTAAGTTGTTGTTGTTTTGTTTTGTTTTTTAGATTTTATTTATTTATTTGACAGAGACAGACAGTGAGAGAGGGAACACAAGCAGGGGGAGCGAGGGAGAGGGAGAAGCAGGCTCCCTGCTGAGCAGGGAGCCCGATGTGGGGCTCGATCCCAGGACTCTGGGATCATGACCTGAGCCGAAGGCAGATGCTTAACAACTGAGCCACCCAGGTGCCCCTGAATCTAAGTTTTTAATATCCTCTTACTTATCAGGTCCCTCTGATTCTGAGGTTGATTGAAGTGCCACAGTCCAGCTCACTTTTCTATAGCCCATGCTTTATGAGTCAAGCTTCAACAGACTCAGATCGGAGCATGTGACTTCTTCGGCGCACTTTTGTCCATACCATTTGGACATCATGGATTCAGGGTCTGAATCTGATTCAGTTGGTCCCAGTGACAGTAATCATTTTCTTATTGATGCCCGTCAGTTTTGGCCCCTTCAACTTGCCTCTCTTGTCGCTCTCTTGGATGTCTTTGATGGTCTCTATGATATTCTATTCCCAACTTCAGTTCTGTTGCCCCAAACACAGAATCAACTCTTCTCCGTTCTTTTTGGAGTGATGTTAGAAACCAAAATGCGTTCTGTCAAGATAGTACAGTGAGTTCACAACTTGGCCAACCTCTCCATTCCAAACATATAATAAAGACACGTAACATATAAAAAAGAGAAAGCCAAAAAGTCTTGTTCAAAAACAAGAGGAAGATTTCCGAGGGTCAGAGTAGAACAAAATGCAAAACGTTGAACAAGCTCGCAAGTGTGCGGCACCCAGAGCCTGTCGGTGGTGCCTGGGAGCGCACCTGCTGGGCGTCAGGGCTCTAAGTAAGCTCCAGTCTAGACAGGGCCTGGGCACCGGCCCACTGCTCCCTCCCGTTTCATGAAAAGCAGGCCAACCAGCCAACTGCAGCAAAACCAGACTGCCTCTGCCATGCTCCTGGCCATGGCTTTGAGAAAGATGGAGGTGGCAACTCATCAAGACAAACCATCGTGGGATCCAGCCTGGATCTGTGATATTCCTGGGTACCCCCCCCGCCCCAGGCCAGGGCCCAAACTGCCACTCAGAAGATAAGGCTGTTGAATGGGTGCCCAGCAGGACAGGAGGAGATAGCTGTAACACACACGAAGGGAGAGCACAACCCCTTCCCTAAGCTCTGTGGCTCTCCGTATTTCAGACGACACTCCTGGGTGGTCTCCTGCCTGCTGGTCTTCGCTGTGAGAGGACTCATGGCAGGTGGACCTTTTCACTGGGGCTATAAACATCACTGCTCACGTGTCTTTTCTCTGGGGTGATCGTTTTCTCTGGAGAGGAATGCTCTGTTCTCTGCCTGGGGGGAAGGATATACCTGAGCCGGCATACACTTGCCTGTAGGCTTGCTGGGGATCAGGAGAAGGAAGGAACCTAGGTTCTCCACAGTCCTGGCCCCTCACTTGGCTTTTTCTCGCTCTCTTGCCCCTCCCCTCAGCCTGGGCTCCTGTAGCTGGCAGAGGGGACATAGCCAGGCTCTGTGGCTGGGGATGGGGACCTGGGTGTCCCACCCTTCCATGTAGAAACGACTTTCACCTACTGCAGTAGTCTGCTCTCTTCCTGCCCTCCCGCTGCCCCAAGTACTGAGTCTCTCTGGGGACTTGCTCATTTCTTCTCTGCATCTCCCTCTGCGGGGTTTTAGGTTAAAACTTCTGCTTGGCCAGTTATGCTCCTCCACCTGCTTTCTACATTTGAACACTTTGTTGAACATCCTTGTCCAGGCACTGAATCCTCTTATGTTGTCTTTGCCCTTGTGGAGAAAGACTTTTATAAAGCTTTCTTCACTGTCATTTGAGCGGTGAGGCTGGAGAGGTCGAAGAGAGGGTTAATCTGCCGTCTCCATTAACTTCCTTTCCCTTAATAGATCTGCTGGGGTTGGGGGTGAGGGGGTGGGCAGAGGAGGGGGCAGCTTGCAGCTGGCAATCTGTGCATAAGGGTCCCAAAGGGGACCTGACTTTCATCGAATCTGCCGCTGTTTATTCCTGTGGCATTAATTCCAACCTCTCTCGGGTCCGAGCCTTTCCCGGCTCACCAGAACTCTCCTAGGAAAACCTCCTTCCACACACATCTCGGCTGGAGATCCTGCTGCTGGCCACTTCTGCTTTCCTCCTAGAAACTTGTTGAATTCTCTTTTCTACCTTTCACGTGCTCGTTCTCTCTCAAATTGGGCCAAGTGGCCAGGGAACAACGGGAAATCTCTTTTTAATGGAGTCTCTTGGCAGGGAGCAATGATAAATACATGTCAGAATTGAATTTTAGTCATTTGACCATGTTTAAGACCATTAGGCCTTACCTCTCTAAGAGCACTGATTTGGTTCCTAATGCTTGGGGTTTGTTTTGCTTTGTTTTATTTTGCTGTCTCCAAAGATAGTCCTGCTTATAAACAGGAGGAATGTTTTACTTCTGCATTTTCTATTAACATTATCTTCATTCTAAGACATTAATTAAGTGCTGAAATTAAAAAAGGGAACACCCCCTGTAGCCTGTTGTGGATTACTCTGATGAATTCTGTTTCTATCAGTGGAAGGCAGACTTCTTCTTCTTTTTTTTAAAGATTTTATTTATGAGAGAGAGAGAGAGAGAGCACGAGCCGGGGAAGAGGCAGAGGGAGAAGCAGACTCCCTGCTGAGCAGGGAGCCCAACGCGGGACTCGATCCCAGGATCCCAGGATATGATCTGAGCTGAAGGCAGACGCTTAACCGACTGAACCACCCAGGCATCCCCCAGGAAGGCAGACTTCTTAGGTGCCCCCCTCACAACCTCTTCCTGGTATTCACATCCTAGTAGGCTAATCCCCTCCACTTGAGTGGTGCTGAGCTAGTGATTTGCTTCTTACCAATAGAACGTGGCCAAGGTGATGGGTGTCACTTTCCTGCTTGAGTTACAAAGGTTTTTGACCTCCTCCTTGCTAGCAGGCTCTCTACTGCCTTCTCGGCTTGTGCACTTTGACAAAGCAAACTTGCATGTTGGAGAGACCCATGTGGCAAGGGACTGAGGGGAGCTTCGTGTCAACAGCCAGCGAAGGACTGAGGCCCTTAGTCCAACAGTCCACAAGGAAATGAGTCCTGCCCACGAGCACATGTGCTTGGAACGTTAAGATGACTGCAGCCCAGCTGACCCCCTGATTGCTGCCTGTGAGCATCCTGGAGTGGAGAACCCAGCCGGGCTGCGCTGGGGCCCCTGACCCGCAGAAACTGTGAGATCATAATGTGTGTTGTTTTAGCTGCTACGTTTTACGGCAGTTTGTTAACACAGCAATAGATAACTCATACACCATCCTAGGTCAGATGGAATGTCCTTGGATTAGCATCTTTTCCATGTTCCGGGCCCTGAATGTGGCCATGATTTTTAGTAAATGAAAGAGCCAGGGCATGGAGATTGTGTGGAGATCAAAAAATTCACACTAACCAGGAACAAAGACAGAAAGGGACCAGTATTGCTCTTTTCCCCTTTCCTTGGGAAAGGCAAATACTGGGAAGCGGGAGTCATTTCAGTCCCTGCCCCCAGTCCACAGCCTGACATCAACTGCCCGGCAGCACCAATGGTCTCAGAGGCCTTGGGTCTGGCCCAGCCTGGGACAGTGGCACTCTGCCTTGGGATGTCATTAGTGCTTATCTGGGCCTCCAGCCAAACCCAGCTGGCAAGAGTCCTGTCCAGTCTCTCAAGGACGCTTTTGGGGCTGTTGCCTCTGTAATTACAGGGTGAGCAGCAAGGTAGGTGGTACCATTACCGCAGTAAACCAGCCTGAAGGAGGGCCTCTGCAGCTCCTCGACTCTCACTGAGGTTGGCTCAAGGGGCACGTCTTCCTCCTCCATAGTGGCCTCCCGCGTGAGCATCTGGGCCCTGATGGGCCACGGATGTGGAAGCATTGTTTCTTCTGTGAGGGAATTCATTTCACCCTTGAACTTTTGGATTTTATAGTCATGATGGTTTGTTAACTCCTTGTAATTGTTTCACAATGGCTAAAATATAGGGTATGTAGGGTGGGGAGAAGCAGCTCGTACATTGAATTTGACTCTCATCCTGTCCCTGCTCTCGCACAGGGCGCACACCCCTGGTGCATCAGCTGTCTGCCATGGGGTCTGGGAAGCCCCTGGATAGGTATTTTTTTTCCAGCTTTATTGATATATAATTAACATAGAATATTGTGTGAGTTTAAGGTATACAAGATGATGATTTGATACAAGTATATATTGCAAAATGATTACCACAGTAAATTTAGTTAACACATCCATCACCTCACATAACTACCATTTTGTTTTTATTGTTGAGGACATTTAAGTCTTTGTTGTGGTAAGGACATTTAAGATCCACTCTCTTAGCAACTTTCAAGTATAGAATACTCGGAAGTAGTATTAGTAACTATAGTCACCATGCTGTACCCTGGATAAAAAGGATAGAGTATACTGTGGGCAAGTGGGATAGGGGAGAAAGGGTCTACTTGAGATAGGACCTTAGGGAAAGCATCTCCAAACAGGTGTTTCAGCCTGGAGACCCGAAAGCTGGGAAGGAGCCAGTCAAGCAAAGAGCCACATCTGGGGTTGGGCCCATCAGGTATAGTGGCCTGATTGGGAGACTAGCATGTTCCAGAAGTGGGTAGAAGGCTGGTGTGGCTGAGCACCGATGGGAGGGTAAGCAGGAAGGGGGTGAATGAGGTTGGTGGGTCAGGGTGGGTCTCAACATGTTCCTCCTCTATGTGAAGGCAGGGGGAGGGAGAGACCAAAGAGGCTTCACACTGCGTGCACCGCTCCCATCTCATCATTGTCCAGGCTAACCTGTGGCTGTCTCGAACAGCAAAGTGGATGGGAAGTATTGTTCGTGGTAGGTCAGGAACGAGGAATATGAAATGCGATTTGAGGATTACATAGTATTGTCTTTGCTACATGCGATTAAAAGCTATGAAGTGAATGAAGATAGGCCTTTACAATATTGTTTTGAATTTTATTTATTTATTTATTTTAGAGAGAGAGCGAGAGAGCATGTGTGAGCGGGGTGCGGGGAGGGGCAGAGGGAGAGGGAGAGAGACAATCTTAAGCAGGCTCCATGCCCAGTGTGGAGCCCGATGCCAGGCTTGATCTCACAACCCTGACATCATGACTTGAGCCAAAGTCAAGAGTCAGACGCTTGACTGAGCCACCCAGGCGCCCCAATATTGTTTTGAATTTTTTTTTTTTAAAGATTTTATTTATTTGACAGAGACAGACAGCGAGAGCAGGAACACAAGCAGGGGGAGTGGGAGAGGGAGAAGCAGGCTTCCCGCTGAGCAGGGAGCCCGGGATCATGACCTGAGCCGAAGGCAGACGCTTAACGACTGAGCCACCCAGGCGCCCTGTTTTGAATTTTAAAAGGGTAGGAAAGAATGAGATCGAAAGTGAAATACCATATATGCAATGTAAAACGCATGCACCTACAAAATTATACTGCATATTCTTCCACGATCCATCCATATCTAAGGACATTTACTAAACACATTTAAGCATCTATCACTTGTGTGTTTGTGTGTGTGAGGGGGGCTAGAACTATAGTGGAAATCAGGATAAAGGTAAAAACTGTTCAAGTGAGATGGGCCTTAAAAGTGATGATGATGATAGGCGTGAGCTGAGGAGTAAGATCATGCAACCCTCTCCATCTGAGATTCATCCTCTAGCCAAGCTGACTCTGGCGTGAGGATAGAATATGGAAAAGGAAAGTGAGAAAGTACGCAGAAATGGCAGGTAGGCAACCTTAGCCATAGGAAAGGTAGATGAAGGTGTAAGCAGGGGCAGGGAAATGCAGAGGGCAGCCATCAGACATGGTCCATGTGGTAGGACCAGCAGGTGGCTGAAAGCAGAGGCTGAAGGTGAGCAGGGTGACCAGTGTGACTCCTATACTCTGGGCGAGTGGGTGACTAGCCAGGAGATAGACTAAGAGGAGGAACAAGTTTTGGAATTAGAAGCATCATATAGATTGAGACTTTTAAAAATATATAAGTGATAAGTAAGAGGACACCTTAGAGGAAACTGAGCAAAAGGGGCCCATGAGGGTCCAAGAGAAGCAGGACAAGCACCAGGAGAGAAGTCTTCAAAGGTCAGGTCAAGTGAGGTCACGGCTGACAGGGGTCAACTGGATGGGCAAAGCGGAAGCCATTGGTGACTTTAGTGCAGGTTGTTAATGGCTTGGTGGGGACAGAAGCTGGACTGCGTGAGATTAAAAAAAATGCTTGGAAGATAAAGAAGAGAAGGTAGCAAACACAGATGGCTACTTGCTGAATGAAGTTAACCGAGACAGAGGGGTGTGTGTGTATGTGGAGATGGGAGAGAATTGAGTGTTTATATGCTGAGGGGTAAGAGGTAGGGATAAAGCCAGGGTTGAAAATAAGGAAAGAAGGGATAATAGATGAAGTAAGGACCTTAGTTGGTTATTTTGGTTAAAAGAGTAGCCAAGTTATGTTATTATTGATCAGACTTTAGCTGTTGCGTATAGAAAGAGGTTGATATGGGTACTAAGCTGCGAAGGAAGACACTTTGTGGAGTGTAATAGACATGTGTTTGAGAAGAAGTCTTGAGCTGGGAAAGGACTTTTTTTTTTTTTAAAGATTTTATTTATTTATTTGAGGGGGGAGGGGCAGAGGGAGAGAATTCTTTTTTTTTTTTTTTTTAAGATTTTATTTATTTATTTGAGAGAGAGAATGAGAGAGAGAGCATGAGAGGGGTGAGGGTCAGAGGGAGAAGCAGACTCCCTGCTGAACAGGGAGCCCGATGCGGGACTCGATCCCGGGACTCCAGGATCATGACCTGAGCCGAAGGCAGTCGCTTAACCGACTGAGCCACCCAGGCGCCCGAGGGAGAGAATTCTTAAGCAGACTCCCTGCTGAGTGCAGAGCCTGACTCAGGACTCAATCCCAGGACCCTGGGATCATGACCTGAGCTGAAGTCGGAAGCTTAACTGACGGAGCTGGGAAAGGACTTCTTAAAAATGACTCATAGAGTGCTAACCAGGGCAAGAAATGGATAGATTTGTCTATATCAAAATAAAGGTTCTCTCACTTCGATGTATACAGGAACCCCAAGGAGAGCATCTTAAAAACACAGATTCCCAGAGGGTCTCATGAAGTAGGTAAGTTGTACAAATTTTTATTGAAATAAATTATATCTAAAAAGGTCATACTCAAAATTCAGTCATATCCGAGTTATGCTACTACATTTTACTGCCGTGCATGTTCTTGAGGTTAGTGGTGTCTATTGTATCTGTATTTAGGAAATACCCTGTAATGCTCTGCTCCTGTGCGTCTCTTCCCAACTAATGCTGGGATCTTGCCATCCAGCCATGGTGGGAGTATTTACACCAGGGGAATTGGCCAAGGCTACAAATCAAACCCCGCCACCCCCTTTCTTTGGAGAACTAGTTGTTTCACATTTACCAGGACACCACTGAATGTGGTTTTTGAAGACACCAGGAGTGGTATCAGCAGTGAGGAAAATCAGAGAACGAGCTATCTGAAGGGCAGAGAAGACCATGTATATTCATTGCCCAAGCAGCAGTGTGAGTGGAGAACAGCAAGGGAGGAAGAGTGGCAACCTGACCCAATCTTTTTGCACCCATACACTCTCCGCGTTCCTTCAAAATCTTGTCTGGCTGGTTGCAGCCCAAAGGAGAGGTGACCGGAAGCAACTGGGAAAGGTTCCCCATTCTGTGCTGAACGGACATCAAAGGCTTCTCTGGCCAAGAGATGAGACTAGTCAATGGCGCCCTCTAGTGTCAAAGAACAGCTTGGCTCCAAAGGGGAATGCTGAGAAAAAGGTTTCTCTGGATTTATGCCCTGGAAACATTAACTTCCCCGGTCTCCCCTTCCTTTCTTTTCCTCTATTTTCTTTCCCCACTTCCATTTCCCTGCTTTTTGAGTAACGTTCTCCCTACTCCCCCAACAAGAACGTCTGTTATTTTTTGAAAGATCTGAACTCTTTGCTGCTCCCAGGCAAACACCGATGATACTGAGTTGAATAGCATAGACATGCAAATTAGTACTTGTCTCTATTACATCGAATAATTTGGAATGAATTTGTTTAGGAAAGCTGTAAAAAATCTGCTCTTGTGGGTCACATAAATCAAATGTTTCCTTGCCTTTGAAGCATGCCCCAAACCCTCCCCATTTCTGGGAACAGGGGCAAATGAATTAGTTTTCTTAGTGTTGTAGTGTAACGAACAACCCTGATTTCATTCTTTTAGGAGGGCTGTGTTCAGTCTTTTGTTTGAAGTGAAAGTTCTCATAGCTGCAGGGTCCTCCAGAAATTGGATTGCCATTCTGAGGTTGCTGTTTCCTCCTGGAAAGGTATACTCTGCATCTAGCGGTAGCTCCTTAACAGGATTACTTCTCTCTTGTCCCTTTAGTGATTGGTGGGCTGAGCATAATTAAAGAACATTTAATTAGTTGGCCCAAAGTTGTTCCATTCTGATAGTTTCCATCTTTACATGAAGGATAACTTACAAGTTGAGGGATATTTCGGATGTTTGTTATCACACAAAACCAGTAAGGCACGAATACCATCCTCTGTAATGTGTGTAGCGAGAGCGGCCTGAATTCTTTTAACAAGTCAGTCTGAAGCATTAGCAGTGGAAGTGAGGATAATTTTGCGGCGACAGATACGGGATCCAGACTTTGGGGCAGACTTTTTCCAAGACGTAATTTTTGGTATTTTCAAAAACAACAGACGTAGTTTAGAGATCTCATCTTGAGACTGCCAGGCTATACAGACACAAGGCTTTATTTCAGGTGAGGGTCATGGGTTATGTAGTGAATTCAGCTGCTATTTGTGTAAGCAAGACTTCATGAATAACCTTATGAGAGTCACTCTCTTATATAGATGTCAATTTTGCTTTAGAAAATGAGCCTAAGCTACAGTCTACAAACTGTTTTTGCAAGAAATAGAGGATCCTGTTAGAAAGGTGGAATTCAGTTTGGGGCATCTGGTTGGCTCAGTCAGTAGAGCTTGTGACTCTTGATCTCAGGGTTGTAGTTCGAGCCCCATGTTGGGTGAAGAGATTAAAAATTAAAAAAAAAAAATCTTAAAAAAAAAAAGGTAGAAGTCAGTTCCGCCCATTCATGGGTCAAACTATTACATATAACAAGGCCTGGGTATTCCCATGGTCTTAGATTGCTCCACGAACTTTCCAGTTTATGAAATGGTGACAAACTTTAAAGTGGGTGGCAGTGTGTTGTTACAAGACCCTGGAGAGCTGTTTGAGTACAGATTCTACTACTAAAAGTGGACTGAAATCCTGTGTGGTCTCTGATTGCCCCCTGACCCTTACATAAATGATCCATTCTTTGGGATGACATTCTCATCATTCCTCGCCTAGCACCAGAAACATCCTGGCTCTTTCCTGCCCATTTGCTGGAGCGTTAATGTTCAGGTTCCCTTTCTTACATCAGTATATTTGAAACGTGGTAACCAAATCTCAAAAGCTTCATCAACACTCCTGTGGTTTTAAATAGATCTCAGATCTGTTTGACTTATTTCAAATTTTTTATCCAATTAGATGCAGCAACCCTGATTTTGACTGCTGAAATAGACAAGTAGCAGTTGGTACTCCAGTTTCTCCTTAACCATCCCATTTTAGGTCAGAATCTTCATGAAACTTGAAGTCAGCCCTTACATTGGCATGCCCCTGTTAAGTTGAATAAAAGCTTATTTACACATCATAGTCAACTCCCAATTTCCACTAATTAGCTCTTTGGAATAAAAATTGATGTTTCTGATAAACTTTGAGACATTTGAACACTGTAAAGTGGCTTCTGAGATTCAACTTAATTTTAGTGCCATTTTATTCTTCAATTTTTGAACATTGATAATCCATATGGTGCATTAGAGAACTCTTAGGTTCTATCTGCTCAAGAGAGGGAATTAATATCTAAGGGACTCCTGTAGGTCAAATGATTACTTACTTGTTCTGAGCCCTGAGCACTTCTTTTGGGGAAACTTTGTTCCATCCTCCGGAACATCCCACTAACCTTGGGGTTTGATGTACCTAGGCCTACTGCCCTGTGTCCCTTATGAAAAACTGCTTTAGGGACTTCACAGATGACAAACCTGAGGCACAAACTAAGACCCAGGTCTTCTGGGCTCAGTTGAGAGCTCTTCTCACCATCAGGTTGTTTTTAAAGGAGTGAGACTCTCTTTCATGAAAAGTTCCAAGTCTAAATTCTTTAAGGCAGCTTCAACTAAAAACTAAGTCTTGGTTGCTTCTGAAAAGGACTGTCACTCCCAGAATCAAAAACGACTAGAACACAGACTTACAAACCAAATCATTTAATTGTGTCTTTGAAGGTAAACAATATATGGAGCTGGATCCCAAGCCCTGATAATGCCAGAGCTCCGGGTACAGAGTTCAGAGGGGTCAGAACTCAGGGTGTTCTAAGGCTTATGGAATTCATGCATTCCATTTTGCAGTTCTGCAAACTGCCAAAAACCAACCCCAAGAGTCTTCTGAGATGGGGGAAATTCAGCTTCCAGTTTGATAGGTAAAACAGTGAAGAGTACCAGTAAGGTTCTGTTTACCTCTTTTCACTTTTCTCACGTGATCTGAAGGCTGAGCTATTGTATCCCCCACGCATGGCAGCCTAAGCTGCCGTTCGGCTGTGAGCTCAGTGCTTCTGTGCACTTGCTTCCCCGCCACAGCGAGGGGGACCCGGGCCAGAGAGCTCTCAGCAGTACAGCTTTTTAACAAGCACTTAAAGTAAAAAGAACCCTCTAGTGGCACACTGAGTTAGTTAGTTTATAAGATTTTAATTTACAAATTAAAAAGCTACATGTTTTATTTTTTCTCCTTTTTCTCTTCTTTCTTTCCATCACTCTTTTCCTTATCTTTCTCTTTCTCTTTGTCATCTTTTCTATCCTTTTTGCTCTCTTCTTTTTCCTGCCCTTCTTTCTTCTCTGCATCCCGGTTGGCGATCTTGTTGTTGATGAGGTTGTGCAGGGCGACCACGGAACGGATCAGCGAGGCCAAATACACCACTACCATCTGGTCGTTGGTCTTCAGGTAAAAGGCCTTGACAAACTCCTGGAGGCTGACATCTGGCAGCAGGTTGAAGACGTCCTGTAGCTGGTAGATGATCTGGTGGTTGATGGGCAGCTTGCCCGTGGCCACCTTCTCCAGGTAGCTCCTGATATCCAGAAGCTTGGAGTTCAGTCCCTTTAAACCATGGACCTGGTTTGTGATCCGCTGGGAAAGAGTGCCCACTGTAGTGTCTTTGATGTCTCTGTAATAAGCCACAAGAAGAAAGGGCAGGAAGAAGCATCAGTATACTAATATTATCACACAGGGTCTTACAATCTAGGCAAACACCCAGCTTTGTGGGGAAGGGCAAGTTTTCAGAAGAAAAATGTTACTTCATAAACTGCCTCAGTTTTGATTTGGAGGCATATATTTTATCTTTCTTATCACAGGACATTTTTCAAAAAAGAGAACTAAAAGGAAACCATCTTCACTTAAAAAAAAAAAAAAAAAAAAAGGCTATCTATTTCGACTCCCTGGTCCTGAAAAGGATGGCATTTTCTCCACCCCCATCTATATGATGTTGTGAGAAGCTTCCATCAGTCAGGACTAACTTTTTGAATTGCAGGGAATGTTATTTGAGAAAAACTATGACCCTTTCGAATAAAGTCAGGGTTTTGGTATTTTAAAATAAAAACCCATCCTAACGTAGCTTCTCTGCAGACAGCTGGCTACCTTCACTGAAAACAACATACACAGGAAGAAAGCACACCTACATTTCCTTCCCACACGTGTTCCTGTCCCAGTCAACACTGCTGACAAGATGTATTATCCACAGTCATCAACTATAACTTGAGACACTGATCCAAGCCTGGAACCCAGATCTCCCCACTCCTAATAGAGCCTCTTGGGCCACTTAGGATTCCGATGCCGTCCTGATGCTCACCGTAACAAGTGCTCGACTCCAACTTCCTCGGCTTCCTCGGCTCCAATTTCACTGGTCACGTGCTCAAATGTTTTTGAGGTTGGAGTTCCATCCTGGGAGAGGAGGCTGAACTATAGTTATTTACTTACAAACACCCTGGCACATACTCCTTTCACACCTTGATTCCTCTGCTTTCAGTCATATCACCTCATGGGTGCATCACTAGGCTTCCCAAGTGTCGGCAGAAATGGGCGAGGTTTGCTTTGAAAGCTCAGCCTTCTAGACTGACACTGCAGTGGCCCTGCTCCCTGTCTCGGAGGAAAATCTTGATAATCCCTTAAGCCCACTGTGGGGATGGACACTTGAGAAAGTCTCAATTAGGATGATTTTTAAAGCATATAGTTCTTCCTAGAACAGGCAGTATACAGAATACGTGTACTGGAGGCAAGCTGATGTCAGATAATCTAACTTTTAACCACCTACTGTCCTTCAGATCAAATGATGCCAGAGCACCAAAACAATGCAGTCAGCATAACCGGCTTTCTGGTGGCCTGAATTAGTCAAAGGGTCCGTTAGGTATCTGTATCACCTAGTGGCTTCCTGACAGGATTCAGGAGTAATTTTCCTCAGATCTCACGCCAGAAGAGGCTGTACATGGTCTGTAACGGCTGTAAAATGTCTGCAAGGCAGGACAGCATAGCAGTGAGGGCAGACTCTGGAGCCAGACTGCCTGGGTTCCAAGTCTGGCTCTGCCATGCACAAGGGAGCTGAGGGACCTTGGGAAAGTCACTTAACTTATATTAAGCGGTATAAATGTTTGCAGGAATTATTTTTTCCAGGACAGTGTGAATCCTGCAAATGCCATTTTCCTCTTGACTTTGTCTGCTGGAATGGTCAGGACTGCATGGAATGCCTTTTCAGGTGCTCATTTTTCCTCGGCTTCATTTAATATTGTGGCCTTCATCTCCCTTCTGTCCCCTATTTAAAAATCTTGCTGTGTGTGTGTGTGTGTGTGTGTGTGTGTAAGAACCTCTGATTCCTTTTTGTGTGTGTGTGTGTGTGT
>NC_058418.1:43127894-43277809 GCF_002201575.2 Neomonachus schauinslandi
TGTGTGTGTGTGTGTGTGTAAGAACCTCTGATTCCTTTTTGAAAAAGGCAGGGTAAAATTTAACTTAAAAAGCTGTATCAGGGGCTGCCTGGGTGGCTCAGATGGTTAAGCGTCTGCCTTTGGCTCAGGTCATGATCCCGGGGTCCTGGGATCAAGCCCCGCATCAGGCTCCTGGCTCAGTGGGGAGCCTGCTTTTCCCCCTCCCTCTGCCACTCCCCCTGCTCATGCTCTATCTCTATGTCTCAAATGAATAAATAAAATCTTAAAAAACAAAAACAAAAACAACTGCATCAGACCAAGGATGAAAGACTTACTGCAACAAGGAAATAAATTTTAATCTAAGTTCCCTGGTGGCAAGGCGGAAAGAAAAATAAGAGGAGACAGAGCTCAGTGCAAGAGACACTTGCAGGGAGTTAACCTAAAATCTTTTCCCTGATTTAAAAACTGAATATAAGGATAAAGTCTACATATCTAAATCCAAAGGCAGACTTTATCCTCAGACTTCTGATTCTGGAAATTCAAGATTGAGCTCAAGTGCAAAATTTTATGCTCACAACAAAACATATTTTCACATCAAATGCTACCCTAGAATCAGTTTAGTTTTCCTGGAAATAGAGAAAAGCTATATTCTGGAACCTCTTTGTGTCTACACCCAAAGCACACGGCAGGTACTGGATGCTGTGGAGCTGAGTATTCAGGTGTCATATCACACAGATGGGTCTTGCCATCTGGCTCCAGGCAGCTCTGACTCACTCTATTTGAAAACCTGTGTCTCGTCTACAGGGAATGAAAATCTTCAAGGAGAAAGGAATGCTGGCACAGAGGAGCCGAATGGTGGAAACTGCATTAGATTAAGACTAAGCTCACCAGGCTCTGCGTTTACTGTGTTGTGAACATCTCTGGGCAATCATAAGATAATTTTGAGCCTCAATTTCATGTGTAAAAGAGGATTTTAGATTTCTGTGGCCCTCTTTTTAAAATTTGGGGATTCAAAAACTCAAGGGGGAAAGAAACAGTATGAAACTGTTGACAAAAATCAACAACCTATGCTTTGTTAACAGATAAAAGATTTGTTGACTTAAAAACAACACAAAATCCAGATTGTCCAATAAGCAGCGAATCTAATCTCCTTGGCTCACAGCATGAGGACTTACATCATGGACCTCTTCCACTGAAATATATGCTTCTGTGGGCAGTCCCAGGTCCTTTGGCTTCACATCAATGATGACCAGTACCTGGCAGAAAAACACACCTTAGCAAACCACCTCATACCAAGCACATAAGGAACAATCATAGCCATTCTACCTATGATGATTACTGAAGCTCTTTCATTCATTCAGCCAGAAAAGAGTTGGAATTTTCAGCAAAAATGAGTCTACATTTCATATGATCCCACCATGTGCTCTGTTCTTTACTCCCATCCATCAACAAGCTGAGAGGTAGTATAGTGTGGTTATCAAGCATGAGGAAGCCAGAATCAAGACAGCCAGTGGGTTTGATCCTGGTCCCCACATGTATGAGACCTTACTAACAATTCTGAACCTCAGTTTTCTTGTTGTAAGGAGGAGAACTACCCCATTTAGCTACTGAGAGGATTAAGCACTTAGCACATATTCACTGTTACTTCGTAAATATCCTGGGTTATTGTATACTATACAAAACAAATTAACACAAGCAGTTTAGAGAAAAAGCAGTGAAATGATTTGCTACCCGAATCCTTCCTAGGATGCTTATATGTTAGCTGGCAAGGAATATCATTCAAGAGTTTTAAAGATAGAGAGCACTTACTGAGTTAGGGCAGTATCTTTTCATGAGTTCGTTAATGGCGATGTCATTCTTGTGTAGTTTAGGGCCTGTGTGGTACCACCCAACTATTCTTTCTCTGGCTGGGAAGGAAAACATTAGTGGGTTTGAACTGTTACATGAAGATCTATAGAATTCCCTCAAAAAGGGTGGTAAGAACTCTAGCCCTTATGTTCTCTACTTTTTAAAAAGTTCCAGACATCTATTTTAAATCTTGACATACTTGTGAAATCTAAAACTGAAAAACAGAATTCTTAGAAAATAAGCAGTGAGGGAAATGCAGAGATATCTGTGTCTCAGACTAGTTGAGACCAGTCACACATGACACTAGAAAACAATTCCAAGGCAACATATAAACAAATGCAAGTGTAGGTCACAGAGATTGGAACTGTGAATGTTGTGGGAATAAACATTTCCAAAGCATATGTGGTTGCTATAATGAAATAAAATGAAAATGATACATGTGACAGAGAGATATATTTACCCTGATGGTATTTAAGCTCTTGGGGCAAGTGGATTTTGTTTAATAGTTCTTCACTTTTCTGCTATAGAGGGCTAGATCCAAAACCTAGGTGGGTCTAGCTGGCCTTAAACTGCTACTCTAGTTTCTCATTTATTCTGCCTCATTCCTCTACTACCATTCGTCTTACTTAAGTATAGCTGAGTGAAAGAGCCCTTGACGTTAAACAAAGAAAAGGGAATACTAAGAAACAAAAAGACATCAGGGGCATGTTCCTGGGTGCACACACACACAAATACACACACATATAAATCAATGCCACAATGCCTTCTTAAAAAACAAAACAAAACATCAAGACATACCATTGACCTTCTTAAACATTCCATACATGTTTTCCAAATAATCATGGTCTAAAAACCAGACAGAATCATCTTTGTCATCTTCATCAAAAGGGACTAAAGAGAGAGAGAAAAAAAAAGTAAGATTTAGTTTAGGGTGCTGGATAGAACTAGCCTAGGAGACCCCTAGGCCACATTGGATCCACCTAAGTGTTTGGTTTGTCCAGCATGGTATTAAAATTATTTTTGAGTTGCTGTCATTAAAAACTGGGAGATTTCATATAAAAATCCAGACTTCCAGCTTCTCTTGAAATTGGAAGGCCTGGCAACAACTGGCTACAGCCAGAGAGGTTTCCCCCTTTAAAATGGACACATGCTTGTCAGTTTGCTAAAAGCCCCATCACTTCCTAATAGTTCCCTTTGATGAATAACATTACTGCTTGGTCCTTTCATATACTGGAGTTCATGACCTCTAGTCTAGAGTTCATTCTAGAGCAATTATTTTGTTCTTTGTTGTTACTTTAATCGTAAAATACAAGGATACATTCTTGTAAAGGTTCATGACATTGAGTAAAAGGTAATGGTCTCCATCTCCCCCTGCCAACCCATAACCATGGTTAACAGTCTAGTGCAGGGATTTACAAAAGACATCAGAGCTGCCTATTTTTATAAAGTTTTGCTAGCATACAGCTAGCCCTTTGTCAACATACTGTCTATAGTTGCTTTCCTGCTACAATACAGGGCTGAGCAGTTGTAATGGAGACCATATGGCCTGCAAATTTAAAATATTTACTATTCAGTTTAGTGAGTAACCTTAAGCCTTCCTCCTATACTTTAGCAATTCTGACAAGAATTTCTGGGTTGTAGTAAAAATGGAAACCACAAAAGTTTTTTTTTTTAATTTTAAAGATATATGACATTTTAACCCAGGCTCAGAACGTAAGATTTGTACCTGCAAAACTGTTGGATACGTCGAGTACTTTCTTTTGCCATGACCCCAAAAGCACACCAACAACGCGCTTCTGGTTTCCAACCTTGCCTATTCTGAAGGAGAAAGCAGAAGGTCAGTCTGACAGGTACACAGAGACATGGACCCAACAATTAGATAGATACTCAATAGGAAATATCAATGGTACAGATACAATTTAGCTTACCTAGGAACTAATCCTACTAAACAAATATAATAGTGTCAGGTTAGTTCTTAATATTAAATTTTAGTAAATATAATGGATAGTTCACCAACTTTGTACACTGGCAGTCTTTACACTGTTAACTGCAAGAAATACACACTTGGAAAAATTGCAAAGTTTCTAGAACCTGAAAATGGAGAAAATGAACCCCCCCCCAGATATGAAGTTTTAAAAAGTTATTTGGTTGGTGTTTGAAAAGTACACTTCATTTAAGTTGTGCTGCCACCTTTAACTTTTTCTTTTGCAGTTTTCTCCTTTAAACTTTCCTCATCTTCCCTATCCTTAAATATTTTCAGAGATAAAGATGATAAAGTAGAACCACTTTTATGGGCTGGCTTGCCAATTGTTCTCTGGAATATCTATTCCATGTGGACATGCCCCACTCTAAGTTCTAATTCTTTGTACCTTCTAGGGGCTCAAAAATGGGTTCTGACGCTGAGGTACGTGTGTGCCATCTGTGGTCTCTGTGAATGGCTTAATCAGGCACAAGTCAGAAGTGTGCTGGTGACTAATCACACTGACAGGATGGCTGAATGAGTCAGAGTTTACTTCAGGATGTCTACCTACTTGTCAAACCTCTCACGGATACAATCTCATTTCACTGACCTTCATGTAGAATTCTCCTTTGACCACTAGCAAATGAGACACAGACAATACAACTCCACTTTCAAAGGAAAGACAGAGGCCACTGTAAAACAAACTACAGTTCCTTAACAGTCACTGGTTTCACTGTACTATTTTTGTAAGCATTTGGGCTGGCAAATTTATAAATGCTTACTGAATTTGGGATTTGGTCAAAGTTTTCTGTATCCCCGGTGGTTCTGATTTTGGGGGGTAATCTTAGGCACTGAATTTCCACACTTCAAAGGAAAGTTCCACACTCATGTGCTTTTCTTTTGGTCTACAAAAATACATTTGTTTTTTTAAAACCCTGCATCTCTTATGACACAGCACCTAGCAGTGTCTGTCTGCACTATGTCCTCCAGATAGAGCTGAAATGGTGCTTGTCCCCTTAGCACCTCTAGTATCCAAGGGAGAAAGACAGTGACTACTTACTGTACAGTGGGAATGCATGCATATCCTGTTAGGCTGAAGGCTCTACAAAGCAGTGGAACTGGGGACCCTAAACCTCATGGAGTCTTCACCGTTTTATTAGCTATGGTTGAATGAGTAGTTGTACAACGCAAGTTGCAAGAGAACAGGCACTTCGAAACTGACTTTATAGCAGATGCTCCCAAGTGGGTCTTTACACTTGCCAATTCAAGTAATTATCTTGTAAAAGTTATGAACACGTGTAACAGGTCCAGCGGGATGAACAGCTCCAAAACAAGGGAAGGGAAGGCGGAAGAAACTCTGTGGATGTTTCAGCTTATTCATTAATGCCCAAAGCAACTAACACTCTCATTTTTAAAAGCTTGACACCTAATCTACATTTTAAGTTACCGTCAAAGCAGATGCCTGCTTAGAAACCACAGCTCTTCAAGGGAGCCCTTCAAGGCGCTGAGACCAAAATTTTGGTGACAGCTTTCAGAGGCACAGAAGCGCAAATCTGTAGGGCTTTCCTACGAGGCACCGAGTCTTGTTGGTGAAAAGGGGCTGACGAGGTGACACATGGGCACGAGGCCTGGGGGATCAGGGCTAAATGAAGCTTCCCCCCCATACTCTGGCAGCGTACGGACTTGGGTAAAAGGAACGTGCAGTCCAAGGCGCGGAGTGCCGGCTGGGGGCGCGGGACGAGGCGGGGTGATTTAGGCTTGGTGATCCGAGGCTGGTCCGGGCCCCTCGGGGAGTCAGTGCCACCCCCCGGCCCTTCAGCGCCCCGGCGGCCGCCGCGCCGTCCCAGCGCGCCAGTGACTCAGCAGCGGCGATCACGATAGGCCGCCCCGCGCACCCGCTCACCGGTTGAAATGATCCACCACACTGAGCAGCACCAGGGGGTGAACTACCACCTTCTGCACCGCCAGCTCCGGCATCGCGACACACCCCGCCCGCCAAGCCCCGCTCCTTGCGACCCGCAAACACCGGCAGTAGCAGCGACTCTCGCGGATCCTCCAGGCCCGGCTCCTCCTCTTCCGGCTCGGCCGCCGCCGCGGTCCCCTTTTCCGCTCCCAGAGTGCCGCGCGCGCCGTCCCGGATTTTTCGCGCCTGCTGCCATCTTGAGGAGGGGAAAGGCCGGAGCAAGGTGGGGCCCAGCTTGGGTGACTCGCTACGAGTTTCCCTGGTCTTCGAAGCTAAAGGGACAGTGGAGACTGATAAAGGTTGATCTCCTGGTATTGGGCCCGCACCGTTACCTGCAGCGGCTTTTCGCTTTAGTTCTTTCCCAGTTCACAGCCTCCCCCCCCACCCCCACCCGGTTTGAAGACTAGAAAAAAGTAATAACTCATATTTCCACCACAGAAAATGTTCACCTTTGTTTCAAGCCCGAATATTCCAGGGTTTCTCAACTTGAAATCTTTAGCATTAGGGCGCGTCGTTGAAGTAGATTTGGTAATTTATCTCATCATTCTTATTATCGGGGAGTTAACCCTTAGTATTTACTATGGACACTTGGCAGATAACCTGTCTTTATATTTTTCTCCCTGTTTATATTACTACCATTTAACTAGGGCTAGAAGAATTCAGTTTGTGCCTCGAGTCAGATAATTCAGGTTGATTTTCAAATGAAAGCTTAGCTAAGGGTTGAAGTAAGGGTAAAAACTAATTCGAAATATGTTTTGGTATTTAGCTAAGAAAGAGAAAAAGGAGGACTAAAGTGGGTAATGCGGGAGGCAAAAACTTAAACGTATTTGCAGAAGGAGGCAAATTATTTAATTCCATACAGGTTTGTATTTCTAATTTTAAGTTGCTGTTTGTGTAAACAAAAACAATACTTAAGCAACTTGACTTATTTGCTTATTGTTTGCCCTGTCCTTTTTTTTTTTTTTTTTTTAAGTTTTTTTTGGGGGGGGGGGGGCAATAAAGGGGGGGGGGGGGGGGGGGCAGAGGCAGAGGGCGAAGCAGGCTCCCCGCCCAGCAAGGAGCCCGAAGTGGGACTTGATCACAGGACCCCTGGATCATGACCTGAGCTGTAGGCAGGCACTTAACTGACTAAGCCGTCTAGGCGCCGGTTTGCCCTGTCTGAACAACTTTTACCTTCCCCATAGCACCTGAGGTCACATCTGACCTCTGAAGAATAACCAAGAGACTTTTGCTCTGAATTTTGGTCTCCTTCCACTGTAATCAGGGAGCTTTTGATAATTCTTTTCTGGGTTCTACCCATCAGTTTCATTATATGTGCTCTTCCTAGTTTGGGGAACATTGCTTTGGATTTTCCTCATTCATTTTCATGTTTTTGATTTGGCTAGTAATGATAGCTACTACTTAAGATAACAGAACTTTAAGATAAAGAAAATTTAAGTCAGCCCCCATTATGTGATGTGTTAAAGCATGCTTGCTAATTGTTTAGTGCCTGATTCAAAGTAGGTATTCTTATACTTCTTTTTTTTTAAAGATTTTATTTATTTGACAGAGAGAAATAGCAAGAGCTATTTCAGGAACACAAGCAGGGGGAGTGGGGACGGAGAAGCAGGCTTCCCGCGGTGGAACAGGGAGCCCCATGCGGGGCTCGATCCCAGTACACTGGGATCATGACCTGAGCCAAAGGCACACGCTTAACGACTGAGCCACCCAGGCGCCCCTTAAGCTTTTTTTTTTTTTTAAGAGTTTATTTATTAGAGAGAGTGCACATGCAGGAGGAGAGGCAGTTAGAGGGAGAAGCAGGTTCCTCCCCCCCACCCAGCAGGGAGCCCCAAGTGAGACTCCATCCCAGGACCCCGGGATCACAGCCTCCAACCAAAGGCAGACACTTAGACCGAGCCACCCTGGCATCCCCAAAGTAGATAATTCTTGTTTCATCTCTTATATGATGCTATTCAACACAGGATAGACATGTATCTGTTATGGAAAGAGCTTGGAAGGATTCCCTCCCTCCAATTTTGTTATGAAAAATTTAACAGGTATCAGAAGATCAAAGATAGGTTTTGATTTTTCTCATGTGTCAAATAAGACTTAAGAATTGGAGTCTAAAGAAAGCTTTATTTTTTTACTAAAATATGTAAAGAGTTTAAAGAAGATGGCTTGAAATCATAAGGAAGGTATTTTCTATCTTGCCTCCTCCGTTTTTAAATGGAACTGTCTTGAAATCATACTTCATATTGTAGCCACTACAGGGGGCTGAATTCATTCAGAGGAATGCAGAAGGAGGTATAAGAAATCCACTTTCTTTTGTTCATTGAATTCTGGACTTAACTTGAAGAGGACCTGATGAGACCTTAAGGATAATACATTTTCCTCTCCTTTGATCATCTTTGTTTTTCTTTTTTTTAATGTTAAATTCTTTTTCCAGATTTAAATTAATATAGCATTGTGTAAGTTTAATGTGTACAGCATGATGATTTGATACACATATATATTGCAAAATGATTACCACAATAAGGTTAGTTAACACCTGCATCACCTCACATAATTACCTTTTGTGTGTGTGTGTGTTGGGGGGGGTTGAGAACATTTCAGATTTACTCTCTTAGCAACTTTCAAGTATGTAAACCAGTATTGTTAAGTATAGTCACCATACTGTACATTATATCCCCATCTTATAACTGGAAACTTGCACTTTTCCACCCATTTCTCCCACCCTTTCAACCTCTGGCAACCATTATTCTACTCTCTGTAAGTTCAGCTTTTTAAGATTCCACATATAAGTGAGATCATACAGTATTTGTTTTTCTGATGTATTTCACTTAGCATTATGCCTTTATGGTCTATCCGTGTTGCAAATGGCAGGATTTCTTTCTTTCTGATGGCTGAATAATATTTCATTATATATGTGTAACTTTTTTTTCTATTCCTTTTTTCCCCCATTCATTCATTTTCTTTATCAATTCATTCATTAATGGACACTGATGTTTTTTCTGTGTCTTGCCATTATGAATAATGCCACAGTGAACACAGGAGTACAGACATCTCAGATAGTGATTTCATTTCCTCTGTATCTGTAGCCAGAAGTGGGCTATAACTAAATAAACTACCATAAATCATATGGTAGTTCTGGTAGTTTTTTGAGGCATCTTCCTATTTTTTTTCATAGTGGCTGCACCAATTTACATGTCCATTAACAATGCACAAGGGTTCCCTTTTCTCCTTGTCCTTGCCAGCACTTGTTATCTCTTGTCTTTTTGATAATAACCATGTTATTATTGTGTGAGATGATACCTCATTGTGGTTTTGATTTGCATTTCCTTGATGACTAATGTTGTTGAGCATATTTTCATGTACCTGTTGGCCATTTGTATGGATGGAAAAATGTCCAGATCCTCTGCCCATTTTTAAATATTATTATTATTTGCTATTGAATTGTATGAGTTCTTCATATATTGTGGATATTAACCTCTTATTAGATATATGGTTTGCAAATGTTTTTTTTCCATTCCATAGGTTGCTTATTTTACTGTAAAGAAGGTTTTTAGTTTGATGTAGTCACAGTCATTTATTTTTGCTTTTGCTACTTAACGTTTTTGGTGTCATGTCCAAAATTTGTCAAGATCAGTGTCAAGGATCTGTTTCCCCTATGCTTTCTTGTAGGAGTTTTACATTTTCAGGTCTTAAATGAAAGTCTTTAACTCATTTTAAGTTTATTTTTGTGAGTGATGTATTTCATTCTTTTGCATGTGACTATCTGGTTTTCTCAGCACTATTTAATGAAGAGACTATCCTTTCCCCTCTGAGTATTCTTAGCTCCCTGTCAAATATTGACCACTGAACTCTCATTCTGTTCTATTGGTCTGTGTGTCTGTTTTTATGCCTACCATACTGTTTTGATTGCTATAGCTTTGTAATAAAGTTTGAAATCAGGAGGTATGATGCCTCCAGCTTTGTTTTGCTCAAGATTGCTTTGGCTATTTGGGGGTCTTTTGTAATCCTTACAAATGTAATCCATACAAATTCTAGGATTGTTTTTTTCTATTTCTGTGAGAAATGTCATTGGAATTTTAGTAGGGATTGCAATAAATCTATAGATAGCTCGAGCAGTATGGACATTTTAACAATATTAATTCTTCTGATCCATGAGCATGGGATATCTTTCCATTTATTTGTGTCATTTTTTTTTAAAGGTTTTATTTATTTACTTGAGAGAGAGAGCGTGAGAGAGAGAGAGAGAGATCATGAGCAGGGGGGAGGGACAGAGGGAGAAGCAGACTCCCCGCTGAGCAGGTAGCCTGATGCGGGACTTGATCCCAGGGATCCCAGGACCCTGGGATCATGACCTGAGCTGAAGGCAGATGCTCAACCGACCAAGTCACCCAGAAACCCCTATTTGTGTCATTTTTAATCTTTCATCAGTGTCATAATTTTCAGTGTACAGATCTTTTGCCCTTGGTTAAATTTATTCCTAAGTATATTGTAGTTTTTGATGCTATTGTAAATGGGATTGTTTTCTTTATTTCTTTTCCAGATATTTTATTGTTAGTATATAGAATCCCAACTGATTTTTTTTTAATAAGCATGTTTTTTTAAATTTATTTTTTAAAGTAGGCTTCACACCCAACATGGGGCTTGAACTCACAACCCTGAGATCAAGAGTCACATGCTTACTAACTGAGCTAGACAGGAGCCCCAGGATCCCAGCTGATTTTGTATGTTGATTTTGTATCTTGCATCTTTACTGAATTTGTTTATTCTAACAATTTTTTGGTGGTCTTTAGGATTTTCCATGCATAAGATCATCTGCAAACAGAAACAGTTTTAACAGTTTTATTTCTTCCTTTCTGATTTGGATGCAGTTTCTTTGTTTTTCTTGCCTAATTACTCTGGCCAGGACTTCCAGTATAGGAGTTGTGTTGAAGAGGAGTGGTGAGAGTGGCCCTTCTTGTCTTGTTCCTGATCTTAGAGGAAAAGCTTTCAACCTTTCACCATTGAGTATGATGTTAGCTATGGGCTTGTCATAGGTGGCATTTATTATGTTGATGTATGTTCCTTCTATACTCATTTTGTTGAGAGTTTTAATCATGAAACAATGTTGAATCTTGTCAAATACTTTTTCTGCATTTATTGAGATGATCATATGGTTTTAATCTACTAATGCAGTGTATCTTGTTTATTGTTCTCTGTGTGTTGAACCATTCTTGCATCTCATATATGAATCTCACTTGATTGTGGTGTCTGATACTTTTAATGTGCTATTGACTTTGTTTTGCTAGTATTTTTGTTGAGAATTTTTGCATCTGTATTTATCAGGGATATAGGCCTGTAGTTTTCCGTGTGTTATTCTTATCTGGCTTTGGTATTATGGTAATGCTGGCCTCATAAAATGAGTTAGAAGTGTTCCCTCTTCAATTTTTGGATGAATGTGAGAAAGATTGGCATTAATTCTTCCTTAAATGTTTGGTAAATTCAGTGATGGTTTCCCTGAAACCATCTGGTCTTGAACTTTTCTTTGTTGGGAAGTTTTTGATTACTGCTTCAATCTTCTTTTATTAGTCTGCTCAGATTTTCTGTTTCTTCATGATTCAGTCTTTTCTTCTTTTTATAATTTTTTTTTTAAATTAAGCTCTACACCCAATGTAGGGCTTGAACTCACAACCCCAAGACCAAGAGTCGCATGCTGTACTGACTGCGCCAGCCAGGCATTCCCATGATTCAGTCTTGGTATGTTTCTGGGAATTTATCTGTTTCTTCTAGATCATCCCAATTTGTTGATGTGTAATTGTTCATAATAGCCTCTTTTTTTTTTTTTAAGAATTTATTTATTTATTTGACAGAGAGAGACACAGCCCGAGAGGGAACACAAGCAGGGGGAGTGGGAGAGGGAGAAGCAGGCTTCCTATGGAGCAAGGAGCCCGATGTGGGACTCGATCCCAGGACCCCGGGATCATGACCTGAGCCGAAGGCAGACGCTTAACGACTGAGCCGCCCAGGCGCCCTCATAATAGCCTCTTATGATGCTTTATATTTTTGTGGTGTCAATTGTAATTTATCCTCTTTCATTTCTGATTTTATTTATTTTTCTGCTTTTTTCCTAGTCCAGCTAATGGCTTGTCAATGTAGTTTGTTGTTTAAAAAATAGCTTAGTTTCATTGATCTTTTCTCTTGTTTTTCTGGTCCCTATTTCTGCTCTGATCTTTGTTATTTCTTCTGCTAATTTTGGGCTTGGTTTTCTTCTTTTTCTAATTCCTTGAGGTGGTTAAAGTTAGGTTGTTTATATGATATCTTTCTTTCTCTGTCTCTCTCTTTCTTTCTTTCTTAGACAGGGAGGGGGGAGGGGCAGTGGAAGAAGGAGAGAGAGAATCTTGCACAGGCTCCATGCCCAGCACGGAGCCCAATGTGGGTCTCGATTTCACAACCCTGAGATCATGACCAGAGCCGAAATCAAGAGTTGGATGCTTAACTGACTGGGCCATCCAAGCGCCCCTGAGAACTTTCTTTTTTCTTAATGTAGGTATTTATCACTATAAATTTCCCTCTTACAATTGCTTTTGCTATATCCCATAAGTTTTGGTGTGTTGTGTTTCAACTTTCATTTGTTTCAAGATCTATTTTGATTTATTTTTTGATGTTTTTCCTTTGAACCATTGGTTGCTTAGGAGGATGCTTAATTTCAGATGCTTGTGAATTTTCCAGTTTTCCTCCTTTTATTGTTTTCTAGTTTTATGCTGTTGTGTTTGGAAGAGAATCTTGGTATGCTTTCAGTGTTGTTACGTTTGCTAAGGCTTGTTTTGTGACCTAACATACAATCCATGTTCCATGTGCCCTTGAGAAGAATGTGTGTTCTGCTGCTGTTGGGTGGAATGTTCTGTATGTCTGTAAGGTTCATTTCGTCTAGATTATAGCTTAAATTTAGTAGGGAACTGGTGCTGGGGTGGGCTGGGGGCCTGAGGCCACAGGAGCTGGTCTGGTGTTGGGGCTGGCCAGGAGCCTGGGTTTGTGGGAGTCCACTCGGAGCCTGAGTTCATGGGGGCTTGCTGGGAGCCTGGGGTCATAGGAACTACCTGGGGCCACAGGAGCCAGCTGAAGGTAGGGTGGGTTGGGAGCCTGGGTTTGCGGGATTTGGCCTGTTGGTGCGGGCCCAGTACTGGGGTTCATGGTGAAGTTGGGTGCTCACTCTTCTCTCCTTCCCTCACAAGAAGGATGTTTCTTTTCCTTTAAGCTACCCAGGCTTGGGGGAAAGGTGACAGGAGTAATGTGAAACTATCTTTCCTATTCTCTTCAATGCATCTTTTCTTATTTCTGTGTCTACCCAGGTGCTGTAACCCTTTACTTTGAATTCTTACCTCTTGTGAGGGTATTTTTGCATGTGGATAGTTGTTCAAATTGATGTTTCTGGGAGGTAATGAGTACTAGAAATTTCTGTACTGCCATCTTGTTCATATCTTGTCTTTCAATTTTGGGAGATAGCTCCTACAAACCCTAGTATTTTGAAAAAGTTTTTATTTTTGTTAATTCCAGAACATGGAACACTGGTCCTATAAGCATGGCAGCAATACTTTGAACTTTATAGTCCCTATTTATCATCTTATTAGGTTTGGAAGAAAAAAAATTATACTTAGCAGACTTACCACCTTCAGCCTAAGCTGTATTCATTGCTGGTATTTATCTTTGGAAATTTTGGCAACCTGGGTAGGCCCACTAGAATTCTACTTGCATATATCACTGAGAAATCTGCAGTGGGACTGTTCTTTTTTTTTTTTTTTAAAGGTTTTATTTTTATTTTGAGAGAGAGAGCATGAGAGACAGAGAGCATGAGAGAGAGGAGGGTCAGAGGGAGAAGCAGACTCCTTGCTGAGCAGGGAGCCCGATGTGGGACTCGATCCCGGGACTCCAGGATCACGACCTGAGCCGAAGGCAGTCGCTTAACCAACTGAGCCACCCAGGCGCCCCACAGTGGGACTGTTCTTAAGGGAAGGGTTAGATGGATCCATTTGACCCAAATGCTAAGCCTTAGTCTTTGGAGGAAGAGCAGTGATTCTTGAGAATGTATGTATCTGCCACTCAGATTTGACTAATAGTTCAGCCTATCTTGGACTTAAAGCTGAGGCCAGAAAGCCACGTTGGGTAAGTTTTATGAGAAGATTGGAAGAGTTTCATAAAAGCTCTGTGAGACATTTATGCACGAGTAGTAGCACTGCTTATAGTATTTCTCCAACAGTGTAACCCGAAAAGATGGAGAGAACCCTTCGTACCCACTTGGCGGTTTTGGCTTCTTGAGGCACTGGTATTGGAGCAATGGTGTTAGCAGGAGACTGGAGTCTGTAGAAGTTGGTGGTATCTAGCAGTGTTAGCAGGCCTGGAGGCCATGGAGATATACAATAGATGGGTCAGAGCGGGAAGAAATAAAACCAAGGAAACTACAGGCTCACTGTGTGCGTACACAACATCCCTGGGACCTTGACAAATACTTGGGGTGGGAGAAACAGTAAAGTTCTGGGTTCCTGCAATAAGTAGAATGCAATGGCCAATGAACAGTGATTATATGTGTATATAAGATAGTATTACATACTCAATAAATACTGCCTAAAAATAGCTCTCTGCTTATTATAAATTAGATACATAGCTCAAGGCCTCTGTTGATCATTTGAAAAAAAATTGTGGTATTTTTCTAAGAGGAGGCCTTTAGATTTTTCTGTCATCTCATAATAAAAGTAAGAAAACAATTTAAAAATTCTAGTACTTTATTAATCAAAGTCGGCGACATACAAGAAAATAGGAAATGAAAAAGTAAGACTTTTAGAAATAATATATACAAAGGCAGAAAGCATTGTAGGGGTATGTATGTGTGTCTATGTGCATTGGACTGTGATTATGTTATAATGAACTTGTCTATCTGTTCTAATGGAGGCTATTGTGTATGTGCAATGGAGGTAGTCTTTGGAAAATTATTAATGTCCTTTCTGTCTTTTGCCTTTTCCATACAAAACATTTGCTCTAGGTTTTAGGAGGCTTCCATCTGTGGGGAGGGTGTGGGTCAAGAAGTAAGTCAGAGAGAAAGACATAATATTTAGCTTCTGACACGCACAGTTGGGTTATTCAATAAGTTAATAGCTCTGCAAGCCAGAGCATTGTCTTCAGAGATAATTTTCTAGATCTTTTTTACTCTTTTTGTTTCCAGCCTAGGTTGGAGATCTCAGTTCACTGAACTATAGGGTCCTCTGGTAGTTTAAGGAAATGCTCTTTTTACCATTAAGGCATAGGGAGAGTCAGGAAGAATGAAGATACAATGTAAAGAAGGTAAATTTCCTGTCAAGGGAAGTGAAGGAAGAACATGAGCAAGGTGTTTCCTTTTTGGATCCCAGGGCAGGCATGTGTTTCACTTTTCCTTTCTTTGGGCTTTGTCTCATTGTCTTGGGAAGTGGGTGGTATGTTGAATGAGTGGGAGTATGAGAGGGCAAGGAAAATTTTCTCTCTTGTGCCTTTTTGGGACTCAGAGAGATCTTAGATTGCCCTGCATCTAGCTGGGTACAGCCACATTGATTTAATCGTATAGTGACCGCGGTGGGATGAAGGTTTTCAGGTTTGGCTGTCTGTGCTAATACTGGTGTGGCGTGGACATAGGATTCTCTCTGCCTGCAGTGTCTTCCCCTCTGTTACCTGCTTAGAGAACTCCTACATCATCCTTTGGGTCTCAGTGCAGGAACCTTCGTGAGGACATTGGCCCTCAGGACAGTCAGACTCAAGTATTTGACATGTGGTCTGTTCTTGGACTTATTGTATCATTTAGTCTCTTTATTTTGGGGCTCCCACAATAGAATGACGATTCCTAGAGGACAGAGATTTTGTACTGTTCCTTTTTGGATCCCAGGGCAGGCTAGTGCCAGAATAGCACTCGATAATGAACATTTGTTGAGTAAGTAAAATTCTCAAAGCCAGGCTTTTAGAAACTTCTTACAATTTTGTGTTTTACTTTTGATTCTTTCCAGGAAGGCAGGTAACTTAACATTTGAATTGCCAAGAGGTCTATACAAACTGTGCTGACCTTTCAGTTGATTCTGAATGTTTTTTTTTTTTTAAAGATTTTATTTATTTATTTGAGAGAGAGAGAATGAGAGAGAGAGAGAGCACATGAGAGGGGGAAGGTCGGAGGGAGAAGCAGGCTCCCTGCCGAGCAGGGAGCCCGATGCGGGACTCGATCCTGGGACTCCAGGATCATGACCTGAGCCGAAGGCAGTCGCTTAACCAGCTGAGCCACCCAGGCACCCGATTCTGAATGTTTTTAAAATTTCCATATTTTTGAGTAAGCCTATATGTATAAATATCATAGGCTGGTTTGCAAGTAAGGCCCTCAATTTATGTATTGCGTTCTACTTACAATTTAACCTTTTCAGGGGTGGGTTTTGTTTTGCTACATATTGAACTGTGATGTGAGGTTTTTTAGTAAGTATAAGAAATACCAAATACTAATTTAAGTACTCACTGAGTACTTAAGTATTAATATGAAATATTAGTAGATAATGCTTCAGAAAAAAGGCTTGGAAAGAAATACACCAAATCGTTAATAGTGGTTGCCCCTGGGTAGTAATGACAATTAGTAGTGTATTGCATTTTCTTTTTTTAAAAAGATTTTATTTATTTGTCAGAGAGAGAGAGAGTGCACACAAGCAGGGGGAGAAGCAGGCTCCCTGCTGAGCAATGAGCCCGATGTGGGACTCGATCCCAGGACCCTGGGATCATGACCTGAGCTGAAGGCAGATGCTTAACCAACTGAGCCACCCAGGCGTCCCTGCATTTTCTTATTGTTCTGTTTTTCAATTTTTCCGTAGTCATATATTCTTATTATTGTTATTTTTGTGGAATTATATTGTCACATTAGCAGGGCAGAAGAGCACAGTGGTTTAATAGCACAGCTTCTACAATCACACAGTCCTGTGTCCACTTCGACTTCCTGTTTCCTCATCTGTTAAAGTGGATGATAATATACCTACTGATGTACCCATGTTAGCCAGACAATTCTTTGATTCCCTCTCTTTATTTTTTTTATATCTTTTGTAGATTTTTACTTTGTGGTTGCTGTGAGGCTTATGTAAAACAGCTTATAGATACAGTAGTCTAAGTTGATAACTACAACTTCATTTGCATTGAACTACCCTTCTACTCCCGCCTCCAACATTTTATGTTTTTGATGTTACACTCCACATCTTTTTATATTGTGTGTCCATTTACAAGTTACTGTAGCTATAGTTATTTTTAATACTTCTGTCCTTCAATCTTTATAATGGAGTTAAATGATTAACACACTGTCACATTAGAGTATTAGAGTATGGTCATTTGACCATATACTCATCTTCACAGGTGTGTTTTCTTTTTTCTCATATTTTCATGTTACTAATTGGAGTCCTTTCCTTTTAGCTTCAAGGACTCCTCTCAGCATTTCCTGTAAGGCAGGTCTACTGTTGTTACATTCCTCCAGCTTTTGTTTATTTGGGCAAGTCTTTACTCATCTCTCATTTCTGAAGGATATCTTTACTGGGTAAAGTATTGGTCAGTGGGTTTTCTCTTTCAGAACTTTGAATGCATCATCCTTCTCTTTCTGGCTTGCAAAGTTTCTGTTGAGACATTCACTGATAGCCTTATGGGGCGTTCGCTTATATGTGAAGAATTTTCTTGTTTTTTGCTGCTTTAAAATTCGCTCTTTTTCTTTTAGACAGTTTATTATAATGTGCTTTGGAAAAGATCTCTTTAGGTTGAATTAGTTTGGGGACCAACGATCTTCATGAACTTGGATGCCCAAATCTCTCCCTAGATTTGGGAAGTTCTTAGCCATTATTTCTTTAAATAAATTTTTTGCACCTTTCTCTCTTTCTTTTCCCTCTGCATAATGCATAGATTGTTTCTTTTAATGGTATCCTGTAATCCCTTAGGCTTTCTTCATTCCTTTTCATCCTTTTTTCTTTTTGCTCCTTTGACTGGATAATTACAAATGATCTGTCTTCAAGTTCACTGATTCTTTCTTATGTTTGTTGTGTGTGTGTTTTCTTTTTAAGATTTTATTTTAAAAAAAATTTTTATTGTTATGTTAATCACCATACATTACATCATTAGTTTTTGATGTAGTGTTCCATGGTTCATTGTTTGTGTATAACACCCAGTGCTCCATGCAGAACGTGCCCTCTTTAATACCCATCACCAGGCTAACCCATCCTCCCACCCCCTCCCCTCTAGAACCCTCAGTTTGTTTTTCAGAGTCCGTAGTCTCTCATGGTTCGTCCCCACTCCAATTCCCCCCCTTTATTTTTCCCCTCCTGCTGTCTTCTTTCTCTCTCTCTTTTTTTTTTTAACATATATTGTATTATTTGTTTCAGAGGTACAGGCCTGTGATTCAACAGTCTTGCACAATTCACAGCGCTCACCATAGCACATACTCTCCCCAATGTCTATCACCCAGCCACCCCATCCCTCCCACCCCCCACCACTCCAGCAACCCTCAGTTTGTTTGTTTATTTGACAGAGATACAGCGAGAGAGGGAACACAAGCAGGGGAGTGGCAGACAGAGGGAGAAGTAGGCTCCCCGCTGAGCAGGGAGCCCGATGTGGGGCTCGATCCCAGGACCCTGAGATCATGACCTGAGCCGAAGGCAGACACTTAGCCGACTGAGCCACCTAGGCGCCCCAGATAGAGAGTTTTCAACAGCAAACACAACCAAACATAAGGGCGCCTGGGTGGCTCAGTCGTTAAGCATCTGCTTTCGGCTCAGGTCATGATCCCAGGGTCCTGGGATTGAGCCCCATATCGGGCTCCCTGCTGGGCAGGGAGTCTGTTTCTCCTGCCTCTGCCCCTCCCCTTCTGTCCCACCCCACCCCCGCTCATGCTCTCTCTCAAATAAATAAATAAAATCTTAAAAAAAAAAAAAGCTCTCTATCAAATTCTCATTCATTGTATTCTTCAGCTCCAAAATTTGTGTTTTTTTTAATGTTTTCTATTTTTTAAAAGATTTTATTTGTCTCAGTGAGAGAGAGAGAACATAAGCAGGGGGAACTGCAGGCAGAGGGAGAAACAGACTCCCCGCTGAGCAAGGAGCCCGACGTGGGACTCGGTCCCAGAACCCTGGGATCATGACCTGAGCCAAAGATAGATGTTTAACTGACTGAGTCACCCAGGCATCCCAGTGTTTTCTATTTTTTTTGTTGAACCTCTTATTTTGTTCTTATATTGTTTTCCTGATTTTGTTAAATTATTTTTGTGTATTCCCTTATAGCTCTCTGAGCATCTTTAGAACAATTATTTTGAATTTTTGTCAGGCACTTCCATTTTGGGGTGGTCAGGTGCTAGAAACTGACTGTTTCATTTGGTGGTGTCATGTTTCCCTGATTCTTTGTGACCCCTCTAGCCTTACATAGGTGTCTGCATACTTGAAGAAGCAGCCACCTCTTCTAGACTTTATGGACTGACTTCAGTAAGGAAAGACCTTCACTTGTAGGTGAGGGCTCTGCATCTAGTGATGTGGGGTACTCAGTTTGGGGGTGAGGAATGGCCCTGCGTCCAGGGGTATGTGGTATCTCATTGGCTTGAGCAGCTGTGGTATTCCACATCAAGTGCATGATCCTTGGTGAGAGCTTTGAGGTGTCAGCAATGGTTGTAGGGTGGTTGAGGTCCTCAGTGGTGCCTCTAGTTCCAGTGGCTAGGACCAGGGCGGCAGCAGTGGTGGCCAGAGTTGGTGGTATACACAGAGATGTGGGGACCAGCTACAGGTATCTGTGTGTGGCAGGGGCCTGCTGCAGACACACATTCAGTGGTGAGGGCTGGGGGCCAGCAGTAGGGATTGGCCCCAGCCTCAGGCGTGTGAGCTGCTGTGGGGCCCTGGCTGTCAGTGTGTACTTGTGTGACTGTGGGGGCTAGCCATATGCATGTGCGCTAATCAGACCATTCCCTCTTTCTTTCTTTCTTTCTTTCTTTCTTTCTTTCTTTCTTTCTTTCTTTCTGTCTGTCTGTCTGTCTTTCTTTCTTTCTGTCTGTCTTTCTTGTCTTTCTGTCTTTCTTTTTTAGTAAACTCTATGCCCATTGTGGGGCTCAAGCTCACGACCCTGTGATCAAAGTTGTTTTTTTTTTTTATTAATCAGACCATTCTTGATTGATAGTAGTGTAACCCTCTTCTAACTAGCTGACTCTCAAAGGGAAATTTATTATCACATGTACCAGGCAAGTCCAGGGGCCCTCTTTTTTCCAGGGGCTCAAATGGTATTTTTGTTTTTGTTTTTCTCTCTTTTAGCATCTTTCAGTGTTTTGGCTCCATTTTCAGACCAGTTTCCTACTAGCAACAAGGAAGCATGTTGATGGCTACAGACAGTCATAGGTTTAAATCTTTAAAGAAAGGGAGACCTTGAACTCCAAACCTTTATTTATGGAATTTGATTCGCCTTTCCAGGACTAGGGGCTTTTCCTGAGCTAACTAACCATTGTGCTGAGAGGAACAGAGTTCCCTAAATGTCCACTTTGGGATCATTTTGGGTGTGGGGCAACTGTGATGTATCAGCTCACCAGGACTACATGGAATGGAGAAGGAAAAGGGAATGTTGTAATCAGAAGTGGGGAATGAATGCTGGGCAGGTAAAAACAGCAAGTCTGTCCTGTGACATAAATTGTTTAGCACAGTTCTAGAACATAGGAAGAACTCAGAGATGTTAGACATCATTATCATTGGAGTGTAGAGTCATTATCGTCATATTTTATAACAGATTATAAGCATTTTTTATTTTTATTACCTGATGTTTATGTTTTAAGTAATCCAGCAGAAAAAGAGCTAAAATTCATGTTTCATAGTTGCTGAATATTTCTTTATCCTTATCCTTTGCCTCAGGTATTTTTAGTTTATGAAAATGTGTTTTTTAAAATACCTATTTATAAATGTATTGTTGATCATTTTGATTTTTCAAATGGCTAGTTGTTGCATAATGACTTGATTAGTTTAAAGAGGTTTTTTCCTTATTTTATGTTTTACATAAGTGATGGCCCTGTGTGTTGGCCCTGGATGGCTGTTATTCCTCTTGTTGTTGTCATATTTCATTTAAGTGCAAATTAAAAAGAACTAAAAAAATTATAGCAATTTCTAGTTTATATCCAGGAAACAACTCTCCACAGGACCCCTTGCATGGTACAAATATGTTAGAAAACTATTTTCCATTGTGCTTTGAAAGCCTGTAAACAGGCCACAATGGCACACAGTTCACCAATCTTGGATGAAACCCAGAGAGACTGCAGTGCATAGACTGTAGGAAATCTCGCATCTGAAGAGTTAATTTTCTTTCAGGATCAGTGTTAGGGGCTGCTGTGATTACAACAAGACACTTTGAGATTGGTACGGGAACACTTACAACAGTTGACTATAAAAAAAAACCCAGGAGGCCACATTCAGCCCTGGGAGCTTCTTTGGTTTGAGCCTCAAAGACCTTTATTTTGAATTTACCTCTTCGTCAGATTACACATGCTGTCAGCTTTAATAAAAAGAATTCATTACATTAACATAAATAAGCAAACGACTAGTTTCATTTCTTTAATGTTTTAAAATGTCAGGAAGGCCACTTTTGTCTTTTGTTTCCATTCTGATTCTTTTCAGAGCACTCTTAATGGCTGTGTAAAATTAAATATTTTTTTTCTTCTTGGTTTTATCTAAATTTTATGTGCAGATTTATGAATTTAGTATCAAAACAATTACAAGTTTTGAAGACAGATGAAGCTTTTCATCTTTTTAAGGAGGGAGATATTTTTTTCTTATTTTCTTCAAGGTAGAAATCAAAGAAGCATTTTTTTTTATTTGAAAAACTGGGGCAACAATATTAAATAACTGCTCTGGAAGAAAAAAAAATCAGCCATAATCCTAATCTCAAATACAGCCACTAGTTTTAGTTTTATATGTACCTTTCAGTTTTGGATACACGCATACATACTTTATCAAGTTGAAGTTAAGTTTTAATGTACCTGGAAAAACTATGGAGAAGGAATTTGAAGCAAGTTTAATCAATATGAAGTTGGTTTACTTCATATTTTAAGAATAGAGCAAGGCTTGTCAATAGTAAACTAATTTTTTGCTTTCTCTAAGAAAAGGAAAGGGAAAAATCTTTTATTATTTTTTTAAAATTTTTTTATTGTTATGTTAATCCCCATACATTACATCATTACTTTTAGATGTAGTGTTCCATGATTCATTGTTGGTGCATAACACCCAGTGCTCCATGCAGAACGTGTCCTCTTTAATACCCATCACCAGGCTAACCCATCCTTCCCCCGACCCAGAACCCTCAGTTTGTTTTTCAGAGTCCATCGTCTCTCATGGTTCGTCTACCCCTCCGATTTCCCCCCCTTCATTCTTCCCCTCCTACTATCTTCTTCTTTTTTTTTTTCTTAACATATATTGCATTATTTGTCATAGGTACAGATGTGAGATTCAACAGTCTTGCACAATTCACAGCGCTTACCAGAGCACATACCCTCCCCAGTGTCTATCACCTAGTCAGCCCATCCCTCCCACCCCACCCCCCACTCCATCCAGCACTGATATTTTATTATTGTTTTTTAAATATTTTATTTTATTTATTTTAAAGATAGAGCACAAGCAGGGGGAGGGGCAGAGGGAGAGAGAGAAAATCTCAAGCAGACTCTGTGTTGAGTGCAGAGCCCCATGTGGGGCTTCATCTCATGACCCTGAGATTGAGACCTGAGCTGAAATCAAGAGTCAGAGGCTCAACTGACTGAGCCACCCAGGTGCCCTGGGAAAAAGTCTTTAAAAAATATTCCCCCCAGTGATGTTGTTTCCTTATTACCTTCTAAGCCTTTCTAATGCCTATGGGACAAAAATCTGAACTTTAGGAAGGTATCCAAGACTCTACCCAGCCTGGCCTCCACCAACCCCTCAGACCTCTTGCCTTCTGCCAAACCAACCTGAAACTCCAGCCATTTCAGCTCTTACGTGCCATTTGCTTTTCTCTGTGCTTATCCTACTTTTTGAATTGTCTTTGACTGCCTTATATACCAGGAGAGTTTCTAGGTCTTTCTCAAAGATCCCACTCAGAGGTTGTCTTTACTGTTGGGGTTTTCCTTGCCTCCCCAGAGTTCCTCTGTCCTCTGGGTCCCAACTTTGTGCATCTTTCTGATAGAGTGCTCATCATGCTGTGTGGTAATGGTTCATTTGATGTGCATCTCTTCTGCCCTAGGGTATGTGTAAAGGCCAGCTTAGTCATCTTTTTAGCATCTGCACCTAGCAAGAGTCAGACATTCATTACCCATACTGTGTGACTTGGGTGGTATGTTAGCGCATCTGTAACGTGTTGGTCAGTGATCTTTCAGCATGCAAAAATGATTTTTTCTGTAGTTTCCTATTTAGTCTCCTTACACACAAAACAAAGCAACACAAAGCCAAACCAAATGCAGAATGAGCACAACTCTGATTACAAATTTCCTACCAATGCATGTAATCTTATATATACCATTGTTTCAAATATAAATGAAATGTGTCGAAATATGAGTGAAAAATATATGGACTCTTACTGAAGCAATTCCAAACCAAAATGTTACATTTTCTGGTTGGCAGTAATTTTTGAAAGGTACTATATACAATTTTAGTTTAGTGTCAGATAACCTCTTCACCTTCATTTCTCTCTTAACACCTTTTATCATAATTTCTGAAGCTCCCCTTTGTAGTTTGAGTTTAAAGTCCTGAGGCAAGCTCTTCAGAACTCTAACACCTGCTTAGGGCTGAACTGGCAGGGGGAGAAATTGAAAAGCGGTGAAGAGTCTTTTCAATAAAGTACTTAGCATTTTAAATAGTAGATGTTTGGGGAAAAAAATAATGGTAATTATAGTATTGGAAACTCCTACCACGCCATGCAGGGAGAGGAATGTGAAGCTGTTTAGTGGATTCATACTTTGAGTTCTCAAAAATCTTCGTTTGCAAAGATAGTTCAAATTTGGTTTTGATCAAATTAAACTACTAAGAATGTAGACTTTTCCTTGAGCACAGATTTAATACTTACTCTTTTAGAATTCAAACCCTTTCCTTCTGACATCAAAGAGAAAGGATGCAAGGCTTTTAGAATCTTACTGTAAGATACCAGAGAACCATAGGATAATGGTTAGAAAATTAGGAAGAGAGTTTTGAAATAATTAAATCTTGGTTCTTTCTGCTATTGTATATTGAATATAAATTCCCATGGTCCAGGTTAATGACAAAGTTTTAAAAAGGTGCATGTGTTTTTTAACGCTTAATGATTTTATGTTATTCCCAAGAATTTCTGGAGCCTTTTAAGATTTAAGCCTTTCAGATTTAAGAGGCCTGTGGTGAACTTTTTGAGGTATATCTTTTAATTTTTTTGATCTTTTTGTTCTGTAGCTAAAGAAAATTACTTAATTTGTTTTTCCAGCAGAGGGAGACATCTGACCATTAACGTGGTATTGCTACTTGCCAGGAGTATTCTGTAGCCCATTTTATCAATATACATAAAAAACTCAATGTTCAAATTAACTAGTTCAATAAGTAATTTAGCTCATTGATTTTTGGGCATATCCTAAGTGCCATTACAAGCTACGGATATTTTAAATGCCATTACCTAATAGAAGGAATGTTTTAAGCACCTTTTATTGATTTTATTACTGCTTTATTTTGCTGTCTTGGTTTAAAATCATTTTAACCACTCTGTAATCAAGAAGAAATATATCGTTGGTGAAATACAGTCAATTTCCTAAAAACCTTTGACATCGTTAAATAAGGAATTACAGTTGTTAAATCATGTCAGGCAATAACTGAGGGACAGAAGAGATATAAAATTTGGAGCAGTGGGCCAGCATACCAGTAAGCCATGCTGACCTCTGACATTCACATTCTGCATATTACAGTCACACTTCAGTTTTGCTTATGGTTTTAATATCAGCAAGAAAGATTTAAAAATCTCAGGTACGAAGGAGGGTGGAAGAATGATAGCAAGGTTTGATCCAGGGACAATTACAGTGCCTTTTAATCACTTCATGTGATTTTTGGTTAAAATGATTCTCTAAACAATTTTTAAATTTCTTTTGCTTTTCTTGCTAGATTATAGTATATTGATATTCTGCGTATGAGGGAACCAGAGCACTCACAGGGGTTTTTACCACTTCTTTCTTTTGCTCATTTGATTTTACATTACTGAGCTGATCAGCTGGTAGACAAGGGATGTGGTCCATACACTGTTTCATCAAAGAGGCGCAGAAGTGGGTAGTGAGCACTGAAGCTCGATACAAGCCTGCTAATGAGTTGATTGCATTGACATTTGATGTAATTTAACTGTAGAGTGGCAAATATCAATACCTGTATATGATTTGGCAGATGGTTGTTGAACTGTGATTAGAAGTTTAGAATGATTCCCGGTAAAAGACCACCTGGCAGTAACCCAAGAACAGAGAACTGAGTTTTCCCCATTAAATGGAATAGGTCCAGAAAGTCAAGTGTTTTGATCATTAATAGAATCTTTCCTTTTCTTTTAACAAATGTTAGCTTCAAGAGGAAATTGATAATTATGCATAGGTCTATTAAATGATCTTTGGAATAGCTCTTTTCATTCCTTCAAATGAGCTCATATCTACAGTAGTGGCAGTTACTCACTGGCAAGGAAAGAAAACTAGTTAAAATACCAATAGGTGTCATTTCAACATATTGGGGATGTTGGAAGCATCTTTGTAGATTTAATCTATTTTAGGCTGAAAACCAGATTTTTTCCTAACAACACAATAATATAATATAATAATATAAATATTTCTAATAATATTATCTTATAAATTATATAAACATAATAAGAAATAAGCTATACTGAGTATCTGTTATATGCAAGATATTCTTGTAGGTGTTTGAAATATAAAGAATACCAAGATGATGACTTCCTTTCCCTCAGTGAACATGCAGTACACATCCCATGGAAGAGTTGGAATAAAGGTCAGGAACTATGCAGCATAGGGAAGAAAAATGGGTTTCCTCTGTGGGAAGAGGAAGTGTCAGGGAGGGGCTTATGAAGGTGTCACTTAACTTTAGAACAGTTGGAGATGAGCATTCAGAAGTAGAGAGACCAGCAATACAAATGCCTTTTTTTTTTTTAATAGGTTTTATTTTTTAGAGCAGTTTTAGGTTCACAGCAGAATTGAGCAGGAAGTAAAAAGAGTTCCCATATGCCTCTGACCCCACACATGCACAGCTTCCCCCACTATCAACATCCTGCATCAGAGTGGTACATTTGTTAAAATTGATGAACCTACATTGACACATGTTATCACCCAAAGTCCATAACTTACATTAGCATTCACTCTTTGTGTTGTACATTCTGTGGGTTTGACAAATGTAGAAGGACATGTATCCACCTCTACAGTATCATACAGAACAGTTTTACTGCCCTAAAGATCCTCTGTGTTCCACCTATTTATCTATCCCTCCCTCTTTCCCATCCCCTGTGAACCACTGATTTTTTTACTGTTTGCATAAATATAAAAGGTTTTGAAAATTTTGAAACATTTACTATACCATTATATACTTGTGTGTGTGATGTATGAAGAACAATGAAATAAATAAAATGTGTTCACCTTCCAGCTGAGGTATTAAAATATTACCAGTATTTTTGAAGCTCTGATGTGTTCTTCCTTGGGTGCTCCCTTCTACCCTGTCAATACTTCATTTTTTAAAAAAAGTATTCTTAAACCTAGTTGCAAAGCACACAAAAACCTAGGTCTTTCAAGTCCCACCACCCCTTATTCTTTGGTTGGATCTGTGCAAGATGAAGTGAAGCAATAGGTTGATGTTTGTCTAGTGAATTCAGATGGTGTGGAAAGCTTTTTTTCCTTTTTTTTGGTAGTTAGGATGTGGGAGTTCTAGATAATCTAAATGACTATCAAAATCATTTGAAATAGGAAATAGTCTGGTTTATTCACATTATAGCTCTGCTTCACTTTGAGCTTTATAGATTTTTCTTCTCTTGCTCAGTATATTCAGATGGAATGACTAAACTAATCCAGTGCAATGACCATGCTCTTCTGTTTTCATTTTGTAGTTTCATAGGACTTATAGGTGAATATCTTTTATATTAAAAGCCATGGTATGTTGGAAAGAATTCTAGGATACAAACTGTGTTCTTCCCCCCACCCCCCAAACCCACTCTGTACCAGTTCTTTGCCTGCATCTCCATGAGATCTCTGACACACATTTTAGCTTTTCCAGCTACTCTTAGATTTAAGAAAATATACTCTGGTTACTTCTGGTCATAAGAACAGTATAATTTCAGTAATAAAAATGACCAGTTTGATGTAACATTTTGACCTTTATTAAAGTTCAAGCCACTCTTCTTGCCCATCATGGTGTTGCTTTAGGTTGAGAAGCCCACAGTAGGAGGTGGGGATGGGTTGACTTCTCTATTTCTTTCCTAGAGGAGATTTTCCCCCGAATCCATCCCACCCCCAGGGTGGGAGCTGGAAGGAGTGAGGAGGAGGGGCAGGGACAGGGAAAGTCTTAGCAGTCCTGCATTGATCTGCTTGCACTGATCTGTTCCCTGGGCTTGGCAGATGCTCAGCACTGACTTTCAAGATATATTCTCTTGAGGTCCCCCTCTGGGAATGACAGACTGCAGGTGCCATGCCTCTCCTCTGGCTGCATTCCAGAGTCCATCTCTAGTCTCTTGCTCCTGAGGTCCACTGACCCTTTTGGAAATGGATCTATTTTAAAGTGATCTTCTGATGGCCTTTCTTTTACATAAGGGCCGCTCATACACATGTGTGGGGATTAAATGAAATAACGTATGTAAAGCTCTCTTCCTGCACACAGGTATTGAACAAATTAATGAGTGATTTGGTGAGTGCCTTCTCTGTGGAGCACCTTACAAGTGTAAACTTTTTCATATCTACCAGCCCTATGAAATGTATTTAAAGGAACTCTCAGATACATTAGTTTATTTGCAAGGTCACACAACTCCGAAGTGGCTGAGCTTAGATTTGCACCTAGCTCTGTCCAATGCTGGAGTCTCTGTTCCTTTGGACTATAGTCCACTGCCTTCTGAAACAGCCTGGCATGCGTCTTAATGTTCTAAACCATGGGAAATCTGGTTAATATCATGGATGTTAGTGCCCATTCTATTTTTATCAGTTTCTTAAATGTCATGTGTGCTATAAATCTATATGGATGCTCTTTCGGATACTTTCACTTGACTACATCTGTATGATATTTGGACAGTCTGACTTCCTTGACATTAATCCTTTATCTCCAGGGGCTTTGACCAGATTTCTCCTGGTGAACCCAAGCAGAGATTCAAGGAAATTCATCATCATAATCCAGACAGAACCTGGATTCCAGACAAACACCTCAGTATTTCATAGAAGTTTGTAACACATGTATTCTGGGTCTCCTGGAATAATCTCTGGAAGTAGAGAGAGATGACATTGTAGTAGATGTACAGTGGATTGGTAATGACTTGTCTTTTTTCTGCCTCCTGTGGTTCAAGGACTGATGACTGAGTCTGAGCTATTAAAGATCTTGGTGCCACCTGCCCCAGATGACTCCCAGGGTGACCTGTGCAGATTGCAAATCTCAACAGAGAGACCTGGAAGAGCATGTTTATTCCCATTCACTTGGGATGATGGATTAAAAAAATTTACTTTGGAAAGACTTGGCCAGAGAGAGACTAGGATAAAGCAAACCACAGAAAGGAAACAAAACCTCAAACATTCATTCTGTTTCAGTAAAATGTTACTAATCAAATCCTAGTGATAAGTCTGGGTCCTGGATATACACTGCTATGAAATGTGTACTTAATCAGAATGCTCTAAAAAATCTATATTAAATTAGCTAGTTCCCTTTAACTTTATGCCTACCAGGCTGCAAACTGCCTCAACTAGATAATTTGAAAGTCCAATATTTGCCCTTGTTGCTTGGGTCAAGGTGAAGTTGAATTCCAGATTGTAAACTGGCCAGTTTCTGGTTTACAGATAGTTATTTAGCCAATTTATATGGATCACTAACCCTTCTTTTCTGTGCTGTGGAGATATTGTCAGAGGAAAATGCATTCAAAATTCTTATTTTGTGCACTGTAAGGTAAGTGAGGTCTTATGAGAAGAACACCAGCTCTAGCTAGTCCTGTTTTAGCTCTACGGAGAACTTAACAATAATCAGGAAAAGGCATTTCTTGCTTTTTGTGCCTTAGCTTCCTTTGCAAGAAAGTACAACTAATAAAACCTGTCCTTTAGGACTTTGTAAGGCTGTTGCGGCAAAGTATTTTGAGCTCCTTGGAGAAAAAGGCTACTCAGTGAGGTAGCTTTGTTATTCCTTTTAGCGTCAATTATATTCTGAAATATGATTTCAGAATTTCAGGATCCCAGGACCTATGATTGAACTGGCAGCTGATCGATTCAGTGGAATTTAGAGTTCTCTTTCTTGACACTGAACTGAAATTTGCTTTGGCTAAAAGAGGTAAAGCATACAATTATGGTCAGAAACATAATAATAAATACGGTAACAACCTTCTTTCCACCATATACCTTTTCTGGTATTTATCTGAATACCTAGCTTCTAAAAACTAGAAGAGATTGTCATTTCAGTAGCAACTCACCAGCAACTCTGTGAGTATATGAAGCCATTTCGACTATGATCTTCTTTTGTTTTTCCACTGTGCATGTCTGAAAGGTTTTCTTTCTTTTGGTTCTGAAAATTAAAAAGGAGACAAACAGTTAAAAGTACAGAAGTTCTACCCATGCTCGTTTTTCTACACCTTCAGGACTAGCAAAATCTTTAATATGAGACTTTATTTGTACAAAGCAAAACTTCAAAACCACTCAAAAGCTTTTCTTATTAACTGCTGTCAGTCCTGTGATTTACAGAGGCAATAAAGAACTAGAGGGGGCACATTTATCATGGAGTTCAGCACACCAGGAGCCATTTTCTCCAGCGGTAAAGGCAAGTGATAAAACGAATTCTTTTGTTCTATAACCAAGACACATTCTCTGCTCCCTGTTCTCTAAACTTGGGCACGCCAGGCTTCTCTGGTGGCAACCTGGCACCAGCTCATCTATACTCACTGATAAATTGTTAACATGAAAACACTGAGGATACACCTGGAATGCCTGGCTGTGAACGGTGCTACCTATTTACTTTCGACACACAGCCGTTCGCTGCCAACATATTTGTAGTACTAATTCTCAGTTTACTTTGAACAATACTTTGTGTGTGTGTGCTTTCTTTCCAGAGGGAAGTAGATGGGAATGTTAATAGTGTGGGGTTTGTTTGTTTAGTAAAGAGCCTAAGAATTTGGATTTTGAATCTCAGTTGTCTTGTTTTATCAAAGAATGTTTCATCTGAATTTTGATGCTGAAAAGCAGGACAGTTCCGGTACACATATTTTCAGTTTACTTGGTATTCGATTTTGCGTGCTAGGCAAGCAGGTGTGATACATAAAGACACTTTTAAGCTGTCTCTTAGCATTGATTACACAGTTTTGAGTTTTTGAAATGAATTCATCAGAGTTTGAACTAAGCTGGATGTAAAGGCTACAACAGTTTTGCTGTTTGGGAGACTTACAAAAAGGAGCATTTTTGAATATTTTATAAGTGAGTACATCCATCATCCAATAGTATTTATTAAGCACTCACCTGTGCATGACAATGTGTTGGGTACAAATATTACCGGGGAAAAGGTCAATGATTTGGAACCACAGACAGTGGTAATGTTTATACTTACGGGAAAATGACCACAAATATTAAATCATGAACGTTATTCCTAACGGAGGAAGTTATGTAGTTAATTTAGTCTCTGGAAAAGACAAGGACATTCAAGTAAAATCTCTTGGCATTTTCCAGTTATGCAATCACTAACTATGCTCCTTATTCGTGTATTAGTGAAAAATAATATTTTCAAAAGACAGTAGTAAGGCAGAGGACATGAAAAATCCAGGAAAAAAAAATTCCGGTCAGGTGATTTTGTGACTTGTTGGTCATTCTTACAAACCTTTAGCTGTTGAGAAATTTAGAATGGAATTATGTGGGAGTTCTGTCCATCCGTCTGTTCTTTGCAACATGTAATATAGTGGTTAAAGGTATTCTCTTGCTTCTGTCACTATCAGCTTCTTTTCATAGGTAGGGGAAATAAGTCCTTCTGTCAGTAATTTGGCAAAAGTGCTGAAAAGCCCATTATGCCTGTTGGAAAGAAAGCAAACCACCTCTGATATGTGAGGACCTGGCTGGCTTCATAGAGAGAGATGAGCCCAATAAGAAGCTTCCAGTGAGAGATGGTGTTTTATTTTCTGAGAGACACTGACCATTAGTCATTCTTCTTGAGTCCACCTAACATTTTCTCAGAGTAAAGGTATCTGTCCCCCACCCCCAAAACAAATTTATCAGTCTAGATGATATGGGATAGAGCAGGAAAAAAAACAGTCATTTGAATAAAGAAGACACATCCTTTACGTGCTTTATGTTGTATTCTGTACACTTGTGAAGGGCCCACATCTGTCTGGAGGATGGTGGGAAATCGAACACTACAATTCATGGTGTGCTTCTTGTATAGTATTTCCTTAACCAAAAGGGAGCAGCTGTTGGGTAGCAGAGAAAGGATTGTTACTAACCTGAGCATATGGAAGCCTGAAGCTTTGGCTAATTTGGATGTCTGGGCACCATTGCAGAAAGACCATCATAATTATTTGCTATGATTTTAGGTCCACACTTCACTGTTGGAAGGAAAAACTTTTTACAGAGGCTTACTCTTTTATATGGCTTTGAAGGGAATTGCATTTTATTTCTGACACTTATTGTATTGTAAAATTTCTAGTCTCTGATATTTAAAGGTGGGTTTGAAAAATGAAATACTTTATTTTATGAAGCAGTTTTGGGGTCAGATTTTTTCCCTAAAATGTATGCTTTTATGTTGGGTAGTTTAAAGACCAGCTGTTAACTGAAACCAACCGGCAACGAAGTTGCATAAAGTTGTGTTTCCTATTAGTCTTGTATCTTTCCTATTAGTCATTTATGAAAGGATACAGGAACATCTAAGAGAACTCCAAACAAAATTGAAAAAACAGATGTTGAAATCATATTGGCTTGATAGTTTGCTATTTTTTTTTAAATAAAAAAGGAGCTTAGTAATTATTAATGGATTATGAAGTAAGGCTTCTGTTGCTAACGTACTACAAAATTATTTGTAGTAGCTTGCAGTTGAAAATCAGTGTTTAGTAGAATTTCAGAGAATCAGAAAAATGAGTTAAAGTTTATGCCTGGGAGCACCATGAAGGAGGAACTATGACATTTTCAAGAGTTGGGCATGTATGAGCCTCCAAAGGTGTGTTTATTATGTTGTCATGGTGAGCAGTGAATTAAAAAAATAACAAGACTGCTCCTTGGGTAGTTGTGACTTATTGGTAGTTATCTTTACAAGAGCTCCATGCTGACTTAAGTAAAGATCTTCAGGGAAAAAAAAAACAAACTTTATTTTTCAAATAAATTCAGTTAAGAGCCTACAGGCTTCCATGACACTGCTCTGAATTATTATTAATGTGCACCGCTGTGAGAATAATGCTTGCTGCTGTTTAACAATAACCCCGTCCTCTGGAATTTCAGGAAAGTGGTAGGAAAATGAGAGGTAGATTTAAGTGCTTCTGCTGAATTAAACGTGCTAGTTGATGGGCACAACATTTTTATCGTTACTTGTCCAAGGGAGTGTCGAAAGAGACCGTTATTCAGGGTCAGGTCACATGTGGGACTGGTGAAGTTATTTGAGCAGCATTTTTGGCAGGCAAGGCATTGCTTCTGGCCAAGCAAAGGTTTGTTCAACCTATTGCCTTTACCTGGATATCCCATTTTCATTCTCCTGAGAGTTATGTGTGGTATTTCTTGAAGGCAGGGATATGATCTTTTAAGGGTCTTCCTCGTTGACCTTAAGAGTCTGTTATTAAGATCGAATATTGGGCACATCATTGCTCATTAGCACTTTTTAACTTGGATGGTTAGTACAGTTGGCTTTAATTCATTATTATCATGATAGATACCTTTTTCATTTGGAATTATCTTTTTTAAAAAAATGTTTTATTGTTACGTTAATCACCATACATTACATCATTAGTTTTAGATGAAGTGTTCCATGATTCATTGTTTGTGCATAACACCCAGTGCTCCATGCAGAACGTGCCCTCCTCAATACCCATCACCAGGCTAACCCATCCTCCCACCCCCTCCCCTGTAGAACCCTCAGTTTGTTTTTGAGAGTCCATAGTCTCTCATGGTTCGTCTCCCCTTCTGATTTCCCCCCCTTCATTCTTCCCCTCCTGCTATCTTCTTTTTTTTTTTTCTTAATATATATTGCATTATTTGTTTCAGAGGTACGGATCTGAGATTCAACAGTCTTGCACAATTCACAGCGCTTACCAGAGCACATACCCTCCCCAGTGTCTATCACCCAGTCAGCTCATCCCTCCCACCCCACCCCCCACTCCAGCAACCCTCAGTTTGTTTCCTGAGATTAAGAATTCCTCATATCAGTGAGGTCATATGATACATGTCTTTCATTTGGAATTATCTTTAAGTCAAGGTCTCCCAGGTGACATTTTCAAATGTATCTTCTGCTCTTCCCAGTAGTCTTTCCTCCTCTCTTTCTCTTCTCCCTCTCCCCCCCATCCCATCCTTTTGCCCTGCCGGACTGTTTGCTGTTCTCCACATATGCTACCTAATATCTTGCCTCTTGACTGTTTAACGTCCTGTGTGCCTTTGCTCATGCTGTCCATGTGGAGTACTCTTACACCAACTCCTGTGCATTCTATAAAGTCTAGATCACCTTCAGAGAATGTTTCCCAAATTCTTACATAGACTTCTGTGGAATAAACTTGCCCTCTTCCTCCTGTCCTACTGCCACCGTGTATTCTTTATTAAGGTATTTGTGAATATGTTTCCCTCCTTCCATGGATGGTGGGCCCTGGAAGTTGGGGCAGTGTGATTCTTATCTTTGCATCCTGCATATGGTCAGGTCTAGCACCTCACGCTATTGTGCAGGGCAAGTAATAGGTACATCTTCAGCGATTGGAATTCAGTCACAGGTGATTATAGAGTCCATATAACAGGAGACATTCAAGGAGTCCAGAAACTATTAACTAGTCATTTAATTGTAATTCTAGTGGGTGGAGTTTAATTTTATTTATTTTATTAGGGGAGGACTCACGGCCATTAGGGTGACAGATGCCGTTGAAGGGGTGGAATTGGTGAAGTTCTTTCGGCCGTGCAGTGTTTCCCTCTGCCTCTTGTGCCTTTGCACATGCCATCGAAGGGCAGCTTCCTGATGGGGTGGAAAAAATTCAACAGACAGTCTGAAAGCTGGCATTTTGGAGAACATTTAAAATGCTTATCTAAGGTGCATTTGGTACCTTTTTCAACTAATCCTGAATTCTCCACAAATTCATAGGGATCTTAGAGATCACCTAAAGCCCATACCTCCCCTAGGCAGAAATCTCTTCCTAGCCTTCCTCATTGTGTCTGCTTCAACACATCAGTGATATGGAGATTGCCACTCTGACCACTAAAGAAAAGCTGGTGAGGAGGTAAAAAGTCTGTTTCTGTGATAGCTTGTCCATAGTTTAAGACCCTTTTTCTCTTAAGTTTTCTTTTTTCTGAGCTGAATATTTCTGATTTCCCCCACCACGTGAATCTAGCTTCCCATCCAGTGTAGCTAATTGAGATGGACACCTCATCCAAGTCAGCCGTTCCACTGGCTGGCCAGTGACCAATCCAATTTTCTCTCTCTGGATTCTGACTCAGAGACAGAAACTCTAGCCAGTTATCTGTAGGGCATTGAGCTAAAGGGTCATGTGGGGTAGAGGCCTGAGTCAGCAGCAGGGCAAGCCAAAGTCAGATGAAAGCTAAAGTTGTGCTGGAACTGAAACCACATGTAAGAGAAGCTGGGTGTCGAGGGGATGGAGCAGAGCCGCATGGAGAGAATCAGTGACAAGACTCCTGCAGTCTCAGAGAGAGTTGAAGAGAGAGGCTGTGTCAGCCCCCAAAAGTGGGGCCTCATGGGAACTGAAATTGGGAAGGCTTCCAGTGGCATCTGCAATACTGGTGTGTGGCACAGGAGAGGGTATGCCAGAAGTTACTCAAGAGGCAGTTTAGTGCTCTTCTCTTGAGGCAAGAGTCACTAAGATCATGGATGCTGGATGCAGGGTGGAGTCCTGTCTCTGCCACTTACTACTATGTAACTCTGAGTTAATTACTTCATCTTTCTCTGGGTGTTGGTTTCCTCCCATGGAGAATGGGTGCAATACCAAGACCTGCATTACAGGGTTATTGAGGGATCAAACAAATTAATGTGTGAAAAACATTTCACTTGAAAGAGTATCTGGCCCCCAAAATGTTAGCCATTACTATTACAAATAATAACAGTTGTGCTTGTTTTTGTGTCTGAGAAATTATTCAAGCCCTAGTTCTGAGAGAAAGTGAAATATAGTGGTTAAGATGGTAGACTCTAGAGTCTGACTTTCTGCTTGGTTTCAGATTATACCATTTCCACAGTATGACACAAGCTATGTAAGCTTCTTGTGCCTTGATTTCCTCATTTATCCAAAAGGGGTAATAGTGGGTACCTACCGTGCAGATATTCTATGCAGATTAAATGAATTAATATATATAAAATGTTTAGAAAAGAACTTGGATAGAAAGGATATCAATAGATAACTTATATTATTATAATGTAGTATTACTTAATATATATTAACAATATAATAATTATTATTACTTGTGACTTTAGCATGCCTTTGGGTTCTCATTAAGACACATTATCTTTATAGACCTATCGGAGACCTAAATATATTTACTTGGACTCAATTCTGTCTCATTTTTCTTTAGCGGGATCATAGTCTCTCTGATGGTCATTTCCAGCCAATGTAGTGCTTCTCCAGGAGTCTTGAAGGTAAAGCCTGGAGATGTCTTGTAGGCAGTAGAAAGTGTGATTTTGGAGTTCAAAAAGAGGTCTAAAAGAGATTTGAGTAGGTATAGTAGAAGTCATGGGAATTGACAAGATCACCTTGGGAGAATGTCCAGAATGAAAAGAGGAAAATTTTGGGACAGATAGATCCCTGGAAGCGGGTTTTGGGCATGGCAGAGATTTTGGAGTCGGGTAGAGGGTGACAGAGGAACCCCATTGTTGTCAGACAAATGATACTTACAGTGAATATGATTGAAAATGTACTAAGTGTAAGACATTACTTCAAGCTCTTTCATTCATGCATTTAATCTTCTCAACAACTCTTATGTAGATAGTATTATATTTTCACTTTATAGATGGGAAAATTGAGATACAGAGAAATTCAGTAATTTGCCTAAGACTGCAAAGCTAGCAGATGATAAAGCCAGAAGAGTTTGAACCTAGATAATCTGATTCTAGATCTTATAATCTTAATGATCCCATGAAATGGCCTCCAAGAGCGAGTAGAAGGAAAATCAGACTAAATAAAGGAATTATCTCTGTCAGATTTAGTATTTATCTCTGTTAGTATTTAGTATTTAGATTATAAAGTACATTTAGATTGTTGATGTTTTTTATTTTGGTTTATCTCTTTTATTGACCATTTCAAACCAACAGCACATGATGTTATTTGGCAGTAGCACTTCACAGCATATTCAGAAGCTAAATGACTGTCAATTAGGAAATGTAAGTGTATTGGTCAGTTTTTGCTGCAATAATCATGCATAACAAGCAATCCTAAGATGTCAGTCAGTGGTTTACAGCCATAAACATTATTTCTTGCTCATGGATCTGTGGTTTGGCTCCGGTTCAGTCTACAAGATGAGTTAGGTCTTGTATTAATTTGCTATCTGTATTAATTTGCTATAGCTACCTTAACAAAATGCTATAGAGCGGCCTAAACAACAGAAATTAATTTTCTCACAGTTCTGGAAGCTACAAGTCCAAGATCAAGGTATCAGCAAGCTTGGTTTCTTTTGAGGCCCCTCTCCTTGGCCTGCAGATAGCCGTGTGTCACTGTGTCCTCACTGTATTCTTACCTGTGTATGCGAACAGTTCTGGTATCTCTTCAAGGTGTGTCCAAATTTCCTTTTCTTATAAGGACACCAGTCACATTGGATCAGGTTCCACTTTAACAGCCTCATTTTAACTTAATCACCTCTTTAAAAACCTCAGGCCCAAATACAGTCACATTCTGAGATCGTGGGGGTTCATATTTTGAAAGATTTTTTGGAAGACACAGTTCAGTCCATGTCGATGAGTCTCCTCATCCTTCATGACTCAGTTCAAAAGTCACTTTCTCCATGATGCTTCTGTTTCCCTGAGGCAAAGCAGGTGCTTCCTTCTCTGTTCTCTCACTGCACCTCTGTTTTAGCTTTTATTACTTTTTAAATTACAACTTTGTGTAACTCAGATATCAACTTTTCTCCTGTCCTTTGGGTCCAGCATCATCATGATCATTGTATGCCCTGGGCCCATGAGGATGCAAGGTCAAGCACGGTGTTGGGCTCACCAACTAAAGGCCATCCCCACAACAAAACCCCAAATGATAACTGCCACCATCACCTACTATATGGAAACAAAAACCAATGGTAAAAATTCAAGTTCACTTTATAAAAGTTTTAAGAGAAAAGTTGATTTTGGAGGGGAGGTTGAAAAAGGGTTTAAGTCCTACTCCAAGGCAAATAACTACCAAAATCCCTTCTAGACTTTTCTGCTCTTGGCTCAAATTTCTTCTTGGCCCTTGTGGATTCTTTTACTGCCCAGCACAGCCCAGTCCCTCTGCCAGGTTGTTGGCTTGTACAATGCCATTCACATAGGATATAATATGCATGGTTCTCCCTGGGGTTGTGTGTCATGGTCCTGGGTCAATTCTGTCCTCTCCCTTGCCCATCTGTCTGCACCCTTGTGACCCTCAGTTGCTGTTTTCTTTTATGCATAGCAATTGAGCTTGCTGTGTATTATACAGCTTGCTATTTAGTCCCTCAACTATATATTGGGGCTCAGCCCAGAAGAAGGAAAACAGGACCTGCTGACTTTAGAAGGAGGTTTAGTGACCATTTGTGGTTATTTTAGGTTGCCCTTTGGTAGACCCATACCCTTAGGGGCTCATCAAGACATTTTCCAAACCAAAGGGAGGTACCCTTTAACAAATTCTTATTATAGCTCTTAAGATATTGCATTTTTCCTCCATGTTACTACACCTGTTCACTTGACTGTTTCCTAGCTAGGCTATGGTTATTCTTTAAGGCAGGAATTTTGCTGTATTCATTTTTGTATTCCAACATCCAAACAATCCCTGAAACATAGTAAGGACTTAAAAATATGTTGCCTGAATACCTAAATGAGTACAATCCAATGTTCTTTATTTTAAATTATAATCAGGAAACCAATGGAATGTGAATCAGAAACTAGTAAATATGTTTCCACATTCCCAGAACTGCACTAGAACTGTTATTTTACTGCACCTGAACCTGAACTAAATTGAAACAAAGCTTCTTGATATTTTCATTGTAAATCAGTTAGAATTGCTTACTGGCTTGAACCAGAGTAAAACTGCTTCACTGGTGAACTCAAAAGTGGAACTAATCTGAGAAACATACTGGTTTATTCTTAGTTACTTAGTAGGGTACTTGGACATTCTATGAATATGAAATTGCCATTTCGTTGACAGTGGATCTAAATGTATTAACTCATAGGTGAGTTCTTTTCCTCTTTCTTCTAGTGAGATCACAGGATTGCTTATTAGTTCCTCCAACCTAAGTGAAGTTATTCTAGGGCTTGCACAAATATTGTGGGTAGTCTTATCTCTCTCTCTCTCATTCATTCATTCATTCATTCATTCCATGATTCCTTAAAAGCCCATTCTAGAATAAGATGAAAGTTAATTAGGAAATCAGGAGATGAGAGTAAGGGATTTTTTGGTGGAAGGGTAGGAAAGCAAGTAAAAACAGGAAAAATAAAATGAAATTAGAAAAAGTTTTTTATCTAAGTACATGCCTAAATGTCTTACTCATCTTGCTAAATGATATTATAAACTTTAATAAAAGAGAGTATTTGGAAGCACTGACAATAATACACAGGTAAATTGCATCTAAGAAGAAAGTTGGATGAATTGAGGGGAAAATCTTTGCATTTAAATTTTACCAGTTTTCGTTTTCCTTCCTGATTTGTGCAGAAGTTACATTGGATTACCATTCAAAAACATCATTCTCTGCCCCCCTCCCTCTTTGGTTGTTTGAATCTGCTTGCAAGGCTAACTAAAATTGAGTGAATAATTTCAGAGTTTTGTGCTTTAATTTAGCTACGTGGGTCAGTCCATAGAAAATATTTCTTAAAAGTGTTTTCCTTTTACTAAAAATAATATGCATGGCTCCAGATATTTTTACTTCATGGTGAAATGCCATACCGTCTCATCTCTTCTCACAATCTGATTTTGGCCCCTTTAATTTTCTCATGATTTTATTAGAATTTAGAAAAGGTTAATTAGTTATCCACTGATCTTAGTGGAAGAAGATTTAAAAAAATATAATATTACAAAATGTCCTAGTAGGGTGTGAAGGTAACACCACAAGGGGGTACTATAATTTTATCAAATTTGTCCTGGTAACTTGGCTCAGAAGGTGAAATGATTAGAGCCTGCAGAGTTAATTTTAATATGATAATACATCACAGCAAGTTGGGAACTTAAATAAAATTATACAATTAATATACTTTTACGGGATGTAGAAAGACTAAGTAAGGTCATTTGTAGATTATATTAGAGCTACATTTAGACTTACTGGGTTTAAAATTCAGCATTCTTAAAAGAAAGCAGCAGATGTCTGATGTATGCATTTTAGTGACCTTTGAATGAAGAAGTGAATGTCGAATTGTGTGGATCTAGATCTGGGTTCTTAAAATAAATTAACTCCCTGGTCTCCCCTCTAAATACAGCTAAGATCAAGCGTTTAGATATTAATTTCCTTAGTGTTGTAACATAGAAAATGTTGCAGTATGTTAATCCTGGGAGGGATTTTTTAAAAAATATTTAATCATAGAAGACTTTAGTTTCTTAATGCACCTCTGAAAGTGATTCTGCAGTTTTGCTTGGTAATAAATTTGAGTGGCTTGTAGTCCATCTTGGTTGGATAATTCTCTTTTATTTAAACTGAAAACGTTGAAGGTGGTTATGTGGCCAAAAGAATTTTAATGTCACATCCTGGTACTCTATGTGTTTATACACTAATTTTATTTTATTTTTATTTTTTTGAAAGAAGTTAAGTTTATTTGGTCACTACAGGTCACTGTTATAAGCTATACATGACACATCTCCCATAACATTGGCTTCTCCCTACCCCTCCACAGAGTCTGAAGAACACACAGCATCTGCAGGTGGGCAGACCGGGACTTGAAATTGTCTGTTCCCCACACAAGCCTTGGGTTCTCAAACAAAACATTTGAGTAGCTTCCATCACCGTTTCTTTAGGTATGAAACAGAAACAATGATGCCTACTCTGTAGTGTTCTTTGATGATTAAACAAGACGATGTATGTTAAATATTTGGACCATGGTGTGTAATCCGTCCACGAAAGGTGTTACTGTGAAGACTGGTGACTGAAGGTAGACTCCATTCTTCCCACAGCAGGGTTCTTACCCCAGGGCCCACTTTTGTCTTGACTAACCTCTGACTGAAATTTAATGTTTTCTTCCACTATGAATGTAGGTAACAAATAACATCACTTTTGAGACTGGTCCAGATGCTAAGCCTATGGATGTTGGGAAGTATTGCTTAGATTTGTTGGAAGTTTCTCATTCCCACCTCTTTTTGAAGTGTTGACATTCTATGGCGAAGGTAGGCATATTGTCTACGCTAATTTTAGCAGGTGTTGCTCATTTGCTGAGCGAGGTGGATTGGGGTATTTGAAATAAGCTAGTGATTAATCTTTGTGGAAGAATAATTACGTGTTTATAGACTACGAATAGAACTGCTAGGCATTCTGTCTTTTTCACACACTTACCCAGTGGCTCATTGGGCCAATATTTAGTGTCATGCTAAGATTAAATGAGATAACATGTATAAATTGCCTATCATAGTAGCTGGGGCAATGATGAGGCAACTCACAGCCTTAGGGCTGCTGGAGGCCTCGGCTCTGCCATGCAGCTCTCAATCCCACTGCAAAATGCAAGATTAGGAAACTGCCTCTGTGTCTCCGCTTCTCTAATAAGCACAAATGTTAGAGTTTGGTGGCTAAAAAACACAGTCATTTTTCTTGACATTCTTTGTTTCAATAATGTAAGCAATTTAAATTTTAAGGATTTGTGCTATATTCCCTCACAGGACTAAATGCAGCTATTTTTGTTTTGTACTTTTTTTTTTTTAAAAGCAACCCATAAACATTTTGAGGTTTATAAAATGATCCTAGCCTATAAAAGGTTTCTCGTGACTGTCTAAGGACATAATTTGGTAAAGGATATTTTTCTTTCTTTTTTTTTCTTTTTAAAGATTTATTTATTTCAGGGAGAGAGAATGCACGAATGGGGGGCGGGGTGAGGGGAGGAGGGGAAACAGACTCCTGGCGGGCGGAGAGGGGACAGGGGGCTCTGACATGGGGCTGATCCCACAACCCTGAGATCTTGACTGGAGCTGAAGTCAGAAGCTTAGCTGACTGAGCCACCCAGGTGCCCCCCTTTTTCCTTCTTATTGCCAACAAGGGGTGGCTATTTACCTGAAGGCCCTGACTTGCCTCCACCCTTAGAATGTTTTTTTGGTATTAGGTTCTCTTCTTGGCTGTTCAGTCCTCATGCTTGTTTCTCAAATCCTTTGTGTAAATTCGGTCTCTTGTAGTTCATACTGTCTCAATCATTTCTCTCTGTTCTCTGCTTTCTGTGCTGGATGTCCTAATGCCAATTTGTGGCATTTCAGAGTTTGAACTCTACTTGTCTATCTTCCCCTCTGTTCTGCTTGGTGCTGGGTATAGATGACTTGACTGGAAGTTCCTAAATCTTGGGCCACTGAGAATCAGTCTCTCTCTCTCTCTCTCTTTTTTTCCTGAAATTTGTTGTCTTAGGCTTACTATAAATAATCTTTATGGCTAGTTAGAAATAGATGACAAAGCAGCATGTACAAGATCAACCCATTTCTACAAAAATAATAATGCCTAGGGCGCCTGGGTGGCTCAGTTGGTTAAGCGACTGCCTTCGGCTCAGGTCATGATCCTGGAGTCCCGGGATCGAGTCCTGCGTCGGGCTCCCTGCTCGGCAGGGAGTCTCCTTCTCCCTCTGACCCTCCCCCCTCTCATGCTTTCTCTATCTCATTCTCTCTCTCAAATAAATAAATAAAATCTTTAAAAAAAAATAATGCCTATTAACTGTCATCAGTAGTGATAGTAATGAGTGACTCTGTGGGGGAATGAGCTATTGAGACATAAATTCCTGCCTTTGTTGGAAGAAGGAATAGAAGATAGAGGCCCCTTTGGGGAGCAGCCTTTTGCTTCTGATGGCAGAATTACAAGTATTAATGTCAAACTAAACTGTAAGTACCATCGTGGCAGGAATTGGGTGTATTTTTCTCACTATTGTTTCCCCAGAGCCTAGCCCAACACCTGCCACATGATAAGCCCATAAGAAATACTTGCTGACTGGGGTGCCTGGGTGGCTCAGTCGTTAAGCGTCTGCCTTCGGCTCAGGTCATGGTCCCAGGGTCCTGGGATTGAGCCCCTGCTCAGTGGGAAGCCTGCTTCTCCCTCTCCCACTCCTCCTGCTTGTGTTCCCTCTCTCACTGTGTCTCTCTCTGTCAAATAAATGAATAGAATCTTAAAAAAAAAAAAAAAAGAAAAAAAAAGAAATACTTGCTGGCTGAATGAAATGAAGAAATGAGCCCTAAGCACACAGTGGGACTATTGCATGATACATCCAGCCTGCTCAGATGACTCAGCCCCTTGGCTTTCCTGGAATACGCATCTTTGACAATGACCTTCAACATCATGTAGTGGCCCCCAAAGATCACTAACATGTCATCTACTCTAAGCCATATCTTTTGCTAGATGGAATTTTCATACAGGTGTCTGGCATTGGTATTTCTAAACAAAAAGGCTTCTTTTCTGGAAAGACCTAATATTATTTGATCAGTTCTGAAGATGGATTGGGGGTATTGGGATAAATGATTTCACTTTGCCCTTACCTCCTCCAGCTAACTCAGGGACTTACTGTCCAAAACATTTTTGCTTCCTGGGATGAGAGAGGCTTGAATATCTTATAGACTGTAGTGAAAGAGTCATAGGAGTGAAAAGCGGTAATTGATGGGCAAGGCTCTGGGCAGGCAGCTGGTGTTGGGGTCAGTATCACAAGTGAGAGGAGGGACACTTTTCCCGGAATCTTCTAAGTCAGAAAATAGACTCTTCCCTGCCTTCATCTGCCACCTTTAATTGGACATCATGAACGAAGTATCTACTTCCTAAATATCTTGAGATCTAGTCCCTTCTCTTTTTCAACTACTGCTGTCTTGGTTCAGGCTTGCACTCTTTGCCTGGACTCCTGTGACATGGTAAAGTGCCGTACTCCTGAGCTATTGTAATACAGCAAAATGCTGTTCTGGACTGTTGTAATATGGTAGAGTGATGTTCTGGACTACTCTAGGAAGTGTCCTTTTCCTCTGTCGAGCATTTACCCTGCTGCTGGAATGATCTTCCCTGTGTATTCTCTGTTTAACTGCCACCCCCAGTAGCGACTCCCTATCGCCATCATGATAAAATCCCCAAATCCCAGTGACTTAGCCTGGAATCCAGGTTTTTTGTAATCTGAAGTATACCTACTTTTTTTCTTTAAATTCTAAAATTTTTAATAATTGACAGCATAATGCTCTTTTTTAATTGAAGTTGACACACAATGTTACATTAGATTCAGGTGTGCAATCTGACATGGACTATACCTACTTGTTTAGCTTCATTTAGTATTGTACCCTAGACTCCAGCCATATACCCTAGAACTTATCAGCTCCTTTATCCCTGTACCTTTACCTGTGCTGTTCCTTGAACTCGAAATGTCCTTTGCCCCAGTTCCGTGCCTCTGTACTGGGTTGTGGTAATGAGGTCTTGATGGTGGAGCCATCTTTCCCTGGTGCCTGCAGTACATTTATTGGTTAGAGGAAGTCTGCCTGCTTCTTAAGCTGTTTCAAAGCCAATGCCTTGTTATGGGATATTCATGATGTTTCTTGTTTTCTGTTCTTCTACTTTAAAACATTTGATGATTTTTACAGTTCACTTAAGAAGTAATATTCCTCGGGGCACCTGGATGGCTCAGTCATTAAGCGTCTGCCTTCGGCTCAGGTCATGATCCCAGGGTCCTGGGATCGAGCCCCACCTCCTGCTCCGCGGGAAGCCCGCTTCTCCCTTTCCCACTCCCCCTGCTTGTGTTCCCTCTCTCGCTGTGTCTCTCTCTGTCAAATAAATAAATAAAATCTTTTTTTTTAAAGAAAAGACAGGATTAAAAAAATACTTCAAATAATTCTCATTTTCTATTTAGCAAGATCTGATATGAGCAGGAATAATTAGAGTGATAAAAGTCTAACTGGCACTAGTAAATTTGACTAAAAGCCAAGAGCAGCACAGCCAGGACATTTATGTTCATGTTTAAATTACTCAAGTGTTTAATTGTTTAATTTCAGTTTCAATTACCAAATGCCCTTACTTTTAAAATTAGTCCTTTGAGTATTAGCTGCATGATGTTGTTATTAAAGTAGAAAATCTGCTATTATGGTTTTAGAGGATTATTACAAAGTTGTTGGCATATGTCTTGTTTAATAAATACGTTTAATTGTGCATGTAATCTGGTAATGTAATAATGATGAATTACATTTTACAGAAATGTAGAATGACTATTTTTTCTTAGGGTAAAACAAAATTACTTTTTAGGGTTTATTTTCCCGAGGAAATATTTTACTATAAAAATACCTAAGATACCTCTTGCACCATGTAATTTTCCATAAAGGGAGAGACTTAATGGAGATTTAACACTAACAATCCCCTCCCATATAAAAGAGGTTAACAGTAGGGAAATGAAGTCCAACTAACAAGAAAGTGATGTTTATACCTTTAATGCTTTCTCAGTTTGTCTTAGCCCTAGAATCCTGAGAATATGACAGAGTAGCCCATATAGTACATCAGTGTATTTTTATTCCATGAGGCACCTTCCCGTTTAGATAGGAACTTGCAGCTGCTATTAATGTTAATGAGCTTCTCTAGTCAAGAAAGTCCCTTGAGCTCATCCTGAATCACAGTACCTTGGGCAAAACCATCTGATTGGCATTATATTGTTCATGCTTCCATCAGTTCTAGTTGTCTCTGTTGAATTCTAGGGGGGAAAACAAATTGTTTTAGACCTGTATCTCAGAATATGAAATTTTAGAATTTTAGAACTCAAGTATATATATTTTTTCTAGATGATTTTGGTCTCTCGGTTGATTCTTAGATGAAGTCTTTGCGTCGAGAAGTATTGCTTAATTGACGTTTGCCTTCATTTGGTGGGTGAAGAAATGGAGAGATTTTTTTTCAATGTTTTGTATAAGATTGCCTAACAGAGAAAAGGCTAAAATCCAACTCCAATAATTAAAAATTCAATTGATAGATTACTAATTTGTTTCCACATATTGAGAGGAGATTGAATGTTTTCAGAAATCTTGGGTATAAGTTTATGATGGGTCCGTAGAATGTTAAGCAACTAAAAAATAAGATAATTATTACCTCTAGGGCAAACAACAAGTTGTACTAGAAATTACACCATGAGGCTCAGCTGTAAACAATATTTACACGATCATGTTACTTTAAACACTGATTATTGATTTAACAAAAAATAATACAACTGTGTTGGGAAGATGAGGTAAGAGGAGTTGTGTGTGTGTGTGTGTGTGTGTGTGTGTGTGTGTGGTGGGGGTAGTGGTCTGTAGTCTGTTCTATTGGCAAGGAGTCTGATTTAGGTGGGCTAATGTTTGTAAACATCTGGGATGAACAGTGGAAAAACAGATTCCATACTCGATGAGGAACCTTAAGAAAAACTAATCATAACCAGCTGTGGCAGCACTGTTGCCAGCCCCACCCCCATTCTGTCAGCCCACCTGCATTTGCCGCAGCTGTGGTCAGTCCCGGACACGTGGGGCTTCTCAACATCTGCCACCCAAGGGCTTGCTTTGGTGTTGCAGGAGTTGGGCTGGGCACAGGTGCAGCCTCTAAGAATGGAGTTGGTTCTGTGCTCAATCCTCAGCCAATGAGGGATGGATGTTGGTAGGTAAATGCCCCAGTTCCCTGTGCTCAGGTTTGTAGGTTCTGAGTTGTGTGCCGCAGAGTGGCTCAGATGGATCCAGCAGGACTGTGCTCTGGGTGTCTGTCAGGTATCCTACTCCTGGTTATGGCTTATATATGGCTTTTTTCTTTTCCCCACTTCCTCACTGGTCCCTTCTGGGACCACTTTTCAAATAAACTATCTGTAGTTTTTAAAAAAAATTATTTATTTGAGACGGGGAGAGAGCACAAGCAGGAAGGAGGGTCAGAGGGAGAGAGAGAAGCAGACTCCCCTCTGAGCTGGGAGCCTGACGCGGGGCTCCATCCCAGGACCCTGAGATTATGACCTGAGCTGAAGGCAGACGCTTAACCGACTGAGCCACTCAGGCACCCCACTACCTTTAGCTTTATGTCAGGATCTGCTTTGGGGGAAACCCTAAGATACCGTCACATAGATAAAAACTTCGAATCTGCCTCCATGGGTTTTTAAGTCTAACAATCCTCCATGTGGGTTTTCCTTGCTTAAACACAGAAATGACTTCTCTTTGAATTTAGCTTTAAGGAAATAAAATCAACTTTTGGTAACAATTTTGGATTGATCTGTGAAGTATGGTGTTTTTGACGTCATTGCTCACTAAAAAAAATACTGGGGGGCGGTGTCCCTGGCTGGCTCGGTGGGAGGAGCATGTGACACTTGATCTCGGGGTGTAAGTTCAAGCCCGATGTTGGTTGTAGAGAGTACTTAAATAAAACTTAAATGCTAGAGGAAAAGTGCTGGTAAATATACCCTTTCCTTTGTCAGTTTTCTTTGATACTTTAATTCAATTTTTTTTCTTTTAAAAATGTTTTAGAATTATCTCAAACTGTTAATGGACCCAGAAAGTAAAGTGATAAATTTTTCTAGAAATTTGCAAAGATGCAGAAGTGGTAGCATGAGGTGATAATGCAGTAATTATTGCCTAAAAAAGGTGAGAAAATGTGTGAGAAAAGAGTTAATTCAAATCTCCATGAAATAGGAAAGAGGCTACAATATTGGTAAGGATTCCACCTGCTCTGTTTTTCTGTTGCTTAATCTCCTTTATATATCTTGAAACACAGAACTGTTTTCATTTGCATGTCTTGTGGCCTTTGTGTATGTATGTGTGCCCACCATTGCAAACCCAAAGTTACTTTCAGGTTTTGAGAGTTGAAAATAATTGAAACTGAGTACATATGCAAATAATTTTGATTTTTGTAAGACCATCAGTGGCGATTTGAGATTTCTTTGGTGATGCTGGAACTTTTGAGCAGGATGGGTGGGCATGAGAGCCAAGTGGAAGATCATGACGTTTGAACTCAAGGCCCCATCTTCGCCTGTTCCTAACTATGTACACCTGGGCAAATGTTATTTTCTCATCTGGAAAACTACTTTGTAAGGTAGTTACACAGATGAAACGAGATAATGCATATGAAGTACTAAATAGAGTGGCCTCTACCAGAGAGTTCCATAAATGCTAACGTAGTGTGAGGCAGAAATCTTGAAGTAATCTGAGCAGGATGGCTATCTCCCGTTTCTATTTATATATTAGCAACTCTAATTTTTGAAGAAATGTGGTTTTGAGTTTATAACTTTGCATGCGAGCTTTTCAGACTTGTTCATTTAGTGTACTAACCTATTAATATTTGTTACATGGTTTAGGACTAGATGTTTCAAGAGGAGAAGTGAAGTATGGATTTTTCCCTCAAGTTGTAATTTCAACTCTGGTATCCTTGCCAAAAATACTTTGGCTGTGGAATTGGTATTCCAAGTAACAGCATATGTTTGATCTACCCCATTCCTTTTGAAAACTCACTCTTGGCCCAGCACCAGGATAAGTACTTTATTTCAGGCTTCTCCTGGATATTGTATCTTAGTCCCTAAAATCTTTAAAGTGGCTCCCAAAACCTAACTTAGGCCCCTGTCATTTCAGGGTGCCACATGGCTTACTTTCGGGGTAGTGTCATACTTGAGAAAACTGTTTAGTTACTAACAGTAATTAAGGTATTAAAAATTGATCCCAATATAATTATTCCTTCCATAAAGCATGTTGAGTAATGCTTACCACCTGATGAGTGCTTAAACCTAGTAAGCTTCATTCTTAGGCACTTCTCCCATTATTTAAGTTATATACTTAGCATAAGTCAAGTCTGTTCTCAAGTCTATTTATGTCAGTTATATTTGGTATTATAACTGCAATGTAGTTACATAAATTATGTAAATTTATGAACTATGAGTATGTAAAAGTTTTCTTTGAAATTACATCCAATACTTTAGGAAAACTCAAAGGCATCCTGCTAGAAAAAAAACTGTCCGATTAGATGTTTAACATTGGAAAATATAAATTAAAAGTCTGAAAGTGTTCTGTTCTTAGATTGATGAGCAAATGTCTTTGCATTCTTGTTGTACTTTGAGCAAACTGGAAATCAGACAGTGTATTTTAAGGGTAGCTCATGTAAGAGAAGTGTTGTACTCCAGTTGGTGGAGTTACACCGAAAGTCTTATTTTATTTTTTTAATTTAATTTTTTTTTTTTTAAGGGTCTTAGCTAGAGTGCAAGTGTGAGCGGGCATGCGTGAGCATGAGCAGGGAGAGGGGTAGGGGAGAGGGAAAGGGAGAAGCAGACTCCCTGATGAGTCCAGAGCCTGTGGGGATCCCAGGACGCTGAGGTCATGACCAGTCAGACACTTAACCTACTGAGCCACCCACGTACCCCCTTGTTGGTATTTTATAGTAAAAATAGATGGCTTGGATGGTGGGGAAAAAATCAGATGTCCACACATTGGGCAGCAGCAAAAGAAAATATTAATTGAATGATTTGTTGAGTAATCATTTATCAGAATATTTTGTGGATGAATATTTTTCAATATTGATAAACGGTCCCAAAGTGGAAGGTGTTGCTTATAAAACCAATGATCTGAAAGTAGAGTATGTGTCATCAAGTTGGAAAGAAACAACACAGCAGTGGCCTGCCCCTGGAGCTTAAAAATTTACATTTGAGGTTATTGATCAGCAAATCCTAGAGCATTTAAAAGTATGAATTGTTTGTCTTCACTGGTTAACTACAACTCAAAGAATAAGGTGTGGATGAACTCTGGACGAAGAATCTGTTTTTTTTTTTTTTTTTTAAGATTTTATTTATTTATTTGAGAGAGAGAATGAGAGAGAGAGAGAGCACATGAGGGGGGGGGGGCAGAGGGAGAAGCAGACTCCCTGCCGAGCAGGGAGTCCGACGTGGGACTCGATCCCGGGACTCCAGGATCATGACCTGAGCCGAAGGCAGTCGCTCAACCGACTGAGCCACCCAGGCGCCCCGAAGAATCTGTTTTTTATGAAGTTGTGTATTTTTTGAAAAAAACTGTGCCTGAAGAAAAAAAATTGTTCATTTAGCTATCCTTTACATCCCAATTTTTAGGACAAGGTAGGGGATATAAATACCTTCCTGTTCCTTAGCAGATAAAATAACATCATTGATCTAGTCAATGAAGGGCTGAGTATTTCTGAAATCAGTATAGAATAATACAAGTGAAAATTTTTGACTTTTAATTTGGAAACAATTGAAGATAAAAATGTAGCTGAGATAAAATTGAGTCAACAACATATTAGGTAGTATTTAAAATATTGGAGTAAAATAGTTCCCAGTTCAGCTTATACTGCATTTTAGGAAACCAGACTAAACTTGACAACTCCTGCAGAAAATCCAAGTGTTGAAGAAGAAAATAGAGGACTTGGTGTATTAGCTAATCTCAAACAAATCAAGGGTTCTAGTAGATTTTTTTTTTTTTTTAAGGAAGATTGTATACAACAGAAGATTAAGCATGACAATTTGTTGGAAAATGAAATGGTGAGTGATGTAGAAATCGTTCATGCCAAAATAAAAAATGGAGCTGAACATGAAGGAAAAGATAAAAACAAATCCAGAGGCAAAAATGACTCGTTGTGGCCAAAAATTTGCCCCTTTACAGTATACAGGATCACAGCCTGAATTGACACTCTACAATATGGTACGTAAACATGGAAGAATGACATTGAAAAATAGTTTTCCATCCTTAAATTTTTTAGATGAGTATATTTTAAGCTGAAATAAAATGTTCATTATGATTTTTAAAATTGTGCTTTAACCAAAGTTAACCTGTCAACAACCAATGCTGAGTTAAATAGAATTTCTACTATATTCTTGAATATCTAAGTTTCAATTACCACTTCTGGGTAGATTCTTAAATTGTATTGAGTAATAGGGATTGAAACTGGAATGAAGTGTAATCTTTTTAGTGTGGAGGGAGAGTTGAGAGGCATCCAGAGTCAGAAGCCATTCCCCGCCCCTCCCATACCCACCTCCCCCACATCTTCCAAATGACACAGTAGTTTGTTCATAGGCCAAGAGCAAGGTGACTGTCGAGGTGGGTAAGTGACTTGAAGCTGTGATTTTTGACCCACATTGCTTAGACTGCACTGGGACATTTCCTACACCAGTTAAATAAGTACATACCGGTAGACTGGGGAACTGAAAGCCATTAGGATAGTCCCAGAGTTAGCCTCATGGGATAATCTGACTCAGCCATTAACACCACACATCCCCTAACTGCAGTCCCACCTTCTTCAGCTGCAGCTTTGCCGTGTTACCAACAGGTGAAGTCAGGAATGGTGGCAATTTTGTGGGCTAATAAAAATTATTATGGGATTATAAAACTATCTACATGGAAGGCTTTTATGTGCTTCTGTTTTAGTTACACTTTTTTTCTTCCTATTTTTCTCCCATCACCCTTCGGCTATTACAGAGTTGAGGGAATCCCTTGTGGATTGTGTGAGCTTCAGAGGAATAAAGCAGACAAAAGACTTGGTTCACTGTTCTTACTGTCTACTTGAACACCCACCAACTGTTTCCTTTTCACAGTGAACAGGCCTTAATATGCATCACACTACAAACTACAGAGCTTCAATTAAGTGATTCAGTCACTTTATTTTGGTCATTATGCAGAATTGACAGAAAGTTTTCCTCCCGCTCCCAGAAATTGCTGATATTCCTTTGGGAGAGCTAAATAAAGACACTGTTTTAAGAGGAACGTTAAGAAACCTGACAAATGAGAACATCAGACAGCAGAAGTCAGCACGTGTTCAAAGGAAAGTGACTACAACTTCTGTCACTGCATTTTCAGAAAATCTTGGATGATTAATAAAATGTTCACGTATTTTCTAATGTGTTTTCACAACATGATGGACTTTAGGAGGCATGCTTGTGGGTGTAGTGGGCTTTTCTTTTACAAAAGATCTGAATCAAAAGACAGTTTCTAAGGTTTTTTTTTTTTTGGTCTTAAAAATGTAATATTGAAATATTGGTATATAGTTTTGCTACGGTTATAACTAACTCTCCTTCTCCCTAGCTTTGGATCAGAATAGCAAGCTACTTTATCATTAGTAATACCAATAGGGAATTCATATATATATATATAGTAGATGTATGGCTACATCCCTTTGAACTTAGAGGAACTGAAAATACAAAAAAAAAAAAAAAAGCCCAAACCTATCGTTTTCCTGTATTCATGAACATCCCTTTATCATCAAACTCCCTCGTTAATGTCATGTCACTTCCTGTTCCTCTTTGTTTTCAAGGTCTTCCATTTCACCCCATTGTAGCTCTAGATGATAACATCTGGCTCTTGTTTTTCTAAGGAATTTATCTACCAGGCTAGAAAGATGGTTGGTACACTCTTGGCAATGTTGGATGAATACAGGGGATCTCAATCTCTTTTCTTACATTTCTGTCACAGCCCATCCTGTCTACTAATCTTGCTTTTCGCTGCTCCTTATGGGCATCTCCAATCATCCTAGTCTCCTGCTTTCATCTAGTTTATTTGGTAGAATTGTGATTATCCATCTCAAGGGTCCCTTCTCCAGCGCTTTGATCTAGTACAGTTCTCTCACCATGTGTGGTTTATCAGGCTTTCATTTCTTTTTTTTTTTAATTTTATATTATTTATTTGACAGAAAGAGTACCAGGGAGAGAGCATGAGTGGGGGGGGGCAGGGAGGGAAAGCCCGAGGGAGAGGGACACACAGACTCCCCGCTGAGCAGAAACCCAGATGTGGGGATTGATCCCAGGATCTTGGGATCATGACCTGAGCTGAAGGCAGATGCTTAACTGACTGAGCCATCCAGGTGCCCCCAGGTTTTCATTTCTTTGGTACCTCACTACACCCTTCCATACATCCTTACCACCTAACTCCTTAACATGTAGTCAACAGTAGTATACACCAAGCCCTGCCCTCTTATATCTGTTTTATTTATACTCACTGTAAATGACTTATGGTCTCTATTAGAGTATGAGTTGCTCTCCTAATTTAAGGGAGATTGGACTACCCAGTAGAACTACAGATCTACATGTGACATGTATTTCATAGACCCTGTTATTTGCTTTCATACTTTCCTAGTATTTTCAGAAGATGTTTCTTTCTGTAAAGCTTGTCCCTAGATTTTGGGATCCCAGCCCCATACTTAGTTATATTCATGGATTGTTTGAAATCTTCTATTCTTTTAGTTCTGTTTCAATTTATTTTGCCCTTGGTTTAGTATTGAATATTTCTCTTCCAGTTTTGTTTTCTCTCCTAATTAGTTGGGTAGACATTTTTTTTTTTTTTAAAGATTTTATTTATTTATTTGACAGAGACAGAGACAGAGATAGCGAGAGCAGGAACACCAGCAGCGGGAGCGGGAGAGGGAAAAGCAGGCTTCCCCTCAAGGAGGGAGCCCGATGTGGGACTTGATCCCAGGACCCTGGGATCATGACCTGAGCCGAAGGCAGACGCTTAACGACTGAGCCACCCAGGCGCCCGGGTAGACATTTTTAAGGAGACATTTTCCCTCATCTGTTAAGAGACACTACACCCCTTCCCTCATCTGTTGTGTTCAAATAAGAAAGGTAAGTTAGGAGTGCTTGGCTGGCTCAGTTGGTGGAGTGTGTGACTCTCGATCTCTGGGTTGTGAATTCAAGCCCCATATTGGATGTAGAGATTACTTAAAAATAAAATTAAACAGGATAAATGTTTATCTCATTTGTTTATCTTTAAGATTATGATTTTTTCTCTGAAGGTGGCTAATTTTTAAAAAAAAATGTTGTCACAAACTCCTGGGTTGAGTCCTTATTGAGGCTCAGGTTCTTCCAGATTTGATCACTGGGAGGCTCTTTAAATTGGTTCCTCAGTCTTTAGGGCACGGCAGGACCTTAGTAGTCTTTGATAGCTTTCCTGCTGTGTGGAATAACGAAGCATTCAAGTTCACTTTACTCATTTCTCGCCAAAGACTCAGTCAATTATTTCTCCAAGAAGCCCTGTTTTCTTTTGGTAGGAAATAGTCTTTCATCACCATAATCTGGGCACTAAAGAGATTCATTATTTCATTGTATCATTTCTATAAAGTGCTTGCTGGAATTTTCATTGGGATTGCTTTGAGTCTATAGATCAACTTCGGGATAATTGACCTCTTAATATTGAGTCTTCTGGTATATCACTTTACTCATTTAGGCCTTTGATTTTTCTCATAGTGTTCTCTTCTATAACACTGTATCCATATTTTAAAAATGTATGTGTTAATTTTTTGATGTTACTATAATTGGTATTGTGGATTTCATTTTCCAGTATTTTCCCTTGTTATCATATAGAAATAGAACTTACTTTTGTATATCGAACTTGTGTTCTGTGACCATATCAAGCGTATTTGTTTTAGTTGCTTTTTTTCTTAAATAGACTGTAGGATTTCCTACATAAGTGACAGTGTTGTCTCTGAGTACAGTTTTACTTACACTTTTCTGTTTGGATGCCTTTTATTTCTTTTTCTGGCTTTATTCACTGGCTAAAACCCAACAGTATAATGTTGAATAGAAGTGGTGAGGTTGGGCATCTTCATTTTGTTCCTGGTTTTAGGGAGAATATATTCATCAGTCTTTTACTATTAACTATGTTGTTAGATAGAAGTTTACGTAGATGTCCTTTATAAAGCTGGGAAAATTCTCTTCTATTCCTAGTTTGCTGAGAGGTTTTATTAAGAATGAATGTTGAATTTTGTCAAATGCTTTTTCTCCATCTACTGAGATAATTACATGTCTTTTTTATTTTGTTATATTGTGAATTACATTGATTGATACCTGAATATTAATCCAACCTTGCATTCCTGATTTAAAACCCTCTTGGTCATGCTGTATTACTCATTCGATGTATTTTCGTATCTAATGTGTTATTTAAAAAAAAATTTTCATCTATGTTCAGGAAGAGTGTTGGTTTACACTTGTCTTTTCTCATAATGACTTTTGTCGGGTTTTGGTATTAGGGTGATGTTATTCTCATAAAATGTGTTGGGAAAGATCCCTCTTCTTCAGTTTGCTGGAAGAACTTGTATAGCGTTCATAGTATTTAAGAGTTTGGTGTAATTCAGCAGTGAAGGTATCTGGGCCTGGAGTGTTCTTTGTGGGAAAGATTTTAACTACATACTCAATTTCTTTTTTTTTTTTTTAAAGATTTTATCTATTTATTTGACAGACACAGCGAGAGAGGGAACACAAGCAGAGGGAGTGAGAGAGGGAGAAGCAGGCTTCCCGCAGAGCAGGGAGCCTGATGTGGGGCTCGATCCCAGGACCCTGGGATCATGACCTGAGCCTAAGGCAGATGCCTAACCGACTGAGCCACCCAGGTGCCCCCATATTCAATTTCTTAAAAAGGCACAAGATTATTAAAGTTGTCTCTTTCTTTTTGAGTCAGCTTCGGTGTCTTCTAAGGAATCTGTCCATCAAGGTGGTTGAATTTGTTGCCCTAAAATTTATATATTTTTATTCTTCTCCTATCTGTAGGATCTCTAGTAATGTCACTCTCCTTCCTGATTTTGATAATTTGTATCTTCTCTCTTTTTCTCCTGATCATTATGGTTAGTAGTTTCCTGAGAGAACAGTACCAAGGATAAAGAACTGTTGCATAAATAAAATGATAAAGGGGTCAATTAATCAAGAGGATAGAACAGTTATAAGTGTTTACATACCTAGTAACAAATCTTCAAGGTACATTAAGCAAAAACAGAGAAATGCTGGAGAAATAGACAAATAGAGATTTCACCACATCTCTTAATTGTTGATAGAACAAGGAGAGTAATCAGAAAGGACAAAGAAGACTTTAGTAACCTTACCCAACTTTACTTAATTGACATTTACAGAAAATTCCACCTAACAACAAAATACACATTTTTATCAGGTGAATATGAAATATTTGCCAAGATAGTTCACTTTACGGTCTATAAAACAAGTCTAAAATTTAAAAGGGTTCAAATTATACAAAATATGTTCTCTGACTTCATTGGAATTTAGAAATCTAACATACGAAAAGCCCTCAAATATTCAGAAATTAAACAACATCTAAGAAAACCGTGTGTCAAATCAAAGGGATCTTAGAAAGTATTTTTCACTAAATGGAAATGAAGGCATAAAGTAATGTGTTGCTACAATGAAGTAGTGCTACAGGAAATTCATGGCACTAAATGCCTATATTAGAAAAGAAAAGTCTCCATTCAAAGACCTTACCTTAAGAAACGTCTACCTTTCAACTTAGAAACTAGGAAAAGAGAGAAACTTAAAACTACTAAGCAGAAGAAAGGAAGTAAAGAGTGGAAGTCATTGGATTCTGTGTGGGTTTTTTTTTTTTTTTCTCTGAAGAAAAACAATGAGCAAAACCGTCTTACTGGGAGCTTCCTTTCAAAGAAGATGGAAGACCGTAAAGGTCCTTGCTCACAGGGAGTTTATGTTCCAGTGGGATAAGATGAAAAAAAAAAAAATTGAAAATAAAGCTTATGAAGAAAATAAAATACAGATGATTGTATATTTTGGTATTAGTTATCAGAAAGGCCTATTTGAGTGGGGTTAGTGTTACATTTTTATCCATGTCTTGGATGACAAGAAGGTTGGGCCAAGATCAGGGTAAAAACCATTCAAGGCAGAACTAAAGGCTGATGCAAAGGCCCTGTGGCAGGCATAGTGATGTGAGGAAGAAATACACTCTTACATTGTTTAAGTCACTTGGAGTACCTTTTTTTGTTTGTTTATTCCCAACCTACCCAGGAAAGTTTATTTTAAGTATGTCTCATTTAGATCTAGCTGGATTTTTAAGCTGGCTTGAAAGTTTCTATATTTTAAAGCAGTCATTTAACTTATTTATATGTATAATTATAAACAAGTCTAGTCTTCTGCCTTTTTTTTTTTTTTTTTTTAGGTTTTATTTATTTGAGAAGGAGAACACATACAAGAGTCAGTACACAAGTCAGGGGGAGGGGCAGAGAGAGTGGGAGAGGGAGAAGCAGACGTCCTGCTGAGCAGGGAGCCTGATGCGGTACTCCGTCCCAGGACCCTGGAATCATGATCTGAGCCAAAGTCTGATGGTTAACTGACTGAGCCACCCAGGCATCCCAAATCTTCTAATTGTCATCTTAACTTTTCCCCCCAATTTATTATGCTTCCTTGTTTCGTTTTTACCTTTTTCTTTATAGAGTTTTAAACTTTTTTACTTTTTCCTGCTCCATTTTTTATGATGTTTTGGGGATTAAATATAAATTCTACAGTATTTTTACTTACTTTTTTTCTAAGTCGGCTCTACACCCAACATAGGACTCAAACTCATGACTCTGAGATCAAGAATCGCACACTCCACCAACTGAACTAGCCAGGTGCTTCAATTCTGTAGAGTTTTTTAATAGTAACATTCCAATTTATATTTTTCTTCAGTGCCTAAAATGATATATTTATTAAGTACACAAGAATCCTAACATATTTCTTTGTTTTCTTGAAGTAGTGTATATCTCACTTTTCCCCATCCTGTCACTTTCTATGTTCAGATTATCTTGGATTTTAGTTCTCAATTGTTATGTATTTTAAAATCAGTTAACCTGGGGTACTTGGGTGGCTCAGTTGGTTAAGCATCTGCCTTCAGCTCAGGTCATGATCCCAGGGTCCTGGGATTGAGCCCCACATTAGGCTCCCTGCTCGGTGGGGAACCTGCTTCTCCCTCTCCTACTCCCTCCTGCTTGTACTCTTCCTCTCTCTCTCTCCCTGTCAAGTAAGTAAATAAAATCTTTAAAAAGAATAAATAAAATCTTAAAAAAAAATCAGTTAAACTGAAACACCAATTTCTAGTTTCTTTGCTTAGCATTTTTTTTTGTTTGTTTGTCATACCTTCTACTTGGTCCTTGCTCTTACCTTTATTCTAGCATAATCACTTGACATGTTCACATCATCTCTTAATTGATGATGGGCGAAGACTCACTTTTGTAACTCTGGAGCTTGGCCTGTAGTAGATACATTCTAACTGTTCATTGAATGATTGTAAGCCCTTCTACTCCACCTCAGCCCTGTGCTTTGATCTGCTTCCCTGTGTTTTTAAGTTACCTCATTTTTCTGTGTCAGGGTCCTTAAATGGTATCAGAACCACAATGCTGTCGGCTCTGTGTGGGGCATACCACAGGGGCATCAGAATTAGCAGGAAACAGATGGAGCTCAGGGCTCAAGGAGCTTTCCTGAGAGGAGGCTTGTTGGCTTTGCCATTTGACCCTTGGCCAGTTGCTGAAATTTATTTCCCTAAACACTCATATGTATGGTGACATAGAATTTTTTATGTAGTTGAGATGGCAAAGGGATGGGAACATGAATGGAAGGACAGCTGTACATTGAGTGCTTACTTGTCTGATGGGAGAAGGGAGAAAACATGCATCTCAGGTTTTAGATGTGGGAGGAGTCTTCAGATGGTAGATGTATTTGGTCATACAGAATGAATATGCGACTCAAGGCAGGATAATTCCATAAATATTATTGACTGATTTGCACTGCCATGTTTCTCTTGTCATTCAGAAGGAAAAACCCCTTACTGCATGGGGAGAACACTCTACAAAATCCTAGATGTGTTGACAGGTTTATCCTAGACCTGTATTTTACGTTGATTTAATTTCATTCTATTCCTTCATCGCTTGGGATACACAGTAAATATTCTTCCTCTTTGGTTTACTTCTCTAAGGTATTTATTAGCTATTACGATTTCCTAGTAAATTCACGTGTTGTTTGGCCAGAGAGCTCATTATGTTCGCTTTTATACTCTTTATCTCTTCAGTTCTGTCCTTGTTATTTTACTCCCCGCCCTCCCATCGCCCACTTCAGTTTATGTCTACATAACTTGAGGCTTTGTTCCACAAGGCTTAAGAGTTCTTTGAGCAATCCCTTTTGTTTTCCTTTTCTGGAAGGTGGAAAGTACCATCAGGGACCAAGATCAACGTTGTCACAGGAGGATGAATTAGGACACTCATCTAGAACCTTGTACCAGAAGGGTAGGGGCTACGGTAAAGTGAATCCAACTAGTGGCCAGGATGGTCCTGCCCATGTTGCCTTTCAACCCCCTCTCTCCCGGTCCCCTTAGAACCTACAGAGGACACAGAGGCATCTGCAACCTCGGGGAGTAACTGATTTTCTGATCCTAGTGATCATCAATACTTACCTTCATCACCAATAAGAAGCGACCAAGGAAAAAGAAAGCCTAGTTCAGACTTTAAGAGGCTGTAAGAATACAGTGTATGTCGATAAGAAAAGCATTTTGTCATAGTCCCAAACTTAGACCTGCAATTAATAGCCTGATAGTTGGTGAAATTTTTGTCTTTCTCTATGGAATGCCCAGACTCTGAACTATGTAAAATATTCAAGCATTTGAAATCTACACTCACATGAGATTCACTCAGAATAGGCCTTTATGAATATTCATGTTGAAGTATTTAGCCTCAGGGTGTGAAATATTAATCTCTTACCTGAGTTTTACATCTAATTCTTTTTCAATGACACAGAGAAAAATTAAATGTTACCTGCCACCAGAGGCATCATTAGGATGAGCTTTTTAGGTTAAAGTCTAAAAGAAAAACTCATAGTCTCAAATAATTTTTTGGTGTTTCTCATGTGACAAGTAAAATTTATGAATATTACCATTGTTTTTGTTCATTAGTGACCTATCTATCCAGATTTGACAAGCAGTTACTAAGTCCATTCCCATTTAGTCAACATGAGCAATCCAAGTTACTGTGTGTGTGTTAGGATTTGTCACAAAGAGTACATGTATAGAGATAATGATGCTAATCATAGAAACTGTAAAGATAGACTTTGGTGAATAAGCAAGGAAAATAAGTACTCTAAATTGAGCAGGAGAAATAACGAAATAGCATTGGAGTACCTTTTTGTTGTGCTGTGCGTTTGTTTTTTTGGTGGCACGAGCCTTTAGGTGGCTTTATATGAAAGGGTGGGATATATGAGAAAAAGGCAGCTGAGGGGTGTTTTTTAAAAAATTTTCCTTATCATTAAAATAATTTTTCACTAAAGAGCATTTAGAAGTAGTAATGGATACATAAAATTAAAAAAAGTTATGAATGTAGGGGCACCTGGGTGGCTCAGTCGGTTAAATGGCTGCCTTTGGCTCAGGTCATGATCCTGGGGCCCTGGGATTGAGCCCCACGTCCAGCTCCCTGCTCAGCAGAGAGCCTGGTTCTCCCTCTCCCTCTGCCTGCCACTCTATCTACTTGAGCTCTCTATCTCTCTGTCAAATAAATAAAATCTTAAAAAAGTTATGAATGTACCACCAGGAAAAACCACCACTATGATTTCAGTTTCTTATGGTTTATTCAGTGTTTTAAAATATGTACATTTTATAAAAGTAGAGTCCTGTACTGTTTTATAACCTGTATTTTAGCAATTATTAGGATGGCATCATTTTCAATAACTGCATGGTATTATATGGATATAATAATTAGGTATTTTTGGTATTTAGGTAGTTTCCAATTTTATGATGTTATAAATGGCATTATAGTGAACATCCCGAAAGCTAAATTTTTGCATGTATTATTTCTTTATTCTTGGGATGAATTTCTAGATCTGTAATTGCTTAATCAAATAAGATGCACATTTTAACACTTCAGATTTTATTATCAAATGGCCCTCCTGAAAGAATGCACCAATTCATACTTCCACACCTTCCCTAAAGCCAGTAATTATCATTAAAATATATATATTTGCTAGTTTCATAGGGGAAAAAATGAATAACTGATTTTTAAATTTTAACTGATCTGAAATTTCTACCTTTATTTCATATGAAGTATATTTTTAAGGGTAATTTCTTGATGAAGAATAAAAGACCAAAAGAAAATGTTCTTTTCCTTTCTACTGGGACAAGATAGAATACTTTTAAAAGAAAGGATTGTTTCATGTTAAGGATTAGCAATAATTTCATAGTTGTGGAAATCATGGCATTGGTAAGGCATCCCTCTCTTGAAATAGAGATCTTTTCCCACATCTTTTTATTACAGTTCAGTTCATTGTGATGAGATTTTATCTGTATATAATTCAGCGAATTTACATTTGAAAAACTAACCATGGGTTTGTAGACCGAAACCATCCCTTGAGTCTTATGACTGCAAGTGTCTGATTTGGGGTTATAATTAAGAATCAAACGGGTAGCCTTGGACATAGGCTAATCAGGAATAGGTAGATCACTTACATAGTTTGGGTTTAATGTTACATGGAGAGAAGAATGACAAATAGCATGAAAGGATAGTATTCTAACCAATATACAGTATTTATATTCTTTTAGAAAAATTACTATTATAATAAAGAAAATGTTAGTTTGGGCTGAGGTAGTTACTACTGAAAGTTCACTAACATGTTCATGCATTGACCTCACCAGCTCAATTTTGAACTCTGCTACAAGGTTAGATCCATTTATTTTGGCAGCTTTGTTGGAAGATTAGCCTGGGTATTGGGAATTCCAATGAAAAAGTGTAGCCTGGAGGCATCCTGCTTGTGTCTACTTATTTAAATGCTCCTGGAATTTGGCCTGTCATCACTCATATTGGCTAGATTACGGGAGGTATTTGGTAGAAACATGGTGTTAGATTATCCAGTTTATTTATTTTTTTTCATTGTTGTTCTAAGACTCTAATGGTGATTACCTTTGATGATGGTTTTTCTGTTACCCCTTACCTATTGCGATCATTTTTTTGTTTCCCCTGTCCCAAGTACATTATTACCAGATTAAATGTACTAAAGAACATGAATTTCCTGAGTTACAGACAGGTCCTATCCCATCATACCAAAATTCCATTTGAAATCTTGAGTGGCTGTCCTTGCCTGTGGAATTAGGTAGGAATCATTTATCTGCCAATCAAAGTACATTGCGGTAAAGATCATTGCCTGCCTTTTCAGTTTCCTCTCATGATTCACCTACAGTGTTTTGAACCCTGAATAGAACTCTTGATTTCCTACCTTCATAAAAAAACAAAACAAAACAAAACTTTTCTCTCAACCTGCAGAGAGAATTTTGGCATATAGGTTTGGGGGAGATCTTCAACATTCATGCTCTCTGATTTTCTCTATCTGGAACATATATTCTTGCCTCATTTCTAATTGAAATGGTGTATTTCCTCTGATTTTCTGTGTACTTGATTCATATTCCCTTTAAGATAACATTGATCATGTTCTATCTTATTTTATGGTTTATGTACTTATTCCCATTAAAGATTAAAAATTGCTTGGGATCAGGGACTGATTTCCTTATTTTTGAATTCCTCGTAGTACCTAGTATGGTGCTGGGCATTCATGAGGTTATCAGTGAATACTTAAATGAAGATGTATTGGGAAATGACTGGCATTATTGTTAATGTGATTTTGTGGGTATTATGATAGATGGTGAAATTTGAGGACACCCAAAACCTTCAATTTTTGTGCATAGAAACAAAGATTGTAACTCTGAGGAATCTTTTTTTTAGGCTTAAAAAAACTTAAAAAAAAAAAAACTTAAAAAACCTGATAAAACTTTAAGTTGATAAAAAAAAAAGTTGGAGGGAAAATTACCACTCTTAGATAGCATTGAAGGCTTACCTGAGAGATGGCAGTGAACGTAAAATACATGAATTTTCTATTTGTCCAATTTCTTGAGTCTGTGAATGCCATATTCTACCATCCCCATGGGATTTAAATAAACCTCAGGCATTTTTTTTTCCCCTTAGAGTCAACCAGTCATTGTACCTAATCTCTTTAGATAACAGCTTTTGGATTCCTTGCCTCCCCTTTAGCTCAGCCTGAATCATGTTAACAACAGCCTGACTGAGTCCCTTCCTAAAGCATCCCTACTCTCAGGGCACTGGAGACAATTCAGTCATCTGCAGAAATGTTATCAGTAAACCCTACCCCAACCTCACTGGTGGCTTCCTATTGATGAAATCCAGACACAATCTTTGCAGTCCATGCTTTGGCTAATCTGGTTCCATTCTACCTGTGCAAGCTATCTAAGCTTTTTTGTTGTTGTTGTTTGTTTCTTGGAACAGGCACTTTTTACTTAGAGAACCATAACTTGGGGGTTTTTTAAATCCAACATGGTTAATTTTCTTATACGACATCCTTAGTTTGTTATGCATGGAGCAGGTTTCTCTCTTCCTCCTCACTCTTTACACTTTCTTTCTCTAGCTAGGTCCTATTTATTCCTCAAGAATTGCCTGCTGCTCAGCTTCCCTTCTCTGTCCCATTTATTATTGTCTGCTGCATATACCTCATTTCCCCAGTAGATTGAGCCCTTGCACACGGTTGGTACTTTGGTAAATGTCTAGTGTTGTAAGGTGGGAATCAAGGTTGGTGTTTCTTTTGTATTGCCTTGGTACCTAGCACCAGGTTAGGGAATGCTCATTGAACATCTGAGGGTCTGCAATTTGGGGAAAAAGTTCTATCTATGATAGATGATGTTGTCTTTCAGAAATTTTGACATATTTCCATGATAATTTTGTCTATTAAAATGAATTTTTCCTTTCCCCAACTTATAAAAATACTTAACCTTTCATTTTTACTGAAACACCTTTCACATGATAACTTTAGAACATACAACAAATACAATGAAATTTAGCATCTTCTTGTGCATGGCCAGAGGAGATTTATGTGTAAACCACCATGTTATGTTGGCTATTGGTTGAATCTGGGTGGGCATTAAATACGGGGCTGACAACTTCCAGCCCCTGTCGCCTTGTGTCTATTGAAACCAAGTTAGACAAAAATTCTTTAAGATCAACCTAAAGTAACTTGAGAATTCTGGCTTTATAGAGGTTGCTGATGTGATTAATATGTTCTGTGTCCCAGGCTAGTCCGGCCCAGATGACAGTGTGTAGTGGCACTCCCCACAGAGAAATGATGATGATGACTTATTCTCTGAGTTAAAAGATGAAATAGTTCCAGAGCTTTCTGATGGCTGCTTTGAAAGCTGCTCTCTCTTTCTACTTGTAGAAAACATTTATGTATCTAAGTATTATTAAAAACTAATCATTGCAGTTTTTCGCTTTGTCCCAAATTAGATGGTTTCTTGCAGCCTAACACCTGATTGAGCGCTCTTTTGTTATTTAGATTTTTTTATTTTGGTATAATATTTAACCACTGGTAAAGCTCTGTGTACATCAGAGGATCCAACCATGCCAGGAAATAACATAGGCCATGGAAAAACTATTTACATGTTTTAAAAAAGCCATCATATTTATGTTGATAGAGAGCTCTGTATTTTCTCCACAAGGGGGCAGGAAAGTCTGGGCTGTAAATTTAATTTTTCATGAAAGCCTTTATGGGAAGAAGTGCTTTACTCAATCTTCCATATATGCTTTTTAAAATATAAAATTTTTTCCAGTTTAAAAAAGTTCCATGAGTGGATGATTTTTAATGTTTCTCTTACCTTCTGGGAGGTTACTCTGCAGCTGTGTTCATCACTTTTTCCCTCCTCTAGATTCTAATCATAGGTTTTAATTACTGGACTAAGTGTTGTGAGGTTACTGTTACCAGTGACCAAGGCAGCTCGTTTTCATTGACTCATGATTGTGGACCCTTAATAGATGCATGGGAGAAAGGAGAAGACCAATGTTGCACTACTGTCTGTGCCAATGACAAAATAACACCTGTGTCAAAGCAAAACAATCACATAATATGTTTGAGATCAGCTCTTATCATCTATACATGTTCATACATTCTCCTGCTCATATTAAGTTTTATTCTGTACCGTTTCCCACTGGCTCCCACCCCCATACTGCTTTTGTACTTCTTGTTAGGCAAGCTTTAAATTACAGGCCATGCTACAAAACTCACCGAAATCTGTGATATCAATAACTGATCTCTTGAGATCACGACAGGGTTGGCTTAACACCGTGGGACTCACTGCATTGAGACAACAACAGGCTATACTGCGAAGGAGACCTCTGACAAATTCAGTCTATTTTCGTAAAAATACAGTTGGGGAAATACTTGAAAAATTCAGATTTGAGGGTTGCCCCTATATTCCCTCCTCTACCATATGAAAGATAAACTGTAAAACAGTAAAGCATTAAAGAGTCAATTTCTGTTTAAGGCTGATAGCGACTCTCCCCGGTAGGGCATGAAATTAAAATGTGTGCACAGAACCAAATGATTGCTTCAGTACTGTGTTTTTAGTCGAAGTTGTCCTCTTGAAACAGTTAGTGCTGCTAAAAGGAAGTGAAGTGCAACAATGCAGGTGGCAAAAGATTTATTCAAAGAGGATGTTTATATAGAAACAATATTGACAGCTACAGACCTAATTGGTTGGCATAGCTTGGTGACAGGCGTGGCAAAAAGATGTGGAAAAGATGGCATAGAAGTAACATGGGAGCTTGATTTACGTGTGAGAGGCAAGTGTAACTAATATCACTATTTGGATGCCACAAGTAGGAGAAACATGGCCACCCACATGCACTATTTTTTACGATATGGTTGCTCAGAAACACACAAGTCATTTGGCACTCTTTCCTTGAAGTACCATGGCAGTTTGCAGCGTTAGGAAAGGTTTGCTTGAAAAATCTCTTGATTTACTCCTAATTGGAGATACAGGTGGCAACATGGGTTTGGGAAGAAAAATTAAGCGGTAAAATATTTAGCAGTCCTAAAAGTTCATTTCAATTCTGTTGAATGTCTTATGTCTGTTTTTCATAGCTTGTCTTCTTTTGAAAACACAAACAGTGGGGTTTAGCTGTTGTTCTTCAGAAGTAGTATAATGGGTGGTGTTAAGTGCACACATGCATACGTATGTGTAATTTATATATATATATTTCTTACTTTTACATTATAACTAATTTTTGCCTGAACTTAACATGGTTAGTCATGGTTGAGGAGTGGTATCATAGCAATTCTGGCTTTCTTCCAGCAGGCAGTCTTTTGCAGAGGGGAAAATAACAAAGTTGAGCAACAATCCCATAGTACAATGTGAAGAAGAATGTACTGAACAGACTACCCAAAGGAAACATGAGGAAAACATCTTATTATAAGATATATATTTAATATGTTTTTCATATTTGGAAAGAGAAGTGAATGTCTGGGAATGTCCTTTGATTCCCTGGCCAGAAGGATTTTTGTTACTTTATGTACCTTTCCCCAAATCCCAATTCTTTAGATTAGAAATGATTTATTTACAGAGAAAAGAACAGTACTTTGATATGCTATACTAATGTTAAACATTTATGGGTTTTAAAAATATTTATGAATGTGTAAAAGTTATTAAAGCCAATGTGCTTCTGGTTACCTTGTGATCAGGTATAGTATGAGTGAAAAAAATGGGTATTTTTGTAAAAGAAAAAGATGAGAAAATAAATGTCAGTAGATCGGTAAAGTTTAATCTTAGGGTATGTGCATGGGTCTGTTGTGTGTATAATTTAAGATACTTATTCTTGTGTAATATAGATTTAATATATATTTGTTGAGTCATGATAAATTATAATGTTAAAGCTCCAAGAAAATTTCCTTACAGCTCTTCATTCCTAGTTGCTCAAAAATATAATAACAAAATTTTTTAAAAATAAAAACTTTCACAATTTGCTCTTTATGAAAAAAACATTGCACTGCTTTATTTTGGGCATTAGTTTTAGAGGAAGATAATTTTTATTTGCTCTGTAAGATTCAGGTCTTATTTTTGTTGGTAAAAAAATGTTCAATAAATTTAAATGAAATTACACATACTAGTAGGATACAGAGAGAGAGGCCGTGGAGTATTTCAAGTAAATAACAAATAAAAGTAAACGTTTATACTTTCATTAACTCCATTTTTCTAGAGTCCTCTATAGCCCTTACAAGGATAAATGCCCTTCTAGCAACATTAATGGCAACCTAACACAAATCAAGCAACGTCCTTTTTGTTTTTCAAGGAAATCAGACTCCAAAATTTATTTCAGAATAACAGGATTTTAAATCCTTTTTCGTTTTCTCTTTGCATCTGAGATTTGTAAGTATAAAATGATACTTAAAAAAAATACACCCCAGGGGCGCCTGGGTGGCTCAGTCAGTTAAGCGTCTGCCTTCGGCTCAGGTCAGGATTCCGGGTCCTGGGATTGAGCCCCACAAAGGGCTCCCTGCTCTCCCTCTCCCCCCGTTCATGCTCACTTGCTCGCTCGCTCTCAAATAAATAAAATCTTAAAAAACAAAACATCCTGGTCTTTATATGGTCATTAGAAGAGGGAGTACACAGGTGAGAGAATCTGTGTGTATTGAGGAGATGTCCTCTTCCTGCTTCCCCTGTTCCCACTGTCCAGGCCCCTTTTGTAGCTTCATAGTCAACCAGGGCCCAAACAAATTAGAGCCTTACAGACCTCTTTTTGCTGTGGGAAAGTTGGAGATGGTCCCAGTCCAGGCAAGCTTTGTTATTTATATCCTTCTAATTTTACCACCTTAAATTTGTTGTACTTAAGGATAATTGTTGACCCCTCTAGGGAATTTCCATACACATTTACAACTGTCATGGTTACTTAATTTGTGCAGAAAAAGAATATTTTCATCTTGATCCCATTATTGAGACTGGGAGATGAGGCAGGGAGGGCCTGTTGTAAAACTGTACAATTTTTTAAAATGTAATCTCTACACCCATCGTAGGACTTGAACTCACGACCTCAAGATCAAGAGTCCTATGCTCCACCTATTGAGCCTGCTAGACATCATAAGACTCTACAGTTTTGTTTTTTTTTTTTAAAGATTTTATTTATTTATTTGAGAGAGAGAATGAGAGAGAGCATGAGGGGGGGAGGGTCAGAGGGAGAAGCAGACTCCCCGCCGAGCAGGGAGCCCGATGCGGGACTCGATCCCGGGACTCCAGGATCATGACCTGAGCCGAAGGCAGTCGCTTAACCAACTGAGCCACCCAGGCACCCAAGACTCTACAGTTTTTTATGCTTTGCTTTGGTGCAGTTTTAGCTATGGCTTTATAAGTATATAAAGAATTGCCATATCACTTAGTTTATCAAAGAGTTGTAAAAATCTCTCTCTATAAAATTTACCCATTTCTTTTCCTAAGTGTTGCATATTATATTTAGTATAACCATTTTTAAAAAAATATTTATTTTTAAGTATCATTTTATACTTACAAATCTCAGGGGGAGTGGGAGAGGGAGAAGCAGGCTTCCGGCCGAGCAGGGAGCCCGATGTGGGGCTCGATTCCAGGACTCTGGGATCATGACCTGAGCCGAAGGCAGACACTTAATGACTGAGCCGCCCAGGCGCCCCTAGTATAACCGGTTTTAATTGTAGTCGATGACTATCAAAATCTTCAGGGTTTTATACTTGGTGTTAACTGTGATTTTTCTACCTAGGGAAGTAGAAGATTAAGGTTGTGAGCCGTTAAATTATTTAAATGGATACTGTAGGTAGGAGTTACCCTTATGAAAGTATTAAGTGGATGTGTATTTTGTTAGTGGACTCAAGATGGCATGGGTTGCCCCCTTTCTTGAAGCATAGATTTCAGAGTAGAACCACCAACTCAGGGCTCAGCTGTGATCTTCAAATTAATTTTTTGGGGAAGTTGGAGTGAGGCTGTAGTCTTGTCAGGCTTTGTCAAGAGAGAAAAGGGATTTATTTTTCCCCCTAAAGTTCCTTTTGCATTATCAAGAGACAAAAAACAAGGGCTAAGTCTGCAAAGATGGAGAAACCCCACTGCACCCCAGTAGTGCCAGGACAGACCACAGGTTCCACCAGCTGAAGACTTCAGCAGGGGTCACTTGAGAGGGGCCAGGAGGGAAAGCGAGGCATCCCTGTGGAGGCTAAAGGGCAGTGAGGATGCAGAGGACAGGTCAAAGTCTGGCTCTTGAACCCCAAATGTTGTAGAAATAGTACAAAGAAATCCCCGATACTCTTTACTTAGAGACACCAGTTTACCACTTACACTTCAGCATTCTTTTTGTCTTTCTCCACACAATTTTTATTATGTTATAAAATTACCACTATTAGATAATAGTTTTTTGAACCACTTGAGAGGAGATTTCACAAACCATGCCTCTTTATTCCTTAGTCTTTCTGTGTGTATTTTTACAAGGATATTCTGACATAATCCTATCAAATTTGAAAAGTTTAACATTGATACACTACTGTGTAGGCTACTGTGCATATTTCCAATTTCATAATTTATTTCCCACAGTGGTGTCCTTTTTAGAATTTTCTTTTCCACTCTAGGATTCAGTCCGGGATCACCTTTAAAAAAATTTTTTTTTAAAAAAGATTTTATTTGTCAGAGAGAGCACAAGCAGGGGAAAAGGCAGAGGGAGAAGCAGACTCCTTGCTGAGCAGGGAGCCCGATGTGGGACTTGATCCCAGGACCCTGGGGTGATGACCTGAGCCGAAGGCAGATGCCCAACTGACTGAGCCACCTAGGCGTCCCTTTAAAAAAAATTTTTTTTTAAAATTTTATTTACTTAGAGTGAGAGAACATGAGCAGGAGGAGAGGGAGAAACAGGCTCCCTGCTGAGCACGGAGCCTGATGTAGGGCTCCATCCCAGGACTCTGAGATCATGACCTGAGCCCAAGTCAGATGCTCAACAACTGAGCCACCAAGGTGCCTCAAGGATTACCTTTTGAATAAGTTGTGAGATAGAGTTATCTTTAACTGACAATTTCCAGTCCAGTTTCTCACTCTATAAACCTAGCCTCTGTCAGAATAGGAGCTTCAGATTAAGTTGTATTTTTTTCTTGCTTTTGCATATTTATGTGTAGTACATGTTGATTGTGCTACACATATCTTCTGTGTATTTATTACTGTTTCCAAACTTTTCCCCTTGAGCCCTCTTTGTGGAGTTGAGAGAGTTTATTCTTATCCTGCTTACTCAGTTAGACTTCAGGCCTGGTAACAAAGGGATTGTTCTCACTTTCATAGCCTATTAAGTGCCCTAATGAAGTTAGAAGAAAGTCAGGATTATATATTTTAAAATAGTAATAGCTACATTTTATTACATGTACTCTGCATGTAATATTTGCACTCTTAATCTTCAAAACAAATCCACGATGTAGACTAAAATCCTTCATGACTCATAAGATCAGTGTTATTTAGCTCTTGTCTATCTTCCCACCACTTACTCATGATTCTCCACCCACCCAGACATTTTCCTTTCTCTAAGGGCCATGATGTTTTCTGTCTCAGAGTCTACCATATACTCTTCTCTATGCCTGGAATGTGTTTTTCATAATTGTTTGAAGAAGCTTAGCTGTGAAGGGAAGATGAGAGTTAAAAGGGTCAAGGGAGACTTTTGTGTGTGGTTCTTACTGCTGATGTCATAGGTGTATTTGAACAATAGCCACGTAGTTTTTGAGCAGAGGGGAAAGAGTCAAAGGAGACAGGATGAAGATACAGAGGAGGTAAGGCAGTTGATGGAGGGAGATTCCTGAAGAGGGTGGAGATGAGATTCTGGATACAAGTAAGGAGATTAACTTTGTACAGCTGGGAAAAGTCATCATTAGACATGCCAGAAGTTGAGAAAGTTTGGCTCTGCTGAGGCTGTATTTTTCACTGTGAAATAGGAAGTTTGGTCATTTGCTTGGATGCTCAGAATGAGGAGGCTAGAGGCGGAGGGAGGGATAGAAGGTGAGGGTGAACGGACCAAATCATAGGTGAGAAGAATCTGGGGACTGAAGGTACCTGTGCCCTTTTCTAATGCTGGGATTCTGAAAAGCAATATGATTCTGGGAGTTTCTCCCATGTGGCTTAGTGTGGGAGCAAAAGAAATGTTTACTAAGGGCATCTGAGAAAGCCTTAGGAAATTCTGGCCTAAAGGGGAACAGTTGAGAGTTTTTCTGTATGGTTAGAGTGGCACAGATAGAATATCCTGGGCTTATGGGAATGAAGAGGAAGCTGCGGTGATCAGATGGAAATGAGAACATTGTAGAGGATGGCATCCTGATGGATAAAACTGATGACCTGGTTGTTTTTCTCCATGCCCCAGTCCTAACACCCCTAATGGAAGATGATAAAAAAAATCTGGGCAACACTGACGGATTTTCTTCTGAGCCCACATGCCCTTTTAAGAAAATGTAATTGGTTTATGAATAACAAAATATCTTACAAGGCAAACCCTAATTCAGCTATCTTTTAAAAGGGAGACACTTCTAAATGTTAGTGTTACAAGGACTGAATTCATTGAGGAATTTCCACTGAGAATTGGAACTGAAAGAGATGTGTGATGAGAGAAATGGAAATCTTTCTCTTATGAGCCTTTGGAACATAAGCCTTTATACTTTCCAATAATTTTCTGCCCGAAGCAATGACATGTCTAATTAATAATAATATTCTATTAAACAGTATGATTAATCTGAGAGATCATTATGCACAAGTAGATTAAAAAAGCAACCTAAATCCCCTTGGTCTGATTTAAGATAAAATAAACCTAAATTTTGTATCCAGAGAAAGGTTTTTTTTTTTCTCCTTGTGATATAACTTGAGGGTACATTCTATTTCTATGATTCTTTTGGTGTCTATTCTTTAGTATCTGATTAACTTAAAGGAGACTTTTGAATAAATAACACCCATTCAGTTGCCCCTAATTTAATTACAATTTTATATAAGCTATTTGCATGTGAATATTATTGTTGGAGAGTATATCAGTTATATATTTTTTCTGTTATTAGCTTCATATGGGGCAAAGCTGTTAATATCTTACTAATAGAAACAAAGATATGGGAGAATTAGGCAGAGAAGGACCCCACAGGATATTTCAGGGCAAATCCCATGTCTTAAAATTTGGCCTGGTTTCTGAGCTGGGAAAGTGGCAGTAGTACTGTTTTATAAGTTAAAGGATGGAAAAAAAAAAAACCACATAAATTGTCTTGCTTTCTCAAAGGGCTTGATTTTAGGGAAGTCTGGGAATTGTAGGTGGTGTTGTTCCTTAATTTTTCATTAATCGATGGGAAGATTATTTATTTTTTATTTTATTATGTTAATCACCGATGGGAAGATTTTTGATAAATTTTTCCACTGCCAGACACTGGAGCAAAGCAGTTAAAATCTAAGTTTGGGGATTTCGTGATTATCGGTCTCAGCTTTGCCACTTAGGAGCTGTGAGATCTTGAACAAGTTGGTTAATGCCTTAATCCTCAGTTGTCCTCATCTATAAAATGGGGAAATCTCCAATTTCCTAGGCAGAGCCTCTTCAATTTGTGTGCCTCTCAGACTGTTGATCCTCTTGGCTAGGTCACCTCAGGCTTCCAGCAGTGGGACAAGGTTCATTGGTTTTTGTATGTGCTAAGTGGAGGGGGCAAAGACATTTGTGAGAATTGGAAGTATGTATATGATGAATGTAAAGCCTTTAGTTCTGTGCTTGGGACCTCATCATCGTTCAGTTAAAGCCAGCATCTATTATTGCTTATGCAGTTGAAAATTCATGAGATTTTCAGATCTGATCTATTTCTGCAGGTTATTTTGTCTTTTATTCACTTGTCTTTCACTGGGAATGTTAACATTACAAAGATGTATCTGTCAGGTGAAACTTGGAGCCATATGGTAGCCACGTAACTTTTATTTTATTTTTTTAAAGATTTTATTTATTTATTTGACAGAGAGAGGGAATGACCCTTAACAAATTGAGTCACCCAGGTGTCCCTAGTACTAATAATTATTTGAACATTTGATTTTGCCTAAACTGATTATTTCTGGATATCTTGGTCATAGACCAAATTTTGAAAGTTCCTGAAAATGCTGTTCAAATGTAAATATACAGACATCCCACCCATAGATTTTTTTCAGTAAAATACACAGACTGCTTACATATTGATGTTTATAAATATTGGTATGTAATTATTTGTACTGTTGTATTAAAAAAAACACTAACTGGCATTGGGGATAGTTCCCATAATTCCTTCTAGTAACTTGAATAGGGGTAAAAAGTAGTAAACAAAAAAAGGCAGAGGGGCACCTGGGTGGCTCAGTTGTTAAGCGTCTGCCTTCGGCTTAGGTCAGGATCCCAGGGTCCTGGGATCCAGCCCTGCATCGGGCTCCCTGCTCAGCGGGAAAGCCTGCTTCTCCCTCTCCCACTCCCCCTGCTTGTGTTCCCTCTCTCGCTGTGTCTTTCTCTATCAAATAAATAGATAAAATCTTTAAAAAAAAAAAAAAACAGAAACTTCTCATAGTGTAGATAATGTAAATGAACTTTTTAAAAATTTTATTTTATTATGTTATGTTAATCACCGTATATTACATCATTAGTTTTTGATGTAGTGTTCCATGTTTCATTGTTTGCGTATAACACCCAGTGCTCGATTTAATACGTGCCCTCTTTAATATCCATCACCAGGCTAACCCATCCCCCCACCCCCCAAACTTTTTTTTTTAAAGTCTTTTATTTTTCTTATTCCAGTATAGTTAGTATACAATGTTATATTAGTTTCAGGTGTATAATGTAGTGATTCAACAATTTTTTTCTTTATTGTAATCATTTTATTTTTTATCATAATAAGTGTACTCTTTAATCCCCATCCCCTATTTCCTGGATTATCCCACCAACCTCTCCTCTGGTAACCATCAGTTTTTCTCTATAAGAGTCTCTTTCTTGGTTTGTCTCTCTTTGTCTTTGCTTATTTGTTTCTTAAATTCCACATACGAGTAAGATCATACGGTATTTGTCTTCCTTTGACTTACTTCGCTGAGCATTGTACTCTCTAGCTCTATCCAAGGTGTTGCAAATAGTAAGATTTCATTCTTTTTTATGGCTGAATAATATTCTACTATGTATGTATACCACATCTTCTTTATCCATTCATCTATTGATGGACAGTTGGACTGCGTCCATAGTTTGGCTTTTGTAAATAATGCCGCTATAAACATTTGGGTGCTTGTATCCCTGCGAATTAGTATTTCTGTATTCTTTGGGTAAATACCTAGTAGTGCAATCGCTGGATCATAGGGTAGTTCTATTTTTAATGTTTTGGGGAAACTCCATACTGTTTTCCAGAGTGGCTGCTTTTCCACCAACAGTGTAAGAGGGTTTCCCTTTCTCTGCATCCTTGCCAACACCTGTTGTTTCCTGTGTTGTTTATTTTAGCCATTCTGACAGGTATGAGGTGGTATCTCATTGTAGTTTTGATTTCTATTTCCCCCATGATGAGTGATATTGAGCATCTTTTCATGTGTCTGTTGGCCATCTGGATGTTGTCTTTGGTGAATATCTGTTCCATGTCTTATATCCATTTTTTAATTGGATTATTTGGTTTTTTTTTTTGGGTGTTGAGTTCCATCAGTTCTTTATATATTTTGGATACTAACCCTTTATCAGATATGTTATTTGCAAATATCTTCTCCCATTCTGTATGTTGCCTTTTCATTTTGTTGATTGTTTTCTTTGCTGTGCAGAAACTTTTTATTTTTATGTAGTCCCAGTAGTTTATTTTTGCTTTTATTTCTCTTGTCTCAGGAGACATATATACAAAGGTGTTGCTATGGCCAACATCAGAGAGATTCCTTTAAGAGATTGCTCTCTTAAAGGATGTTTATGATTTTAGGTCTCGCATTTAGGTCCTTAATCTATTTTGAATTTATTTTTGTGTATGGTGAAAAAAAATGGTCCTGTTTCATTCTTTTGCATGTGGCTGTCCAATTTTCCCAAGGCCATTTATTGAAGAGACTGTCTTTTTCCCATTGGATATTCATTTCTCCTTTGTTGACGATTAATTGACCATGTAATTGTGGGTTTATTTCTGGGTTCTCTGTTCTATTCCATTGATCTCTGTGTCTATTTTTATGCCAGCACCATACTGTTTTAATTACTATTGCTTTGCAATACAACTTGAAATCTGGAATTGTGATACCTCCAGTTGTTTTTTTCTTTTTCAAGATTACTTTGGTTATTTGAGGTCTTTTGTGTTTCCATACAAATTTTAGGATTGTTCTAGTTCTGTGAAAAATGCTGTTGGTATTTTGATAGGGATTGGAATTAAATCTGTGGATTGCTTTGGGTAGTATAGACACTTTAACAACATTTATTCTTCCAACTCATTTGCATGGAATGTCTTTCCATTTCTTCACGTCCTATCTTGAATTTCTTTCACCAGTATTCTATAGTTTTCAGAATACAGGTCTTTCAGCTCTTTGGTTAAGTTTATTCCTAGATATTTTACTGTTTTGGGGGCAATTGTAAATGGAATTGTTTTCTTAATTTCACTTTCTGCTGTTTCATTATTAGTGCATAGGAATGCAACAGATTTCTGTACATTAATTTTGTATCCTGTGACTTTACTGACTTCACTAGTCAGTTCTAGTAGTTTTTTGGTGGAGTCTTTCGGGTTTCCTATATATAGTGTCATGTCATCTACAAATAGTGAAAGTTTTACTTCTTCCTTACCAGCTTGGATGCCTTTTATTTCTTGTTGTTGTCTGATTGCTGTGGCTAGGACTTCGAGTACTATGTTGAATAAAATTGATGAGAGTGGATATCCTTGTCTTGTTCCTGACCTTAGGGGAAAAGCTCTCAGTTTACTCATTGAATATTGATGTAGGCTGTGGACTTTTCATATAAGGCCTTTATTATGTTGAGATATGTTTGTTCTAGACCTGTTTTGTTTAGGGTTTTTATTATGAATGGATGCTATACATTTTCAATTCTATACTTTTGCAACTCTACATTACTCTGTGCTCATCATGTTAAGTGTAATCTTTAATCCCCATCACTTATTTCACCCACCCTCCCACCCACCTCCCCTCTGGTAGCCATCAGTTTGTTCTCTATAGCTAAGAGTCCATTTCTTGATTTGTTTCTCTTTCCCTCTCTCCTCTCTTTTTTACCTTGGTTTATGTTTTTTGTTTATTTGTTTGTTTCTTAAATTCTCCATTTGAGCGAAATCATATGGTATTTGTCTTTCTCTGATTGACTTATTTCGCATTATACTCTCTAGCTCTGTCCTTATTGTTGCAAATGTCAATATTTCATTATTTTTTATGGCTAAATAATATTCTGTTGTATATATATACCACATCTTTATCCATTCATCTATTGATGGATGCCTGGGCTACTTCCATATCTTGGCTATTGTAAACACTGGTGCAGTAAACATAGGGGTACATATATCCTTCTGAATTAGTGGTTTTGTATTTTGGGGTAAATACCCAGTAGTGCGATTACTGGATCATAGGGTAGTTCTATTTTTAATTTTTGAGTAATCTCCATACTGTTTTCCACAATGATTGTACAGTTGGCATTCCCACCAACAGTGCATGAGGGTTCCTTTTTCTCCACATCCTCACCAACACTTGTTTCTTATGTAATGTAAGTGAACTTGGAAGGTATCATTTGCAAATGAAAAAACTAATTTTAAGATGGAAAGAGTTTAAAGATACAAATTTGAAATGGAAAATATATTTGAAACTAAGTACACTGTCAAGTGGAAGTTGTTATTTAAAAGAGAATAGGACAAAGTAAAAACTTATGAAGTGTACACTCTTAAAGTGTGTTGTAATTGATGGTAACATTTTCATTGCAAATACTTACCTGTCCTTAGAGAGTGCATACATTTGATGAAAGTGCTCTTCATATGAATGTGCATGAGCACACACAGATGGTCTTGGTCTTAAGAGTAATCAGCTATAAAAGAAACTCTTCCCAGGACAGGTGAAGTTAAAGAGCCCAGAGAAGAGAAGTGATTGGCCCAAGGTCATGCATCTCATTCATGACAGAGTTGGAGCTAGAACCCAAGGAACTCCAGTGCATTTCCACTCATCACTCTGTGGGTGATTTCAGGAGCCCTTGAGAAATTCAGATGCTTCCTCATCTACCTAATTGATTGCAAGAAGGAGGCTTTTGACTTTCTGAAGAATCAGAGATTCATACCTTTCATTTTATCACTGCTTAGTGTAGTCCAAGTAGCTCAAGCTTTAAGCCAGGTAGACTTGGGTTTAAAATCTAGCACTGACACTCAGAGCTGCCATACTGTGCAACTCCAGCAGGTACCATCACAGGTAGCTTATGTGAATAGGGCTGAGATTAACAAGAGGCATGGGATGGGTTAGTCTTATACATACCTTAATAATTTTTTAGGCATAGTATCAGATGCTGCTTTTTGATTTTGATGGCTGATGTGATTAGACTTTTTCCACACTAAGGACCATGTGTAAAGAGCCATTCTAGACAGGAACATACATGTGCTTTAATAAGTATCAAAAATGAACATAATCAAAATCATCCATTATTTGGGAGCTCTGGTAATGGTTACAAGAGCTAGAGCAGGGGCTCCTATCTTCTATCACTCTGCTTTGGGAAGTCCTGGCCCTACAGTCCTCCTCCCATGCAAGGTCCTGGTTGAAGGCCTGACCACCTCTGTGAAATGATGATAAACTAATGAACCTTTGAGAAGTTACCAAAGGGGAAGAGGTTGTAGGTTATGGCCTCTGTCATCACCCAGAGGGCAGGAATGAGTACAGAAGAGCTACTCTGTACACAAGAACATCCTTATTCCAGCTTTACTCTCCACTTATTTGTGGGATTGGTGAGAGCTTACTAGGATTCTAGAATTTATTGGATTGTCCCTCAGTTTACAAAACCTCTGTGATCTGAATCTGGGTCTCAGAGACTAGGAATCAGTGGGAGAGACTGAATTTTACTTTTGTAATTTTTATGGTCTACTGAGCAAATTAATACCATCATTAAATTGCTAGTTTCTTCCAAATTAAGAAAATGAATTATTTAAAAAATAATTTTAGAAGAACCCATTTATATATGGACAGGATAATTATAACACAAGCTTGTATTTAAGTTGGGGCTTGTGTTATTTAAGTTGGTAGTCTAATTTAGTGGGTGTCTGTGGTTGGTTATTAAAACAGCCTGCAGTGATTCACACACGCATGCTCCACAACCCCTTTGTAATGTGATGTTGTTCTTCCCATCAAGAAATGGAGTCTCCTCTACCTCCTTGAATCGGGGCTGGGTTTGTGACCTGCTTTGACTGATAGGATGTGATTGAAGTGATCTGCAGTGCTAAGCCTAGGTATTACAGCTTCTGTATAGCTAGAGGGGGAGCTGATCTGTTAGGTAAAGAAATATGGGCTATCCTGCTGGAGAGAGGCCACACGGAGCAGCCTCAGCCAACACCCAGCCCCCGGGCTCCAGATGGTGAGTAAGGCAGTCTTGAATCTTACAGTCCCAGCAGAGACACTGCTCTTCTGAGTCCCACCCAGATTCTTGGCCTACAGATTTGTGAGTCTCTCAGTATGTGGATGCAAAGTCATGGGGCTGAATGAGACCATGTGGTGCGTGGGTACTGTCAATAGATAAGAGATCCCTGAGACTCTCACACAATAAAATGGTGGTTGTTTTAAGCCAGTAAGTATGTATGCAGCAATAGATAATTAATCACAATCTAGCTGTTAATCAGAATCATCATAGGAGCTTTCCTAAAAAGCTCCTGGGTCCCATCTCCAGAGAGGTTCTGATTTGGAAGGTCTGCTGGGGAGGGAGTCATCCCAAGCCTCTGTAATTTCCCCCTGTGCAACTGTCATTTGGAAAAACTACAAATCAATAGAGAAGTTGAAGGAACAGCACAGCAAACACCTAACCAAACTTCTATATTTACTGATTGTTAATTTTACCATATTTGTTTTATTCATCAATTAGTCAGTTTGTCTATCTTACGCATCTTTTTTCTAAAATCATTTGAAACTAAGTTAGAGATGTCATGTTATTTCATTTTTAAATACCTGACTGTTTATTGCCTAGGGAAAGAACGGTTTCTTACATGACATTACCATTCTCATATCTGAGGCAATTAATATTGATTCAACAATGTCATTTAATATATATTCTATATTCAAATTTCATAAATATGGAAATGTCCTTTACAGTTTTTTTTTTTTTTAAATTAAATGCCTACTCCTTTAAAAGAAACCCCACTTTTTACATTCTGGATCACATCTCTTGCCTTTAAGGCTTCTTTTTCTTGCATCATCAATTTCTGCCTCTTTACAGAATTACTATCAGCACATAAATTCATGCTCTGTCATCACCTTTCCCTTAACTTCACATGTCCCCAATCCCCAACTCATCTAGGGCCCCATCTCCTGGCTACCTTTTACAACAAAATTTAAATCCTAAAAGTTGCTGACACTGGCTGTTTATACTTCATTATGTCTCATTCTCTTCTCAAAACAGTCCTAGTCTTTGGCCCTCTCAACTCCGTAGAAACTCTGGTTTTAAGGTCACCAATGATCTTTTTTTCCAATCCAGGGGTCATGTCTATAACCTCATATTCCTTGACTTTTCGGATCTTTTTCCATACCTGACCACTCCCTCCTCAAAAGTTGTGTGTCGCTTTGGCTTTTGTGTCAGCATGTTTTCCTGGTTTCCCTTCTATCTCTGTGGCTGGGGCTTCTTGCTCTTTTGCTGAACTTGGTCACCCTTTCTGACTGACCTCTCGGTGTGGGAGAGTCTCAGGGATCTTTTATCTATTGATAGTACTTCCCCTTACCCCCCATGTGATCTCATTCAGCCCCTTGACTTTGCACCTACATCCTGAGAGACTCCCAAATTCATATCCAGCCCTGACCTCTCCTGTGAGTTCGGGCCCCCAAAACCAACTGCTTCCTTGATACGTCTAACTTAAATGTTCCTCCACCTTGTTTTTGCCTCTAAGTCTTTGCCATCTTGGTTGCTTTAACCACCCAGTTTCTAAAGCCAAAGCCTAGGATTAAGTTGATCACCCTGCACAGCCACCCTATTAGCAAGACCTGTCAACTCCACCTCAATGGGGCCATATAAAAGGGACCCTGAGAGTGCCTGACTTTTCTCACCTACTGCCTTTGTGGTCCAAGTCCCCATCACCTCCAGCGTAGATCACTTCAAGATCCTTTAAGCTGCCCTCTCTGATTTCTTTTTACTCCCTAATCTATTTTCCTGATGATTTTTTTTTTTTTTGTCATTCCTCTGCTTAAAAGATGTAAATTTTTCCATTACACTTAAATTCCAAACTCTTTATCGGCCTATATATCCTATGTGATCTGGCCGTGCATAGCTATCTCTGCGATTGCATCTTTATTTTTCTTCAGGTTTTTATTTAAATTCTAGTTCGTTAATGTAGAGTGTAATATTAGTTTCAGGTGTACAACTAGTGATTCAACACTTGCATATGACACCCAGTGCTCATCACAAGTACACTCCTTAATCCCCAAGAGACTGCATCTTGCTAACCACGCTGTAGCTGTGTTGGCCTTCTCTTTGGTCTGTAAACCTGCCCTGTTTTATTTTCTTTATGAGACTTATATATCCTAATAGTAATTGCTCATTTGTTGACTGTGTTCCACTTACCATCCTCTTTAAATTTACTGAGTTGTATTCTTTTATGATTTGTTCATTGTTGTCTCCAATAGGTAGAATAGTACCTGGCACTTACCTGGTAGTAAATAACTGTTGAAATAATGAATTGGTGAATGATGGCAACATTAGAAATCTGGGATTCGTCCTACACTCCTGTCATGCTCTTGCTTTCTAATCAGTAGCCAAGTGCTGTAAATTTTGTATTCTTGATTTTCCTGAAATCCCTCCCTTTTCCCCACTCCACCATTGCTGCCTTGGCTTATGTTATCAGCACCCAAAAGGTGTCTAAACCTCTGCTCAAAGAGTGACTCCTGGTTACAACTTTTTCTTTTTCTATAGTAAGAACTAGTCCCTCCTTCAGCCATAGGACTTCTAAGGCTTTATCACACTTAACTTTTACTGTGTTTATCTACTTTTACTATATTGCAATTCTTCTCGAGGCGGGGGCTCCATCTTTCTGTTTTTTTCTTTTTTCACACCTAGCAGAGTTCCTGGCATATAATAGATGTTCAGTAAATGTTTGAAAGAAGAGTGACTGAATACAAATGTAGGAGGTTGCCTCAGTGGGGCCATATAAAAACACTACAGCAAAACACAAACCAAAATTTAGATGTTGAACTTTAGAATTTAAAATACATTTTAAAATAAAGTATTTATTAAAATTAAATAATGATTGATAAACTTGTTTTTGTGATTCCTGTGCTTTCTGTTCCACTATCTTTAGTTCTAGCTCTTAATGTTTTTTTGTGTTATAATTTTATACATAAAAATCTGTTATCCCTACATTTTTCTTATAGAGAATAACTTAGGGCAAAGAACCCCATGATATACTCAAGTTTCAGAAAATCTTTTTTTTTTTTGCCCTTTGTATCTTTTGGTGTCTTTTAAATATGCTTCACATATCTAGAACAATTTAGGAAAACGATGAATAAAACTATTCACATATCCTAGGACCCTAATCTAACCTTAGGTGGTTTGAATTTCATTCTTATTTTTGCTACAATACTCACTCCATGTGTATCTTTTGTGTTTCTAAATATTGAAATCAGAAATGTCTGTGTCCATACTGGTTAAGGAAATATGGGAAGCTGTAACTTTATAGTATTTCCAGACAATGAATATACAGTATATTTTGCATGTAATTTTTATCTCCTTCCATCAAGTGTAACAATATGTTGAATTTGCCATGGGCCTTTAAAGCTTCGATGTTGTGAAGAGCTCTGCATGAAATTTTAAAGAGACTGGACCTTTCATCTTCACAGCAGCGGGACACCACACTATAGGGACAAGAAAGGGAGAGAGAGAGACAGAACATTTCTGAAGCAATAGCAAAAAAATAACAGCAGAAGCAATTATTTCATCAAAGGTTGATTTTTTTTTTTTATTCCCTATTTTTTTTTTTTTTTTTCAAATTTCTTAGCTGGAGATTGTCTGCCTTGTTGCCTTTGTCTCCTGGTGTATGTTTAATTTGCAGGTTTTACATGGTCAAAATGGGGAAAATTTCATAGATGAAAAGATGTTTATTTTAGAAGGTGATGTTATTGATAATAGCATTTAAATGCCTTTGCAAGGGATCTGCGTGTTAGGCGTGATGCAAAGAACTAAATGTGGCATTACCTAGAGTTCTTAGTCCATTTATCTCCTTGGGGATGTGAATGATGCAGATGTATGTTCTTTCCTACTTTGCTTTCTCCTGTTTCTCTCGTAAACATTAGCACAAACTTTGACGACTCAGGGAGTGTAAGAAAATTTTCTCTCTTCATTTCTGTGGCTAGATCAGGCATGCTTTCTTCTTATTCTGGGGTGGGGCTAGGCACTCCTAGTTATGGTGTCAGTGTGTCAGTACCAGTTCTCGGGGCGTGGAACATCATTGTGCTGTCAGTGAGGGTAACCAAATGTGGACCACCATCTTCTTTACTGTGATCTTGAGAAATTATCACGGTGAAATGCCTGGGCTTCCCCCGGGGCAGGATCCAAATCCCTCACTCAAATGAAGCTCCAGAAAGCTGCGTTTTTGGAGTTGGGAGGATCATGTCTCCCTCCAGGTATTAAACTTGGTATTTTCTCTGTTCTGCTATTGATTTGACTTTAGTCTCAGATGACCTGCTCAAACTCCTCTTTCTCCATTTTCTTTCTCTTCTCTAGGATGTTGAGAGGATTAAGTATTTGCCTGGGCTTGGAGGTCTTTGGAGGAAACCCCTTTCTGCCATATTAGTTTCCTGTTGGTGTTTTAATAAATGACGACTAACCTAGTGGCTTAAAAAAACCCCATAAATTTATATTCTGAGAGTTCTGGGGGGTCAGAAGTCTGAAATGAGTCTTATGGGGCTAATAGTGTTGGCAGGGCTGTGTTCCTTCTGGTGGCTTTTGGGGAGATCTTTTTCCTTTTGTTTTCCAGCTTGTAGAGACACTGTATTCCTTGGCTCATGGCCCCTTCCTCCATCTTCAAAGCACATCACTGTAATGTCTCCTTCCATCATCCTATTTCATTCTGGAGATTTTTAACTTAATCGCAACTGTCAAGTGCCCATTACCAAGTAAGGTAACGTATTCACAGGTTCTGGGGGTCAGGACATGGATGTTTTGAGGAGGGGGATTATTCAGCCTACCCCCTCCAACATTATACCATATAAAATTTTTGTTATCCTCATCTGGCTTCTTTCCATTTGTGAATGCACAGTTCATTTCATCCTCAACTGCAACAACTATGAACTGTTGCACAAGAGAGAGAAGTTTAGTTCTCCTTGCCAGAGTTTCTCCTAAGTGTCAAAACAGTGATCAGCTTCAGGAAAGTAAACTTCTTTCAGAGGTGGCTCCATAGGTAATTGGGTATGTCCTCTCATTTTTAAGAAGACTGTGGAGTCTGATGAAGCAGAATTTTAGGGTCCATTGCTCTAGGTTCACCCCAATGCGTAGAGGTACAAAATAGGTTAGAATCCCGGCTCTTCTAAACTTCCTGAGTGGGTAGAAAAACTGCTGAGATTTACTAAATATCTCTCGTCATTTTTTGGGCAATCCCCTCTCTGACCAACTATTGATTGTTTCAGGAAGATCTCTCCCTTCTTTGTCAAACAGTCACTGCATCCTCTGGGCTCCTGTAGCACTTGATGTGTACTTCTATTGTAACCCTATTCATTGTAATTATTTGTCTTTGTTTCTGAACAAATGGATTTGTTTAAGGGTAGGAATCCTGCCTTGTTATCTACCTTCTATTTCTTTCAATATTTCTGCCACTGTTCTTGGCACAGAATAAGCTCTTAGCAGATATTTTTCTGCACGAGTGAATTACTAAACAACCCTATGGAGTGAGGCCCAAACGTAAGAAAATCACAAAATCTCCTTTAGTCCCCCAGCTCCCTTGTTTACGCTCCTTATTTCATGCTTGTTGCATGCCTTCCCTCTGTTGGACTGCTTTCTCTTCTCCAAACCACTTTCTATTTCATCTTCAAATCTTTGTTCCCACTGTGATAATATATAAAGTGACAATTGAGGAGACTTACTCTGTGCTAGCCTCAATACAAAGCACTTGACAGACATTTAATCCTCATGTACCCATATGTGATTGTCATTTTACTTACATCAGTTGAGATGCTTAGAGAGGTTATGTAATTCCTGAGACCACACAGCTACTAAGGAGTAGCTCTGGGGTTTGAACTCAGTGGCTCAGCTCCAGAGCCCATTTTGAGAACTACCTCTGCCTCCTGATAGGGGTTTCCATTCAAAAGGAATTGCTTAGTATTTCCAAAAAGCTCTTCATCCCCTTTGTGCCCATCATACTGCCTAAAAAATGTACATCTATTTAGCATTGAAGTTTGGAGTGAGGGTTTTAGTTAGGAGGGCTTCTCTACAGTTATAAGTCAGACTCTTCAGCGAATACTGGGATAGAGCCACTCTGGAGAACTCCTTGGAATCCATTTGCCAACCACATATCTCAATCAACCATAGTCATGAATGCCTGAAAATTGATTTCCAAGGAAGCCATAGTCATTACTTGACTAAACTGCATCTGCCATTCTCTCCTTCTTTGTCACTGGTGTTCAAATTTTTTGTGTAAAACAGTAGAACCCATTCTTCTTCTTCAAAAACAAAATCTCATGTAGGCCAAAAAAATATGTAAAACAGATAAAAGTGTCCATGAATTTTCTATCAGTGTGTTCCGCCACAATTGTTTCATAAATCCATTCCTTAAGCTTAAGGACACAGTACTCTTTGCTGCAACTTCTTTCTCTCACTCTACTTGCCCCAATTTTTTATGTATTATCTCTGGGTCTGTGGGAGAACCTGGGAGAATCCAGTTGACCTACGTTTGTGATAGATTTGTGATATATATTCTTCATCAGTGCCTTGTGTGAATTCAGAGCAGGCCTGAATCAGCAAAAGATGGTGGAAATATACCATAGAGTTTCCAAATCGGGGGAAATTGGCTCACTGTGGACCCATGGAGGAACTGTTGGTTTTTTAAGGAGGTCTCCTGAGGTGATATTACCTTGGTGAATCTATAGTCTAGGCCCTGGCCTTTATCCTGACAGGCTGAAAAAACTGATTTCTTATGTAAATTTTGCGGCCTAGTTGGCCTGCTACTTGAACCAAATAGATCCTTGGATCAGAGTCATTGCTGCTCTGGAAGTATTTGAAAACGCACCATTATCACCTTTGCTGGTCTGAAACCCTTTGTTCTTTGCTTCCATGGCTAAGAATGCTTTTTTTAATTGATGCATTTTATCCTTGGCTATATTGATACATACAGCAAGGATACAGTTAAGTATTGCTGACCCAGAGGCCTTTCTGTCCCTGTTAGAGGAGAGAGCATATGTTAGTTAAGAAAATAGGTGTGGAATTAAACAGAGCTGGGTTCAAATCCCTGGCACTGCCTTGGATAAACTGTGACCCTTGCTAATTTCGTTAGCCTCTCTAAGCTCATTTGCCTTCAATAAATTAAAAACAACAAAGGGCTGGGGTGCCTGGGTGTCGGTTAAGCGTCTGCCTTCAGCTCAGGTCATGATCTCAGAGTCCTGGGATTGAGCCCCGCCTCGGGCTACCCGCTCAGCAGGGAGTCTGCCTCTCCCCCTGTCCCTCACCCCACTCGTGCTCTCTCTCAAGTAAATAAATAAAATCTTTGAAAACAAAACAAAACAAAAAGCGAGGGGTTGTGAAGATTAACTGAGATACAGTGTGTGAAAGTCCTTGGTGCTTGGAATGGGAGATCACTTTGTGAATATAACTGCTAACTTTGTTAGTATTTCAGGTGGCCTCTCTTCTCTCCTCTGATCCAGTTTGTATTGATGTTCATGTTTAACTTTCAAAGGCTCATCTTGTTTCTCTTAATTTCAGATTCCAGGAGGTTGCCCTGTGTGGTTCCGAGAGGCGAAACACTGGGTCCCCAGTGCAGCTAACTGCCCATTATCTCCTCTGACATTGAGGCAGTCATGTTACGAGGGCACCCAGTGCTAGCTTCTGCTCCCATCTGTGTGCAATGGCGACCACTCCACTGCTTTGAACCAGGGTGAAAGTGGAGGCTTCCTCCATGAAGGCACAGCTCTTTCTCTGGCTCCTTATGTGACTCCCATCTATGCTCTGCCCCTTGCTGCTGCTGAGGTATGTGTACTATAAACACATTATACACCAGTCACATAAATCAGTGCTTCTGGGAAATTCAGTTGATACAGAAGAAAGTAGTGGTCTTCCTCCACTCTCACAACCACACTAATAGTGGCTTTTTTAATGCATATCATTCTAGCCTTCTTTCTATGCATTTATGTACTTATTATTTTTAAAAAATGGTATTATATATTTCTTGGGCAACCTTCCCTTTAAACTTAAAATTTCTTAATCTTATTATGTCAGTGCATAGAACTGTATCAGATTTTCTTAAATTTTTGTGTACTTTCCATAGATGGATGAATCAATATTTACCTTAAGAGTATTGATGATGATTTGGCTTTCCAGTTTTTTAATACTAAAAAGGTTTCGGTGAATATTTTTGGTTCAAAAAGCATGTACCCCATTAACATTTTGATAGATATGGCCCAAGTGTACTCCTAAAACCTACTCTAACACTTTATACTCCTATCAAGAATGTGTAAGAAGGCCTATTTCCCTATATAGTCACCAATACTGGATCTTATTTAATTTTATTAATTTTTGATGATTTGATGGATAAATATTTCCTTATTTTAATTTATATTTCCTGATTATGAGATTAAGCATTTTTTCACAGGTTTTATTTTTCCTTTGTACTTAATATGCCAATTTATATCTTTTTCTCAGTTTTATTTTAGATTGTTTATCTTTTTCTGTTGCTTTATGGGAGCTCTTTGTATATTAGGAATTTTAGCTCTTGGTTAAATACATCGTAACTGTTTTCTCTAGTTGTGGGTTTTTTTTTTTTTTAAGATTTTATTTTATTTATTTGACAGAGAGAGACACAGCGAGAGAGGGGAACACAAGCAGGGGGGAGTGAGAGAGGGAGAAGCAGGCTTCCCGCCGAGCAGGGAGCCCGATGTGGGGCTCGATCCCAGGACTCTGGGATCATGACCTGAGCCGAAGGCAGACGTTTAACGACTGAGCCACCCAGGCGCCCCTCTAGTTGTGGTCTTAATTATGTTTTTGTATCTTTTGCTATATGTAGAAGTATTAAATTTTAACTAGTTTCTGTTTTCTTACTATGAAATTTGTTATATTTGTAAAATAATGTGGAAATTTAAAAATTACTCAATCTTTTTTGTGGTGAAATAGGCTAATAATACTGACATGTTACAGATAAGGATACAGATAGCTTATGGAATTTAAAGGTCTTGCAAACTTAAGCTATTTTCAAATCAAACCAAGTATTTATTTAATACCTATATTGGAAAATACAAATCACCCTTAAATGTAAAACATGGTTTCTGCCTTCAGGGCATTTGTATGAGAATCACAAGTATTTAGATATACTTTAGAAAGTCATACTGGGCATTATTTAGCTAATTGCTAAATTTTGTTAAAGAAAAAAATGGTATCGAAAGGAACTAGGTCGAGGGGGGGCTCCTGGTTGGCTTAGTTGGTTAAGTGTCTGCCTTCAGCTCAGGTCCTAGGATTGAACCCCCAAGCCCTACATCAGGCTCTCTGCTCGGCAGGGAGTCTACTCTGTCTCCTTCTCCCTCTGCCCCTGCTCATGCTCATTCTCTCTTTCAGATAAAGAAATAAAATCTTAAAAAAAAAAAAAAGGAACTAGGTCAGCGCAACTGGGTGGCTCAGTCGCTTAAGTGTCCAACTCTTGATTTCAGCTTAGGTCATGATCTCAGGGTTGTGAGATCGAGCCCTGCATTGGGCTCTGCACTCAGCAGGGAGTTTGCTTCTGTCCCTCTCCCTCAGCCCTCCCTGTGCTCACACCCTCTGTCTTTCTCTCTCCCAAGTAAATAAATAAATCTTAAAACAAAACGAGGTAAACCAGAGTGTGTACACTAGTACCTGGTAAAGACTATAGACATAGTGGGAAACTTGAATTGGAGCGTAGAGTCTGAGAAGATTTAGTTAAGAGGTTATAGGACCTTTATGAGTTATATATTTATGAATTACAACCCCAAAACTTAGTGGCTTAAAAAATACCTATTTATTTAAGCTCATAATATTGCTGGTTGACAGTGTTGATTGGGTTAAACTGGGCACTTCCTCTGGTGTAGGATAAGCTTGGCTAATCCTGGCTGGGCTAGCTTATGCACGTATAGTCAGCTGATAGATTGCCTGGGCTTACTGGTTTGTAATGGCCACATCTGGGACAGCCAGGATGACTGGGGCTGTTTGCCACATGGGCTCTCAATCTCTAACAGGCTAGCTTGGGTCTGTTCCCATGGTAGGTACAGTTTGAGGATGGAAGCTGCCAGGCCTTTTGAGGCCTAGGCTCAGGATTGCTATATTGCCATTTTTGTGCATTTTATGGGCCCAAGCTACAAGACCACTCCAGATTCAAGGGGTCGAAAAATATGCTGTACCTCTTGATATTGGAGGTGCTAAAATATTGTGGCCATTTTTGCAGTCTACCACAGACCTCCAACTGTTCGATGAGTGATTTAATCCTTGGAATTATGTGTGATGATCACCCTTAAAATCTCTGTCTGACAGGGTCATCTAGAAATACAAATAGCAATAGAGTAGAAGTCTGAATACGAATGACTTTTTTTCCCCTTGGCCAAACTTGTGTTGGCTTTTTAGGGAAACTTACTTTCATCTTGTTTTAAATGGAATGATGAGGAATAGTGATAACCTAGATTTCTAGACTGACCACGATGATCTATGATAATTTTGTCCCCTGATACCCTTTGTAAAAAAACCATACTGGTCGTGTGAAGGAGATGTGGTATTTAGTTCGGCAATGAATGCTATGATCATAAATACAAAGCATTGACTAAAAAAGCTACACATGACATTTCTCTAATTTAAAAGAACCAGTTTCTAGTCTTGAGTTCTGGTAGTCATCTCTGTTTTCAAATTAGTTGACTTTCCAATTTCTGGTTTAAAAGATTGGTATAATTGCTCTTACTTTGGTCTTGTAGAAACAGTTCTAGAAGTTAGATCAATTCTTGTGTTAACTATTTGGAGGTAAGGGAAGTGGCCAGTAAGTCCTTTCTCTAAGCTTCTCTCCATTCTCGTGATAATGGTAGCTACTTGGTTCAGGCATAGCCAAATTCAACTGCTGGTTCATGTCTTAGTTTATAAAAGAATAGTCTCTGCCAGACCTTTTTTTTTAAAAATATTTTATTTATTTATTTGACAGAGAGAGAGAGACGAGAGAGGGAACACAAGTAGGGGGAGTGGGAGAGGGAGAAGCAGGCTTCCTGCCAAGCAGGGAGCCCAATGCGGGGCTCAATCCCAGGACCCTGGGATCATGACCTGAGTCGAAGGCAGCCGCTTAACCGACTGAGCCACCCAGGTGCCCTCTGCCAAACCTTTCACTCAGAATGAAGCATGAGTGATATCAGAGTGTAACCTAAAATACTGTATATAAAGATGGTACTTTAAAAAGACTTCAGGTTATTTTCCATCATTTGTAATTCTTCCTTTCTTAAGGAGCAGAAACACCTTGAGATTTCTATATATTCACACAAAAAAGCCCAATTTCCCTCTGATACTTACGCATGTACAAAATGATGCTAGTTAAAATAAATATGCTGATGAGTAGAGGAATGGTGTATCATGGAGTTGTCCATGAATGCTAGAGCCAGAATCTTGTTTGAATTAAAAAGGTATTTGCTAAATTAAGGTGCCCTACAGAGATGTATAAGGCTAGAGCTTTCAACAGTCCATATTATCTTTATTGAGAGACATATTTATATCTTCCAGACTAGCAATTAATCACTCAGTAGGGTTTTTCTTTGGGGGGATGTTGTGTGCTCGTAGAGAATCTTTTTGTACTTCCAGGAACCACAAAGCATGGGCACAATTAAAATGCTGATTTAATTTATTATATTGAGGCATGGAACAAGAATGTTTAAATAATGTTGACAGGGCCAGAATTTCAGAAACACCTTTTTAAAAATAGAAAACAAATGCCTACCCCCTAAATTAAATTATATTAATAACATGTTTCTGTAAGTTGCTTGGAAGCAAAATAAAGCTCTTGACATTAATTAAAATTTGAAGATGTATCATTTATTGTTAATGTGCAGTCTTTGTTAGGGGAAATACATTTCAACGGGATCTATTTGTGAAAATTAAATGGGGGAAAATTGCCTATTGAGCAAATGTCGCTTAATAAGGCTGCTTTTCTTAGAAATGTGAATTCTTAAGTAACTAAAATGTTTTAATATGCCAATAATGTTTCTATTTTTGATCCTCTCAAATTGTCTTTGTTACTTGAATTGAGATATTTCCACACAGAATTCTATTGTCAGGGGGCTTCTAAACTCTAAAAACTAGGATGGCTTTCATATATTTTGGGGTGTTGGGTAACATGTATTTGCAAAGAAAACTTCATCTGAAATCACTGTGGTTAGGTTCTTGGACCTCCTCCAAATACCTCAGCAGGACCAGAAGCCAAAGGGTCCCATTAGCAGCCTCTAACTAGCTCTCCTCTAATGAATGCTGTGTTATATCTCTTGAAATGAGGCTATGCTGGTTTCATACAAACTAGAAGGTGCCATGAGATAAAGGGATAGTTGTTTGTCCTGCTGTACCATGGCAAGGGGGAGCTAATAGAGTTGCTTCTATGCAGACCTCATGTGCAAATAGTATTCTGAAAAGCGACACATCTCCACTGTTGTGGGGGAAGGTGGTTTCTTGTCCTTGTTTAAGTTTTGTTTTCTTCTGGCATTGGGACAGAAACATTTGACTTGGGCTTTCAAAGTTGATATCAAATAAAACTCTTAGATGATGTTCAAATGATGTGTTCTTCAGTGAGTGAAATAAACCATAAATGATAAATATTGTTCCTTACCACATTTCTGTCATTTTTGTGGACCTTGATATTGCAATTACAGAGTGGGAATTAACCCCTTTGGTCTTGATAATTCTTTTTTTTAAGATTTTATTTATTTCAGAGAGGGAGAAAGAGCAAGCGTGAGTGGGGGGAGGGGAGAGGGAGAAGCAGACTCCCTGTTGAGCAGGGAGCTTGATGCTGGGCTTGATCCCAGGACCCTGGGGTCTGACCCGAGCCAAAGGCAGATGCTTAACCGACTGAGCCACCTAGGCACCCCTGGTCTTGATAATTCTGATGATAGTAGCACAAATTGGATGGAAGAAATGGAGTAGTTTGTCTAAGTGTGTTCTCCCACTGGTTAAAATTCAAGCAGTCACAATGAAGTTTATTTTATGAACACTGAGGTGGTGTGAATTTTCTTCTGGGAAATGTTCCTATTTTTGTGGAAAAACTCTTTGACTTAGGTACTAAATAACAAACCATTGTTGACATTTATTTTTCCTCCTCCCTTTACTTGTCCCCCACATCTATTTAATCACCAATTCCTGTGGCTTCTACTCTTTAATATATAAATGTTATGCTCCTCACCCCTCCTCCCCAACAGGCTCCCAAACTGCCATCACTGCAAATATTGATTTGTTTATCTGTCTGCCCTACTAGGCTGTAAACTATTTGAGGACATGAATCACGTTTTATTTGACTTGGCCACAGTGTCTGGCACATACTAAGTAATCTGTATATATTTGATATATAAATGAAGGCTTTTATGTAAACAATTCAGTCTTTCTCAACTGGGGATGGGGGTGACTTTGGCCACCCACTCCCCCAAAAAAGGACATTTGGCAGTGTCTAGAGACATTTCTGATACAACTGTGGGGTGTGTGTGTGTGTGTGTGTGTGTGTACGTTCTCCTGGCATCTGGTGGGTAGAGACCAGACATGTTGCTGAATGTCCCACAATGTACATTAATGCAACAAAGAATTATCAGGCCCAAAATGTCAATGCCAAGGTTGAGAGATCTTGTTGTAATTTTTCAAAATCTGTCTCTCAAGTAGATGTACGTGTAGTAGGAGTTTATCCAGATACAAGAAAACACAATTGGAGAGACTAAATTACTATTCCAAGTCCACCCAGCTTAAGATAATAGTGATAGTAACAGGAAGTGAACCTCAGGTCCAGGTGTCCACATCTAGATAATAATCAATACATAATTTCAATTATTTAGATGATTATTATGATTTTTAGCTTTAATTACCTGAACAATTGTCTTAGAGTTCAGCCTTGAAAATCTGTCCATGTTCTACTTGACAGTAATAATCAAAATTAAGGCAGGAACTATTTGGGTGCTCATTTGGAAGTTATCTCTCATGGAAATTCCTTTAGATCTTGTAAAAAGTACTTGAATTTCTGGGCGCCTGGGTGGCTCTGTCGGTTCAGCATGGGGCTCTTGATTTCAGCTTGGGTCATGATCTCCTGGTCGTGAGACTGAGCCCCATGTCGGGCTCCACGCTGGGTGTAAAGCCTGCTTAAGATTCTCTCTCCCTGTCCCTCTGCCCCACACCCCCCTCTCTAAAAACAAAGAAAAAACAGAAATAAAACCAAAATACTTGAATTTCCTAGGTTTATATCTTCCCACAGAGATTGAATTTCTTTAGCAAAGTGACTCAATTCATACATGGATCTTAATATAGTTCTGAAAGATTAACAATATTAAATATTTTTATACTACTAAAATTAAGATGTGGAATATCTTAACTGGCAATTAGGTATTTTGAGCTAATGCCTGATTATTTTCTGAAATATGTAGTACCTATATACATTCTATGATTGCATTGAACAGAGCTGCTTCAAGTGCCTGAATCTGTGTATCACCTGAGTTGGAGGTTTGGGATAAAACTATGGTGGGCCAGTACCCAGACCACTGTATATTGTTTAGCCATTGCCTCTCTAGAAATAGCAGAGATAGAATATGAAGGATGCAGATGGGAACAACTGAAGTGGTCAAGGGGAAAAATAGTTGATTTAAACAAGAGACAAAAGTTCTGGTGTGCAAGGGTGTTTCCAGTGTACAAGAATTTGAGAGAGAAACAAAGATATTTAAGACATAGTCTCTCTCCTTAAGGAGTACTGAATTAGTAGATGAGATTATGTATGTATCAAAATTAGCAAGTCAAGACAGCCATAAGGGTCAAATGAATAGTAATAGCAGGCAATATGGAAAATGAGAAGTATTTCATATTGGTTAAGTCTGGGAAGGAATTAACCAGTAAAAGATAAATACGTATCACTTGGAATCTCTGCAAGTTAGAAATTTAAGCTTTGAACGTTGGTTAAAATAATATTTCATAGTAAATTATTCTAGATAGTGTTTTCTTTTTTATATTGACAAAATAAAACTCTTCTCTGAAATTTCTGTCCACATCTTCTTGATAACTAGATGCTATTCAAAAAGTATTGTTATGGAAAGATTTTATTTACCATTTACAATTTTTTTTTATTCTACTAGTTCCTGATATTTGCAGGAGCTGAATTTTTCTGCATTCCTTAGGGCTCTGTGCCACATGGCAAGAGAATTATAAGCACTTTCTATATAAAATTCTTTAAAGCCACTTGAAGTAGAATTTAAAGAATATTGAGAAGACAATAAAAGATGTGTATATTCATCCTGCCTTTGAATGTCATCCTTGACTTTGCATGTAAACTGTGGTTCCCTCAAGGTTGGGATGGGTGGCAATTCAAGAACTGCTGAGTCAAAATAATGAAAAGTTAGTCTTTTTCTAATTAATTATTTTTGTGAGGGAGAGAGAGAGAGAGTGGCGGGGGGGCTGGCAGAGGGAGGGAGAGCGGGAAAGAGAGCATCTTAAGTAGGCTCTACACCCAGTGCCGAGCCAGATGTGGGGCTCGATCACATGACCCTGAGATCATGACCTGAACCCAAATCAAGAGTCCGATGCCCAACCAACAGATCGACCCAGGCACCCTGATGAAAAGTTAGTCTTAAAGGCAGATTCAGGTATACATTTTCAAAATGATGAAAGAATATCCTTAGTACAAAATTACACTTCAGATTGTAGTAGAGAGGAAAGTGTTTGAGAGGAAAGTGTTAATTGACAGTACTTCTGCTTTGTCTTTTAAAATCCAAATTAAATAAATTAGAATTAGGTTGAATTCTAATTATTCTGTGTTGACCAATAATTGGCAATTTCATGGTTCAACATAGCAATGGCTAAATATGCTGGAAATATAGAACACTCCAATTTTGAAATTGAGAATTGAAGAAAGTTTATGAACACATTAACAAAAAACATTATGAATACATAAACAAGAACATTAGATTTATGGAAAAAATGTGTCCCACTCAAGAATATCAACCTTTATGAAGGTTGGACTGAAGGCAGTTATAATAAAGCAATTTAAATAGTTAAATTGTCCATCTGATTCATGGCAGAGTATGATGATATTTCATGTAAAAATTGTAAAATTAAGAAATTTCAGGTAACTTGGTGATTTCATTCCCCAAATCTTTTTAAGAAAATCATTCAATCCAGCTTATTTCAAGTTGTGCATTTAGCAGGAATGTTTGAACATATTATTCAAAAAAGCAAAATTAAACAGACCTTGAGGTGATTTTATTTTACATGGAGATATTATACAAATACTTTCTTAGCTTATGAAATATGGCAGCTGAAAGGATTAATTTTAAATTTCAGTCAAACATGTCTAAATTGTAAATAGTAGAAACTGTGGTTTCCAGATCATTTGAAATCATTTATTTGGCTGAGTAGAGCAACACACTATCTCTCTTTAAGTAGAACTGGTGTCAGGCATAAGTGTGAAGTAGCCAAAAGTTTTTTTCCATTTTATTCCAGACTTTTTACATTGTGTAGTATCCACATATGCCAAAACCTATTTTCAGAAAAAGATCTTTACTCATTCACAGCAGAGTAAAATGTCAGAGGTTTACTTTGTGACTACTTGCTGAAAAAGATGGTGAGGAGACTAGAAGGTATATTACAAAAACTTCACAGAAGTTGAAGGTACCATGATTGCTTGGTGTATGGAAAGGAAGATGAGGGGTGGGCATGAATAGGAAACTTAAAAGGCTGCTGTGAGGTAATGTACATCAAGGGTGGCACAGAACATGCTACCTAATACAATGTGATAAGCACAGATAATGAAAACTGTAATTGTAATAATGAGGGAGAGGCTTTCAGTGTATGGCTCCCCAAATAAGAAGAGTAGATAAGTGCAAGATCCTAAGAAGGCAGATTACAGTCTCAAAGGAAAAAACTACTTGAATAGGGCTTTGCAAAAGTGAAATGAGCAACCCAAAAGAGAACTTGCTAATCATTAGAGTGGTTGTATATAATCCAGATCTGTCACTCCCAAATCTGGTCACACACCAGAAAACCTGGGGGAGAGGCTTGTCAAAAGTACTCTAGTGGTTGTGATTTAGTAGGTCTGGCTGGGGTTCAGAATCTGTATTTTTATCAGCACCTGAGGTCCTGATGTAGCTGGTCCATGAACATTTGGATATGACTGATCTCAGTGACCACTTGATGAGACCATCATGCAGCAAAGTCGGTTAAGCTTCTGCCTTTGGCTCAGGTCATGATCCTGGGGTACTGGGATCGAGCCCCATGTTGGGCTCCCTGATCAGTGGGGAGCCTACTTCTCCCTCCTCCCTCTCCCTCTGTCTCTCTCCCTGCTGTCCCTCTCTCTCAAATAAATAAATAAAATCTTTTAAAAAAAAATACAACAAAGTTGAAAGAAAATTTTGAAGTGAACACCCATATGCCTACTACCTAGTTTTTATTAACAGCATTTTACTATGCATTTTTTTAAAGATTTTATTTATTTGACAGAGAGAGACACAGCAGGAGAGGGAACACAAGCAGGGGGAGTGGGAGAGGGAGAAGCAGGCTTCCCTTGGAGCAGGGAACCTGATGCGGGGCTTGATCCCAGGACCCTGAGATCATGACCTGTGCCGAAGGCAGACGCTTAACGACTGAGCCACCCAGGCTCCCCTACTATGCATGTTTTACCACATTTCTATTGAGGTAAAGGTTATATATACAAAGAAAAGCACAAACTTAAGTGTACCATCCTGTGACAGATGCATGCACCTATGTATCCAAACCCCTTTCAAAATGTAGAACATTATCTATCACCTCAGGCAGTTCCCAGGCAGTTTCCAATCCACATCCTGTCCTCACCCCCAACAAGGGAACGACTGTTGTGATTGTTTTCCACTATAGATTAGTTTTGCCTAGTCTAGATGTTCGTATTAATGGTATCACTTGGTAAGTGTCTTTTGTGTAAGCGTTGTTTCACTGAACATGTCTTTGAGATTCATCCACATGTTTATGTATCATGTATTGCTGAGAAATAACTAAATATTTTTTAGTGTCTGCAGTGAGCTAGGCAAAGTGTTGATGTGAGGCTCACAATGTTGAACAAAACACCCTTGATCCCTACTCTGGTGCCCACAGTTTAAGAGGTGAAGACCTTTAAGATTCCTTCCAAACCTTAGATGTGTGATATTAGAGACAGCTTATATGTGGGTATCCTATGAACCTTTGAGCAAGCTTCTGTTCAAGCAGCTTAGGGTATTTAGACCTGAAGGCTTTAGTTTTCCTGATTTCCTGTTTCTTCTCAGTTACAGAGGGAACTAAATCAAACAGTTAAAAATAAACTGGCTTACCAGTGAATAATCATAGTTGTATCTGTATCTATTTTTACAGACAGCTTCTATATGACCAGAGAAAAGCAGAGACTTACTGTTTCTCTATGGAGAACAATGGGTAGGCAATATTTGATCAGATTTCTCTTAGCAAAGTGAAGTAGAGTTGGAGTAATTATTGAGGGTTTCCTAAACTTAAAAAATTATAAGTGACCTAAGTAATTTAGAAGCAAAGGATCCAGGTAATCATCCTTATCTTAGGAACTCACACGTTAAGCTTTCTCAATGGAAGGTTTAGGTTCTGAAAATACTAGCAGATCAAAGAAGAAAGTGAATGCTTTGAATTTTATGCTGTGAATCTAAGTTTTGTGTGAATGTTGTTAAAATAGCAGAAATCGTGAACTGTATGGAAGTACTGTCCATGATAGTGTCTATATGTGATGCAGATTGTGCCTCCCCCAGTTTCATCCATGTGAATGCATTGCTAGGACAAGGACCCTGGAGTCTTGGTTAGGGAGGATGAAAATATGCATAAAAACAGGTGAGGTTGATGAGTAGTAAGAAAATTGAAAGGTGAGATGAGGTTCAAAGTATGTATCAAGTTGGGCCACTAAGGGGGACATTTGAGATGGAGACACAGTTGATCCTCATTCACAAATTTGTAATCTGTGAATAATTTGCCTACTTGCTAAAATTTATGTACAACCCCTAATCAGTACTTGTAGTACTTGGGCAGCTATTTGTGGACATGCACAGATGGATGAAAAATTTGAGTCACTCTACATGTGTATTCCCAGCTGAGGTAGAATAGGCTGCTGATCTACCTTTGTCTTTCACTGCTTATGGTGTTGATGTGTGTGTGCGTACACACGTGTGTGGTCTATTTAGGGCCACATTTCCCACATTTTGTGCTTTTTGTTGGTGATTGTGCTCTTTAAAACGCCTCTCACGTGTAATGCTGATGTGCTATCTAGTGTTCCTAAGCACAAGAAGGCTGTGATGTGCCTTACAGAGAGAACATGTATGTTAGATAAGCTCCATTCAGGCATGAGTTACAGCGCTCTTGGCTGTTGGCCATGAGTTCAATGTTAATGACTCAACAATATATATTAAATAAGGTGTCCTTAAACAGAAAGACATAAAACAAGGTTATACATTCTTGATGCAAATGTGACCAGAAGTTCTCAAGACCCCAGCTTTATATTTCCCTTATGGGCAATGTTTACTAATTCAGTATTTGCAGCAATTTTATAGAATATAACTACCATGGATAATGAGAATCAACTATAATATCTTGGATGGGTCAAAGAAATAGATTGGGCATTTAAGTGTTTCTCATTTTTTCAAGCTCAAATCCTTGGAGTTTTCTCAGAAGCACTTATTTTCAAGAGCACATGGGCAAATCCTAGCCTTTAGAGTGGTACTAGTTTTGGTGAAATAATTTTTCTACTTGTATGGGAAATTGGCAGGCTGAATATTCCATTTATTTAAACATTCTGCTAAACTAATAACTTTGGAATTATGTTCTTTGATGTCATAGACATTTGTTATGTGAAAATTTGCTTCATTTCCCTTAAATTATAATTCTAGCAAAAGAATTACTTATAAACCTGGTAATATCACCTTCTTACTTTGGCTTTATGTTGACGTTTGTTTTCAGAACTTTTAAGATTACTCCTTATCTAGAGCCTGACTCCTGGGGCTGGAATTCGAACGTGGTATGCAGCTTATGAGGAAGGTTCTAGAAAGCCTGTCTGAACAAATACTGTAGTTCTTGGAAGAGCATAGGTTATATACTGGGGAATAAAGTGATGTTAGAGGAACCAGAGAGCTAAAGAAATGGATCAGGGAACCTCAAATCTGACCATAGACTGGGACAGATGGGAAGCCGGAGAGGTGGAGCTGAGGTCAGCAGGGAGCCAGTAGCTGAGAGGGTGTATGAGCTTTTTTTTAACAGTTTGACTATGCCGTGTCTAGGTGGGGTTTTTTTGGTTAGTTTTTCCTTTTTCGAAATAATTCTGCTTGTGGTTCTCTGGAGTTTTTTGATCTGTGGTTGGTTTTCATTAGTCTTGGAAAATTCTTTTTTTTTTTTTTTTTTAAAGATTTATTTATTTGTTTGTTTGTTTGTTTGGGAGAGAGGGAGAGCACACAGCAGGGGAAGTAGCAGGCAGAGGGAGAGAGAGAGGCAGGCTCTCCCCTGAGCAGGGAGACTGATGCAGGGCTCGATCCCAGGACCCTGGGATCATGACCTGAGCCAAAGGCAGCTGCTTAACTGACTGAGCCACCCAGGTGCCCCTCATCTTGGAAAACTCCTGATCATTTAAACTTTCAAATATTTCTATCTGTCCATTTTCGGACTTCATTTACGCATATGTTAGCATTTGGTATTGTTCTACAGCTGTTTGTTATTTTAATTTTAAAATTTCTAATTTTCATTCATTTTTGCTGTGTGTTTCTGTTTAGATACTTATCAATCCATCTTTACATTCATTGTGTCCTGTCTGCTAATGAGCCCATCAAGGAAACTCTTCATTTCTTTTTTTAAAATTTTTTTAATTTTCACTTTTTTTATTATGATGTTAATCACCATACATCATTTGTTTTTGATGTAGTGTTCCATGATTCATTATTTGTGTATAACACCCAGTGCTCCATGCAGAATGTGCTCTCTTTAATACCCATCACCAGGCTAACCCATCCCCCCACCCCCCTCCCCTCTAGAACCCTCAGTTTGTTTCTCAGAGTCCATAGTCTCTCATGGTTCATCTCCCCCTCTGATTTTCCCCCCTTCATTCTTCCCCTCCTGCTATCTTCTTCTTTTTAAATATTTAAATATTTGTTTCAGAGGTAAAACTCTTCATTTCTAGTATGTTTTTTCATTTGACTCTTTTTTATAGTTTCATTGCTTCACTGACATTTCCTGTCTGTTCATGCATGTTGTCTATTTTTTCCTCTAGATCCTTTATCAAATGGGGATTTAAAGATAACTTTGATTAATATATTAGTTTTAACATCTAAACATTGCTCCTATTGGTTGGTTTAATCATTGAACAATGGCTTGCTTTATCTTTTTTGTATGTCTTGTACTTTTTATCAAATGCTACACATTATGTGTAGAAGATCCAAACACACTGTGTTGAATAATATTTTTGCCTCATAATGGACATAATTTTGCCTCTTCTTCTTTCATGTCATTAGTGTGGATTTTGTAGCCATCTGTTCAGGAGTTGAGCTGGATTTGGGTCTAGTTGTTGCTGTGGTTATCTTCAGGTTACCACAGGCTCCAAATTACCCCATTGGTGACCACTGTTACTTTGTGCTTAGAGTTAGACCTGGGATACCGGAAGGCTTTTCTCAGTGTTTTTGTTCTACCCTGCCTGCATGAGCTACAGTAGGGATCTCTCATTATGTTTTTGCTTTTCCCAATGAAAGGTTGCTGTTATTTATTAGTTGATGTAGGAATCCTGGTTGGGGCAGGGGTTTTTTGATTGTGTTAGTCCAGCCTCCGAGGTAGGCAGCTCCTGTGTGCCTGGGCTTCTGTGGGGGTTTCCTCCACATTCCTTCCTCTGTTCCCTGTGGCTGCTAACTCTACCTTGTGTCTGTTGTTGGTCTTATGCAGGGGAGAATTTCTTGTTTCTGTCCTAGCAGGAGATGCCCCCTCTACCTGGTAACAGTCCAGAATCCTGGGCTCAACAAAAAGATCCCCTGCCTCACTTCAGAGACAGAGTTTCTGCTTTTGTCCCTTCATCATAAGTGATGGGTCTTTGTCTGGACTCTGGGAGTGACAGGTTTGTTGTCCCTCCTTTAGTGTCTTAAGGCTATTGCTTTATAAGAGAAAAGAGTCCTTTGGATTTTCTATCTGCGGCAGCAGCAGCAGATGTACCACTGAAGGAAGCTCTCCCTGCATCCAATAGTATGAGTACCCAAGAGAGGCTCACGGAACAGGAATTTTGAGGGGAGACCTTCCTTGTGTCTGGGCCTCCTACACTATTCCAAATGGGTATGCCAGCCCACACTTGCCCTTTATGAATGGATTAAAAATTTGGCTCGTTTCTTCTTACTTACTTGGATGATGACCGCTTCTTTCTGCTTTGCTCAGCCAAAGGCTAAACAGCTGATGTGTCCAATGTCTCTTTGGAAATGCTTGTCCCACTTTGGAAGTCAGGTTACTTTGTTGCATTATGATTTTAGCTCTCTGATGGGCTCAAGCACAGTGAGAATTTTGGAGACCATTTGGCATTTTTTATTAGAGTGGGAGCAATGTTCTTTTATGGCATTTAACATCTAAGTGGAAATGGGATTCTGAGTTTTTTACTTAATCTTATGTGCGTATGTATTACCATGCTAATTAAAACAAAATCTTGTGATCAACTAGAAAGCACTAAAAACACTGGAGAAACATAACCGTCCTTTTTATCTTTGCATGTGTAAGGTAGTTGAAATAGTTGAAACAATATTAATATTATTAACCTTGAACTTCCCTGAAGCTGTTTCTGAATCCTGAGACCTAATATCCTTGAATTCTAATCAGCTCCTATCCCTGCTCCCTCCTTTCTCTTCCAGAGGAATCAAATAGGAAGATTGAGCCTGAGTGTCTCTTGTTACAAATGGAGCAAAGACTTTAGAAGTTGGGTGAGCAAGGTAGGAGTTGAGGGGGCTATAGCAGCAATTAAAACAGCAACTGTGTGTGGGAGAAAAGGCAATACGGAGGTAAAGAACAGAACAGGAGAAAAGGAGGAGAGGTTTTTCTGGTGTTTTTTACAGTGACTATTGTAGATAAAAATCAAGCCAGATCTCCATCAGAATCCTATTTTCTTTGTATGTTCTAAAATTTTTCTCTTTTAATGATAAACATTTTGTACTTTTATAATAAGCAATAAAGTTAAATACAGTGGAAAAAATACATTGGAAAATTCAAACAGATTTCTGAAAGTGTAAAGACAAGTTAACCTTCCATGTCGTGAGATGTGCGTCTTTGTTCTTTAAAGCATTTATTACACATTTGGAATTCCTTAGAAGCATGTATTCCATTGTATTTCAGAACTAGGGTTTTGTTTCTATTTGGATATATGAAAAAGACTTTACTTAGTTCTCCAAAACTAAGATGTACATTTTTTTTCACAATTTAGTATGTCTAAAATTGCAATGTGTTTTACAGTTGATAGACCATCATAACTTAATTGGCATGATTTATTTTCTTAGTGTATAAAATAATAGTATGTCTGACAATTGATGATGTCTTAGACTTGAGGCAATAGATCACACAGGCAATTTCACAGGTTAAGAAACTAATAACCATCTGACTTTTTTTTTTACAGAAATATGTGGAACTTGACCTTTTCTAGATTGATCCACAGGGTGATCCATATCTGTGTTAGAGATGTTTAAATACCTTAAATTTGAATTTTAAAAATGAACTAAATTATACTAACTTTCAACTGTGGTACAAAATATGTCTCTCTTCCTATAGATTTACAGTATCTTTATTCTCCTTTCTGCTTTCATTTTAATCATGATCTCTTAGAAAGTCATTCATTCACTTTGTTTTCATTCTCCCTATTATTTTCACAGCAGTTAGCTGTATTTATGTTCATAAAAGGATTCTCTAACATTATATGCACATAGAGAAATTGTATTCACATGAACATTTGGTCCTGAAGTTCTCCCTTTTCTTTAAAGGGGACACAGTTGAGAGGACAAGATTTTAGTGTCATTATCATGTAAATGGTGGCAGAAATTTATACTAGGAAAAATTCTATAGTTATTTATGAATTCAAGCCTTGCTTATTCTTATGCTGGGGTAGATTATAATTTGTTGTCTTTGCCTCATAGGAATCCAGTTGTCCCAATTACAGTGTCAGGATATCAAAGGACAACTAAATCTTACTCCCTTTTCTGAAATGAAAGACTTGTGAAATAATCATTTAAAAACCCCTTAAGTTATTTATAGCCACTAATAGCTTCCATTAATTAAAGGCAGAAAATCTTGCACCAAATACTATGCACGACCTTGACATCAAAAAGTATGCTCAGGTCTTTAATGGATTTGTTCATTTTCTTTGGTGTTGGGTCATAAATGTATATAGCAGGAAGGTGAGATAATTTGGGAAAGTAAATACTCTTTCTCACTATCAACAAAGATTTTAGAACTGTTCTCTGAAGGTCTGTCACTTTTACATAGGAAATTTCAGTGATGTAGGTAACTGTTTCCTTTCCTACTTTGACTTCAAATATTTCATTTGTTTTGGTGGCATCTCTTAGACACAATCTTGATCATTCCTCCCATATATTCACTCTTCTCTCCAGTAATGCACAAGTTCTTTGACATGAAGTAGATATATGAAGAAGAGCAATAGGATATAATTCTTAGAAAGCAGGATAAGCATGATCAAACCAGACTTCTGACATGTGTATTGAAACAATTATAAGGAGCCATAACCGGCTGTCTTTCAGTATCACTTGGGCTCATACTGAGGTCATCTTTATTTGAGCAGATTTTTTTTTTTTTAAATATGTACAGAGGCTCCTTCTAGTGCTTTAAGGAAGTATATCTAGAACTCCGTGTACTGAATGAAAACCAAAAAAAACTTAAGTTAATACCATGATATTTTAGCACATTGGAATGCAAAGAAAGTTCAAGATGAACTCTGCTGTGTAAATTTAAGTGAAATGCTTCTGAATGAACAAGTGATTGGCTGCACTCAGGAAGAGATAAACGTTTGGTAAAACTTAGACTTGGGTCTTGGGGAGTGTAGTTTGATTCTTGGCATCAATGTAGTGAAAAGAAATTAGAAAACATCTCATTAGAAAACCTAAAGATATCAGTGAGTCGGATGAGCTTTGGGTTAGATGGAAGGGTAGCATTATAAAGAAATGGTACGTTAAGCTCATGTGTCAGATTTTAGAGGTAAGTTAGAGAATCTACCATAAATTCATAGAAATAAACTTCCCACCAGAAAAGCTGCTTTTCCCTCTGACATTTCATAATTGTGAATTATAAAGGTAATTCATAGTGAATGTTTATATATCATCAATTGTTTTTTAGTTAAGAAATAAAAAATGGAAACCAGGGAGAACTGACCCATAGAGGTATTTGATGTGTATGAAGTGGTCTTGGGGGTTGAGGTATGTTTTTAAAGAAATTCAGAAGGATAACATGTATCAAAACATGACACCAGAAGGGAGGGAAAGTATTTAAAAGCCTAATCACTATATATTATGCAATAACTTCAGTATTTCTTAAATGTTTAAGACTGTATTAAAAATAAATCACAAAGTTCTATAGCTTCAATGTGGGTTCTTTCACAGAAGGAAAAGAAAGCCCTTTGTAAAATATGGAAACCATCTTGAGTTAAACAAATGCCAGAAGAAATTATAATTGTAAAAATGAGATGTCGAATATCGTTATTACAGTGGCTGTGTTGTTTCCAATAACAATTTGGCATTTTATTTAGTCTGTAACAATCTACAATTGAAATATAAAATAAAGATTTTTCTTTTATTTCCTTCAGAAGTTCTGTGCCAAGCTAAGCAGAACTGAATGAAACATCTGTGGATGATTAAAACAAGCTTTCCTATGAGGTTTTGAATAGAAAGTAAACATGGATTTTATCCATAGTCAACAGCATCTACAAATGTAAAGGGAGGAAGCTACTGAGTTTTTGAAGAATGAGCTGTTAGAGAGGAAATAGAAGTATGGAACGGCATATGGCAATAATTAGTTCCATACGGTGAAAGGCTTCTATTAAAAAAAAAAAATGACAGTGAGCTGCTCTCGTTGGGTGATATTTTATTGAAGCAATTTTTGTGTCTATTTCCTATCTTTGTCTTTTTAGAATAGTCCCATCTCACGAAACTGATTAAATGTGACTAACATATGTGAGGGATTTTGTTTTGAGAGTACACGTTGGTGTTCATGAGTGAGAAACCCTGAGTTAGGGCTTATCCACACTGTGGATAATCCACATCTAGTGGAAACTCTCTGCTAGATGCCCCACTCATCTCTTCTACCAGGGATTTTCAATTCTTCAATCTTTCCTACTTAACTCTACTCTGAGATAGTCATAGTTTGCTAACTTCTCAAGACTATGTTTTTTGTAGTGTATAAGAACCCTGGCTTTGGTGTGATTGTCCGGATTTGAATTCTTTTTCCCCCACTCACTAGCGTTGTCAGTTTGGGGAATTACTTAACCTTTTTATGTCTGTTTTTCTCATCTGTACATGCGGATAATTATAATACCTGCATTGGTATATTGTGTAACCTAATGGTACAATTGTATGGATTAGCATGAACTAATAAATGTAAAAACTGCACCAATGTCACTTGGGCCCTATGTTAGACTGATTGAGTCAGAATCCCTATACTTTCTTTTTTAAATTATGGACCACTTATCAGTAAACAATTTTGATCATTTATCTTCAGTATAGGCTTGTTCATATAGTTAGTAATTTATAGGTACTGTTCTAATATAGTATATACATTTTAAAACATACACAAGTTATATTTTCTAAAAGAGTGAGATAAAAAATAGGTATAAAAAGTTTGAACATCTTTTCCCATATCCCGGTGGTTTAGGATTCAGTCAGAGTTCACTGGTTTAGAATGTATTGGTTGAGCTGAACTAACCTGAAAAAGAGTTGTACTGAATTCAACTAGTCACAATCTTCAGGCCCTAACAACAAACAATAGCATACCCTCAGAGCTTTGGTAGTCAGTGTCTCTGTCCTTGTGCATGTGCCAAGGCCAAATATGAAATCCTGTTCCCAGTGCCCTATGTTTTGTATTTCAACAATATTTTTGTTTACTTTTATCTCTGTTCTTTGTGCTTTTTAATATTGCCAACCAACTCACTTTTGCAGCTGTGACCTTGACAGCATTAGCAATCCTCTGTTCCTAGCCACAAATGTCTGTAGCTTTCAAAAAGAAGTAAGCTCTTTGTTTTTAATTGTTGATGAAGGTTTCCTCATTTCCACCTTATTTCAGTTTTTTCCCCCACTTGGCAGCGGTTGCAGCAGCTTTCTTAGTTCTGGGTCACTGGCGATTCTGCCCCAGTTACGCTGCATCAACACACTGAGGTGTTAATCTTCTTTTGTTCCCTCTAGCAGCCTTTCTCTAGCTTTATAATTATCCAAGGTGGTAATAGCTCTTGAGAACATACTCTGTCACCTTGAAATCAAGTGGATTTTAGCTGAAAACTCAGGCAAGGTCTTAAAGATGTTTCTCTCAGTTATGAATAGTCAGGGAAAATTTGAACATGACAGTCTTTGGTTGTAATGATATTTAGATGATGGATTCCCATTACCCTGCATAATATGGGGTGTTGACATTTTATTCAAACATGTAATCCTTGTCATTGAGTGTGAGAAGGGAGAGATTGCTATCTGGGTAGGGGCAACACAGGATAGCACTATAGAGAAATGACATAAAGCCAAAAGTAATAGCAATAATCATTTTTTACTTCCTGGCATGTCGTTTTTAGAATTTACATCATGCCCTATGGTACTGTCTTCATGATTTTAAGTGGCTGTGGTGGTTTTTTTTTTTTTAAAGATTTTATTTATTTATTTGACAGAGACACAGCGAGAGAGAGGGAACACAAGCAGGGAGAGTGGGAGAGGCAGGCTTCCCGCGGAGCAGGGAGCCCGATGCGGGGCTCGATCCCAGGACCCCCGCATCATGACCTGAGCCGAAGGCAGATGCTTGACGACTGAGCCACCCAGGCGCCCGGCTGTGGTGGTTCTGAGCAATGTTTAGGGCACATCTTATTACGTAAACGCCTTAAGAATGCATTAACATTGATATATGTGGTTATTGAAACCAAGTATTTGATTTATGTCCTTAGAATTCTATCTTGTAATCAGAGAAACTTCTTTGTTGAATTACTTGTAAGTAGGCTTGCATTTGGTTTATGATGCATATTTTTTTACACTATTAATATGTTGAAGATAGAAATCATTACTACCTTAATGACACCAACTTAATGGTAAATATTCAAGAACAACACTGTGGTGGTACAAATTGCTGTTAATCCTGAGAGATTGAAGAAGAGTTTAATTTGTTTAATTTGAATATTCCCTATCTACTATACACTGATTGACAATTCATAAATAATTTGGATATAATATACAAAAATATGTAGAGAACTCAATCTTTCAGGGTTCTTGTAGGAACATGATAACAACTTAGAATTAAATATCGCCACCTCCCTTCCTAAAAATCATTAAAAGGAGAAAGCAGCATAGTATAGTGAAGGAGAAGGAAACACTGGACTGGGTGATGTGAAGGAGTCAACCATTGAAGATCTGTGTGGAATGACCTTCCACACAGAAACAATGGTAGTTGCAGAGGCTCTGGAGTAGAAATGAGACTGTGTGCTCGAGGAACATAAAGAAGACCTGTGAAGCTTGAGCAAAGTGAGGAATGGGGGAGAATCTAAGGAAAGGAGGGTGAGGAAGTGAGCCAATGTGGGAGCAGGGCTACCAGTAAGAGGAATATTGCAGTGGTCTAGGAGAACAATGATAGTGGCTGGGGTTGAAGCAGTAGCAATAAAAGTAGGAAAAAACGGTCAGATTCAAGATACATACTGTTGATTGGACTTGCTCCTGGGTATATGTGGTTAGTAAAGAAAAGAAAGGAACAGTGTATGGCCGTGGGTTTCTTGGCTATGGTAATTCCATTTTCTGAGCTGGGAGGACTGGAGTTGTTTAGTTGGCCTCTCTCAGTTTTTTTGCCATATGGGCTTCTCCACAGGGCACTCACAACATGGCAGCTGGCTTCCATTACAGTAAGTAAGAAGAAGCCACTGTGGGTAACCTAACCACAGAAGTGATAACCTGTCACTTTGGTCATATTCTTTTCATTAGAAGTGAATCACTAGGTTCAGCCCATATTCAGGAGGAGGGGATCATACAAAGGTGTGAATATGGTGGTCATTGGGGGCTAGATAAGAGGGTGCCTACCATAGTGTACATATAGTTATGTAACTTAGGTTTTTCACTTATGGGCTGTGAATGACATAAGTCCATCATTATCATATCATGCAGAATATTTTAACTGCCCTAAAAACTCTCTGCCTGAGTACCTCTTAATCAAACATTTCTCAGCCCTGGCAACTGCTGATCTTTTTTGTCTCCATAGTTTTCTCTTTTCCAGAATGTCATGTAATTGGAATCATACATGTGTCAGATAGGCTTCTTTTACTTAGTAATATGAACTTAAGGTTCTTCTCTGTCTTTTCATGGCTTGGCAGTGCTTTTGTTTTTAAGGCACTATATAATATTGCTTTGTTTAGATGTACCACAGTTTATTCATTCACTTACTGAATGACATGTTGGTTGTTTCCAACTTTTCAATTATGAATAATGCTGCTATAAACATCTGTGTGTAGATTTTTGTGTGGATATAACGTTTCAACTCTTTTGGGTAGATACCAAGGAGCACAATTTCTAGATTATAAAGTTAAGAGTATGTTTAGCTTTATAAGAAATTGTTAAATTGTGTTCCAAAGTGGCTGAGCCATTTTACATTTTCACCAGCAATGGATGAAAGTTCCTTTTCCATGTCCTTACCAGCATTTGGTGGTGTCAGGGTTCAGGATTTTGGCTATTCTAAGAGGCATGTAGTGGTTATCTCATTTTTCATTTGCATTTCCTTGATGACCAATGAAGTATAATATCTTTTCATATGTTTATTTGACATCTGTATATCTTCTTTGGTGAGGTGTCAAGGTCTTAGGTCCATTTTTTAATCAGGTTCTTTGTTTTCTTTTTTTTTTTTTTAATTTTTATTTATTTATTTATTCTTGAAAGTCAGAGAGAGAGGTAGAGGGAGAGAAGCAGGCTCCCCGCCTAGCAGGGAGCCCGATGCGGGGGGACTCGATCCCAGGACCCTGGGATCATGACCTGAGCCGAAGGCAGACGCTTAACCATCTGAGCCACCCAGGCGCCCCAGGTTCTTTGTTTTCTTATAGTTGAGTTATTAAGAGTATCTAGAAAATGTTTGGGTAATAGACCTTGATCAGATGTGTCTTCTGCAGTTATTTTCTCCCAGTCTCTGACTTGTCTCCTAATTTTTTTGATATCCTCTTTCCCAGAGCAGAAGTTTTTTTGAAGTTTTTAATGAAGTCTAGCATATTCATTATTTCTTTCAGGGATTGTATTTTAGGTGGTGGTGTTGTTTTTAAGAAGCTTAGTATCTTTTTTAAAAGATTTTATTTATTTGAGAAAGAGAGAGCACAAGCAGAGGGAGGTGCAGAAGGAGAGGGAGAAGCAGGTTCCCCGCTGAGCAGGAGCCTGATGTGGGGTTCGATCCCAGGACTCTAGGATCATGACTTGAGCTGAAGGCAGATGCTTAACCGACTGAACCACCCAGGCTCCCCTGTATTTTTGGTGTTGTAGCTAAAAAGGCATGACCATACCATTGGTCCTCTAGGTTTTCTCTGATGTTATTTTCTAGTTTTATAGTTTTGCATTTCATATTTAAGTTTATGATCCGTCTTGAGTTTATTTTTGTGAAGGGTTTAAGGTCTGTGTCTATATTCATTTTCTTACATGTGGATGTCTAGTTATTTCAGCACCACTTGTTGAAGAGACTATCTTTGTTCTCTTGTTTTGCCTTTGCTCCTTTGTCAAAAATCAATTGACTATGTTTATGTGGGTTTATTTTGGAACTCTTTATTTTGTTGCATGATCTATTTTTCTATTCTTGTGCTTATACCAAAATGTCTTATTTACTATAGCTTTATAATAAGTCTTGAAGTCAGGTAACATCAGTTCTTCAAATTTGTTGTTTCCTTTCAATATTCAGTTGTCCATTCTGGTTTTTTTTGCCTCTCCATATACACTTGAGAATCACTTTGTTTATATCCATAAAATTACTTATTCTTTCACTTAGTAATATGCATTGGGAATGTATTGAATCTATAGATCAAGTTAGGAAGAACTGACATCTTGACAGTATTGAGTCTTCCTATCCATGAAGATGGAATATCTTTCCATTTACTTAGGTCTTCTTTGCTTTTGAATGCAAACATTTTTGTGGGATGATTCTTAGAAGTATATTACTAGACAAAAGATATACATATTTGAAAATTTGATAGAAATCAGCAGATTTCCCTCTAAAAAGATGGTATGGTACAAGTTTAAAATTGTTTCAAGCATATAAGAATTTGCCTTTTATCCATACATCCACTTGTGCTGAATGTTAGTAATTAAAATTTTGCCAATCTGTTAAAAATATCATTGTTTTAATTTCCATTTCTTTTACTTTTCATATGCTTATTTGCCATTTGTGTCATTTTTCCTAGTTCCCTGTTACTTGCCTTTGAATTTTATTCATGAAATAGTTTATTATACCAACTTTTCCCCCCTGTGCCCTGAGACAGTTTACTTAACAAGGCTTATTAGAATTGACACTCACCCTAACCAGTTTATGTCATTTGCATCCTCTGGCAAGTCCATGCCCTTACTCAGCTTTATTTTTCCACATCTGTATTAGTTTCCTATTGCTGCTGTAACAAATAAGCAAAAATGTTGTGGATTAAACAATAAATTTTTTTTCCTTAGAGTTCTAGAAATCAGTTCTAAAATCAAGGTGTTGGTAGGGCTGGTTTCTTCTAAGGCCTCTCAGGAGGAATGTTTCCATGCCTTTTCCAGCTTCAAGGGGCTGCCTGAATTCCTCAGCTCTTGGTCCCTTCATCTTAAAACCCAGTAGTATAGCATATTCAAATCCGTCTCTTTCTCTGAGTTTACTAAACCTCCTGCCTCTCTCTTATGAGGACTTTTGTGATTACATTGGGTCCACCTAGATAATCCAGGATAATCTTTCCCATTTAAGATTTTTGATTACATCTCCGAGGTCCCTTTTGTCACATGAAGTAACGTGTTCACATGTTGCAGGGGATTAGGACTGGGGCATTTTGGGTTGGGGGAGAAGGCATTCATCATTCACCTTCCATACCATTTAATATGTGTTATATTTTACTTAATTACTCTGAGTGTCTGTACCCCTCCCCCAATCCCATCACACTAGAATGTAAACTCCACGAGGGCATGGAATTTTTTTTTTGGTTTGGTTTATTGCTGAATCCCTATCATTAAGAATAGTGCCTTCTATATTAGGTGTTCAACTGACATTTTGGAATGGGTAAAAGAATAATAAATGAATAAAACTAATGATTTTTTAGGGTTAGATCTGAAACTACCATTTCTCTTTATTTTGTGATTATTAGAATGTTTATATTTTATCTATTTTCTTTTTTTTCTAAAGATTTTATTTATTTATTTGAGCGAGAGAGAGCACGAGCAGGGGAGAAGGGCAGAGGGAGAGGGAGAAGCAGACTGCCTGCTGAGCAGGGAGCCTGATGCTGGACTTGGTCCCAAGACCCTGGGATCATGACCTGAGCTAAAGGCACATGCTTAACCAACTGAGCCACCCAGGTGCCTTGTTTTTATCTATTTTCTTGCATTAATTTGGATCATTTTTATTAGAAATCATACATTTAATTTAGATTTTTTTATTTATTTGAACTTTATTTTTAAAATTACTCCCATATTGTGAGTATGGCCTATTTCTCATTCCTGAAGTGTTTATTTCGGTTTTCTTTCTTATTTTCATAGATAGAGTTGCCAGAGATTGTTACTGTGGTCTTGGAGATTATTGCAGTTGGCACCTAGAGGTGCCATTTATTTATTTATTCTATTATGTTATGTTAGTCATCATACATTACATCACTAGTTTTTGATGTAGTGTTCCACGATTCATTGTTTGCATATCACACCCAGTGCTCCATTCAATACATGCCCTCTTTAATATCCAATACTGGGCTAACCCATCCCCCCACCCCACTCTCCACTAAAACCCTCAGTTTGTTTCTTAGAGTCCATAGTCTCTCATGGTTCGTCTCCCCCTCTGATTTCCCCCCTTCATTTTTCCCTTCCTACTATCTTTTTTTTTTAACGTATATTATTTGTTTCAGAGGTACAGGTCTGTGATTCATCAGTCTTGCACAATTCACAGTGCTCACCATAGCACATACCCAATGTCCATCACCCAGCCACCCCATCCTTCCCACCCCCCACCACTCCTCAACCCTCAGTTTGTTTCCTGAGATTAAGAATTTAGAGGTGCCTTTTAAATTAGAAGCCTGCCACTCAGGCTGAAGCTTTTGAGATAAGCAAATACGTCTCTTTCATGGAAAGATTGGGTGTTTGTCTGCTGACTCCACACTTGGCCCTGGGTAGGTTAGCCATGGTGAGTCTGCCTGAGTCCTTTAATAACTGTCTCTTAATTTACTATAGCATTGTGAGTATGGCCTCTTGTGAATGCAAAGCTTGTTGGCTTTCAAAGCCAGATATCTGTCAGGTGGAAGTGTTAAAGATTGGGGCACAAGATGTAGGGTCCAAGCCTTTTCTCCTCAGGAGCTGGGGCTTGTGCACTCCTTCCCAGTTGTGTGTCCCCTTGCTGGGGGTGGGGTTTATGGCAAGATTGCATCTCAGTGACTCTTAACCTGTTTTGACATGGGTTTTCTCATTTACCTAATGTTTAGGAGTCATTCAGCTAGTTTCTCAGAGAGAATTGTTTCATATGTAGCTACAGGTTTGATGTGTCTATGGGAGGAGGTGAGTTGAAGAACTTCCTTTGTTGCCATTTTGAAGCCATACCCTGTCAATTTTGTTTATCTTAAAAATACAGCTCTTAGTTTCAGTGATCTTTTCTGTTGTTCTGGTCTCTATTTCATTTATTTCTGCTCACATCTTTGTGTTTTCCTTCCTTCTCTTAACTCTAGCCCTAGTTTGTTCTTTTTCTAGTTTCTCGAGGTGTAAAGTTAGGTTGTTGGTGATTTTTCTTTTTTCCTTAAAGTAGGTGTTTATTGCTATAAACTTTACTGTTAACTGCTTTGCTGCATTCCATAGCTTTTGGTATATTGTATTTCCATTTTTTAAAAGAACTTTCCTTTCAATTTCTTCTTTTGCTTATTGATAGTTCAGGAGTATGTTGCTTAATCTCCACATTTTTGTGAATTTGCCAGCTTTCTTTTTGTTATTTATTTCTAGTGTTGTACCATTGTGGTTGGACAAGATAGTTGGTATGATAACTATCTTAAATTTGCTAAGGCTTATTTTGTAACTTAACATATGATGTATCCTGGAGAATGTTCTACTGTGCATGTGAGAAGAATGTGTTTCCTGCTGCTGTTGGATGGCATGTTCTTTTTTTTTTTTTTAATTTTATTTATTTGACAGCACAAGCAGGGGGAGGGGCAGAGGGAGAGGGAGAAGCAGACTCCCTGCTGGGCAGGGAGCCCAATGTGGGGCTCAATCCCAGGACCCTGAGATCATGACCTGAGCCGAAGGCAGATGCTTAACCGACTGAGCCACCCAGGTGCCCCTGGCATGTTCTGTATATTGTCATCCCATTTGGTCTAAAGTATTGTTCATGTCCAACCTTCCCTTGTTGATTTTTCTTTCTGGATGATCTATCTGTTATTGAAAGTAGGGTATTGAAGTTCCCTATTATTATTGTATTATCTATTTCTCCTTTTAAGTCTATTAGTATTTGCTTAACATTTTCAGGTAATCTGATGTTGGTTTCATATATATTTATAATTGTTATGTATTGTTGGTGAATTGATCCCTCTATAATTATGTAATGACTTTCTTTGTCTCTTTTCATCATTTTTGGCTTAAAATCTATTATGTCTTAAGTAAGTATAGCTTTCTCTCTTCTGGTTTTCCCTTTCATTGAATATCTTTTCCCATCACTTTACTGTGAGCCTATGTATGTCCTTAAATCTGAAGTATCTTGTAGTCAGTTTATGGTTGGGTCTTTTTTTTTTTTTTTAATCCAGCCAGCCACTCTATGCCTTTTGATTGGAGAATTTAGCCCATTTATATTTAGAGTAATTATTGATAGGCAAGGACTTACTGATGTCATCTTACTGTTTTTTGACTGTTTTGTAGTTCTCTTTTTCCTTTCTTCCTCTCTTGCTGCCTTCCTTTGTGAATTCATGATTTCCTAAGGTGGTGTGCTTTCATTCCTTTCTGTTCACCTTTTGTGAATCTGCTGTAGGTTTTTGGTTTGTGGTTACCATGGGACTTAGATTGTTATATCCTTTTTTTTTTTATATCCCTAGGATTTTTTAAAAAAAATATTTATTTATTGGGGTGCCTGGGTGGCTCAGTCATTAAGTGTCTGCCTTCGGCTCAGGTCATGATCCTAGAGTCCTGGGATCAAGCCCCACATTGGTCTCTCTGCTCAGTGGGAAGCCTGCTTCTCCCTCTCCCACTTCCCCTGCCTGTGGTCCTGCTCTCATTCTCTGTCTGTCAAATAAATAAATAAAATATTTAAAAAAAATCTTTATATCATTTAATAGCTAGTCAATGTTTAAATTTTCTGCACTTACCTTGTGAATATCTTTTTACACTTGGTTCATCTGAAGCAGCCAAATAAGACCCATGCATGGCATTTGGTTGATAGGTGTCTCTCAGTCTGTATCAGTCCTTTATCCTCCTGTTGTTTTTAGTTTTTGGTAAAGAAATGGGCATTTGTTCTTTAGAATTTCTTATTTTTAAATTATTTTATTTTTTAAAGATTTTATTTATTTTATTTGTCAGAGAGAGAACACAAACAGGGGGAGCAGCAGGCAGAGGGAGAAGCAAGTCCCTGATGTGGCACTTGATCCCAGGACCCTGGGATCATGACCTGAGCTGAAGGCAGATGTTTAACTGACTTAGCCATCTAGGCATCCCCAGAATTGGCTGATTTTTTAAAAAGGATTTATTTATTTTAGAGAGAGAGAGAGAGTGAGTGGTAGGAGGGTCAGAGGGAGAGAATCTTCCAGTAGACTCCCTGCTGAATGTGGAGTCCAACACGGGGCTCAATCCCATGACCCTGAGATCATGACCTGAGCCAGAACCAAGAGTCAGATGCTCAACCATCTGAGCCATCCAGGCGCTCCAAAATTTGGCTGGTTTTTATCCTCATGGTGTTGCTTCATATGTTCATCTATGTCTATTTCTGTAAACTGGTAGTTGCAACTACAGGCTTGATCATTTAGTTTGGGTTTAATAATTTTGGCAAGAATCTCTCATAGGTGGAGCTGTGCACTTCCTATTATGCCATGCCATGTCAAGAGACCCGTAATGTCTGATTGTCTTGTAATACTAAGATTGATCACTGAGCACAAGTGTTTTCATTCTGATCCATCCATTATAATGTTCCTTTTCTGTTGTACCTAATGGTTCCAGCAGCCATCCATGATCTTTCCCCAGATACATTATTTCATTAGGGATTACAAAGTGGTTTCAGTTCTAATATTTCTTTATGTCAACTAAATGTTTATGCTTGCATAGATTTTATAGGGAAGGGTAGGATAAATTCTTGAATCTTCTATTTACCATTTTTTCAAAATGGATTGGTGTTCTAGAAACCTCCAGAAGTGACAACTTCTGAAGTATTACTACAAGTGCACAGATCTTAGTACATTTGATATGTTTTAATCCATCGTAGTCATTACTTTTCAGTGTTTATACTGTCTTACCCATCCTTGGCCACTGGGATTTTGCATTGATTCCTAGGTCCTGTTCATGTGGTACTTGCAGTTTTTTGATATCCTTGTTGTTTTGAGGGACAAGATGTCCCAGGCTTACCTTGTACAATCCTGCCCCAGATCTGGAATCTGTCATTCTTTGAGGAAGTTCATTCTTATTAGCAAGAACCATTGTTAATTTCTTAATGGTCTATGATTTTATTCTTAGATGTTGAGTTACTCAGAAAAGTGTTTTAAAATTACTAAGTGGCTGGTTTTTGGCTTTGTTTTTGTTAATTTTTTCATTTCCTTGTAACCACAGAACGTAGCTGTATGATTTTTAAAAATATTTTACCATTGGATTAATTAAAAGTGTTATATGAGCATTTGAATTCTATGGAGTTATTAAATAACTTAAATTGTTACTCATAAACATTACTTATTTTCGTTTACTTATCTGTAGGTTTTTAAGAGGGCTGTGTTAAAAAATGCTATTATAGTGGTTTGTTAATTATTGCATTTCTGAAAATATACTTTAGTTATTTTGAAGCATTGTGATTTAGTATGTAACATTGTGAAGTCTAGGTAGAAAGTCTAATTCTCATTTGTAGGATGGTTAAGTTATAACAATATAAGATTTAATTTTTTTTAATCAAAGATTAGACAGCACAGAGAGCAAACATAGATTTTTGCTTTCATAAAAAAGTATTTGGATTTTGTTGGTAGCTCCAGGAGGAGTTGAAAGTGTCATGCTTTGGAAATTGTGGTGCTAGTTAGTGTATGCAAGAATTTAACAATATGATGAAATGCAAATAGTTGAGTAAATAAGAAATTGGATAGTGGTCAGTATAATTATCAGTTGTACATATTTTCTGTTTTGGGGGAGGGGATACTGAATCAGGAAGCTTTATTTACACAGTAAAAATAATAAGTAGATTCCTGAGAGACTGGAGCAGCTCTAGTGCAAGACAGTCATGTCCTGAGTGGGAGGACAGGCAACTGTGGGTGTGGGTGAAAGGGAGTGACACAGACCTAGCACCTTTTGCACACAGATCAGGGGGCCTGGCCTGATACTCCTCATGCTGGCCACCAGATTTCCAGATGCTCACTAATACCAACAATGTGTGGTTTGGGAAAGCATGCTACAGCCCCCTAAACAGCCCACATGCTGTGACAGAGCCCCCAGGACATTTCTCCCATTCACTGAAAACACAATTTGTAAAAAAGCCTATGCCAGAAGGTCAGACTATCCTACCTAAGCTGTAAGGTCTCTGCTGTGGTCTGGGATTTTTTTTTTTTAAATAGTTTTTGCTTCTTTTCTCTTTAAAGAGGCATGGTTTTTTCTGACTGGAGCCACTGGGAGAGGTTCAACCTATTGTGTATCCGGATATGGCAGGATACAGCACCATTGTCTACACAGGGGAGCACAGTGTCTGGGCTGCACCAGCCATGGCCTGGCTGGGTAGAGCCCTGGCACTTGGAGGGACTTCTCACACCGTAGGGCTTAGGCCTGAAGTGTAGTGTACATATTTTATTTTGACACTGCTTATTGGTAACCTAGTAGTCTCAAGAAAACAAAGACATCTGTAGAAGGTAGGTATAGTAAGAATGCCTGTGGGTTGTGCCTTTTCCCTTTCTGGAATGCTATGAACTTTGGAGTGTCTGTATTAAGGAGACCTAGTGTATTACCTGAACACCCCATGCTAAGGCCAGCCTCATTCCTGCTAAGATGGGAAGTGTGACCGGTGATGTTCATGTGACATTTCAACATACTAGGTTTGGACTAGCCAAGAGAGCCTGCCACCTATGAGTTTCCTTCCATTTCAACTGTTTAAAAATACAATTTCACACATTCTTTCATTTTATTAATGAAATGCTGTGCTTCAAACCGAGGGGCCTGCCTGCCAGGTGGAGCTATAATTATGCCTGGGCAGTCTGCAGCTGTGCTTAGTTATAAAGTTTTAACTAAAGAAAATAGAATGAGAGTTGCTTTTATGCATCTCATAATATTTCCCCAAATCAGTATATTTATATGACAATAAAATAATTTGTAAAGAAATTACTGACATGTACTTTTTTTTGGCCAGGACTGGAAAATATGGTGCTAAAAAAATAACCAGTTTTTGGTTATCTTTCAACAAAACTAACCTAAAATTATCTTTTTTTTTTTTTTTTGGAAAGAGTATAATCCATGTCTTTCCCAACTCCTGTTTTTTCCCCTACCCGCTATCTCCAGTCTCTTTACAAATCCACTGGTTCTGATTTTGAAATGGATGCAGGATCAAGCCACTTCTAACCCTATGACAGCTATAGCCTGAGTCCAAGCTGCATCATCTCTTGCCAGGACTGTGCAAAAGCTTTCTATATAGGCTAATGCTTGCCTTCCACAATGTATTCTCTACTCAGGCAGAATGATCTCTTAAAAAGGTAGATCAGGCTATGCTTTCCCTCTGTTCAAAACCTCTTTTGTTGTCTCTTCTCACTTGGAATAAATGTAAAGTTGTTGCCACAGCCCACTAGACCTCACCTGTTCTGGACCCTTTTGGCTCTTTGCTGTCATCTCTTACTACTCTTTTCACTGCCTCTACCTCAGCTGCACTAGCCTCCTGCTGGTCATAGACACAGTGAGCATGATACCTCCTCAGGGCTTTTGTACTGGCTATTCCCACCACTTGGAATATCTTTCTGCACATACGTGCTTGATTTACTCTCTTCATTCAGGTCTCCTTATTTGCCTTATCAGAGGCCTTCCTTAAAAGAGTTCCTTCCCCTCCTGGTTACTGTCTGTCTTTTTACCAAATTTATTCTTTTCTTAGCACTTACTAACATGATAACATATTTCTAGTCATGCAAATGGAAGTTCTTTTTTTTTTTTTTTTTAAAGATTTTATTTACTTAATCATGAGAGACAGAGAGAGAGAGGCAGAGGGAGAAGCAGGCTCCCAAGGAGCAGAGAGCCCGATGCGGGACTCGATCCCAGGACCCTGGGATCATGACCCGAGCCGAAGGCAGACGCTTAACCATCTGAGCCACCCAGGTGCCCGCAAATGGAAGTTCTAAAAGAACCTAGGTTTCGTTTTGTTCATACTTATAATTAAAATTTAGAACAGACTAGAAAGATTAGAGGTGAGAAAATAGGGTCCCAAATAATGTGGGAGAGTTGGGATTCAAACCCAGATTTTATAAGCTCAGAGGACTTTTCCTGCCTCCACCCCCAAAAGAAAGATGTTTGGGTGTGTGTTTTCCCACAAACGGGTGTTATACTGTATTATTCTGCAGCTTGCTATTTATTTTATTTTCCCTGATGGAGTGTTCCATGATTCATTGTTTGCGTATAACACCCAGTGTAGGTTCTTACCAGGTACTACCTTTTTTTTACAGACATATGCAAACAATGTGCATATAGTGTATCTAGTCATTGTTTAAAGTTTCACTTTGTCACCATCATTTTTAATTTGTGACATTCTGGTGTCATGTTTTAATTTCTTACTCTGTTCCTTCTCTCCCAGTTCACCTTCTGGTGCTTGGCAGGACACTCTGTCTGGAATTGCTGAGTTAACAACTTCCTCTGCTGTGATCATGTAATTCTAATCTTTCCCCTCACGAGAGAACTTTTTGTGAATTCTAAGTCCATATGCTGCATATCCCCATTTTGCCTCTGAAGTGAGTTCCAGACACGTGACAAATGTGGTCAAACTATTTACAACAAATGTCCACAGGAGCATTCATACAGTGACTAGGAAACTGGGGTTGATTCACAGAAAAGTTTCTGTTTGACTTGACTGTCATAAACAATGAGATCACAAAAGTAAATACTCCACATCTGGTTGTCTGGATCCTTACTTGTGTGGATATTTCTGGAAGGAAAGAAAGAAGTCATGTGGATCAGTCAGCATCATATTGTTCACATAATTACAATATTTTCTAAGAAGTTAAAAAATGTGGTTTGGTTGATTCTTGATGAGAGTGAAAGTTATTTAGTCATTGTGTTTCAATTAGCACTGTGTAGGCAAATTAAGGCGTTTGAGTATTTCAGCATGACGGGAATGCTTGTGGTAGAAGCAAACTTAATTACAAGCAAGCTTATAATTGCTTGCTTATAATTAAGTTCACAGGTTACATTCTTGGATTTCTGTAGGAAAATGGTTAGCTGCCTCAGGATTTATAGGTAACTTGTTTTTTCTCTTTTCACAGAATATTTTAAGATTTATTTATTTTAGAACAAGAGTGTGAGTGGGGGGAGGGGCAGAGGAAGAGGGAGAGAGAGAATCCTCAAGCAGACTCCCTGCTAAGCACAGAGCCCAACATGGGGCTTGATCCCAGGACCCTGAGATCATGACCAGAGCTGAGATCAAGGGTTGGCAGCTCAACACACTGAGACACCCATGTGCCCCTAAACATTTTAAGATGCCACTTAATTAAGAGAAAAAAGCTTGTCCACATTCAGAAATATTTTTCAATACTCTATTTCACAATAAATTAGGTACAAAAATGCCAACTTGATTATCTATGCATTAACCAAACATATAAATAGTTAAAACTTTACTGGTAACCATTAGCTAAAGAAGTATAATTGAGGGGGTGCCTGGGTGGCTCAGCTGGTTAAGCAACTGCCTTTGGCTCAGGTCATGATCCTGGAGTCCTGGGATCGAGTCCTGCATCGGGCTCCCTGCTCAGCGGGGAGTGTGCTTCTCCCTCTGACCCTCCCCCCCTCATGTGCTCGCTCTCTCTCTCATCCTCTCTCTCTCAAATAAGTAAAATCTTTAAAAAAAAAAAAAGAAATATAATTGAGTTAAAGGTAAAAAGAAATCAAGAACTTTCCTAATAATGTGCTTGAATAATGTGTTAACATATGTACGTTTTTCTCAAAATGTGTTTGCATTAAGGGATAATCTATATTTGTTGTTTCTTTAGCATACTATTTGCACTTGAAATACTTTTTCTCTCCTTATAATGCACAGTAATAAAAGGTAATATTATACTTAGAAGTGTGTTGGCAAGGGAGACTGGTGGAACTAATCCAATAACTTGGAGCTCCTTGGAGAAAAGGCGCTATAGAAATGCAAGGTATTATTGTCACTGTTATTACATTGTGGAGCTGCCAACACTGTCTGCCCTTTGTGAAAGCTGGGCACTTAAGAAAGAATGCAGAATTGCCATAGCAGGAGTTGAGAGAGTTTTATATTTTGAAAAATTTACACAGCTATAGTAGAAACATTTTTAAAAAAATTTTAAAGAAAATGGCTTAGTTAGATTTCTTATTACTGTTCTTTGTTGTTGAAGATGATATTAGCCATGATTATTTTCCAGGTACAACATGTAAGTAAAAATTTCAATTCTTGGTGGAATTGGGGGTCAAACCAGAAATAAGGTTCTTTAGAATTTGTAAAGCACTGACTCTTGAGATTGAGCTGAAACAGACTCCAGGATACACAGAAAGATAGGCAGTTTTACATACATATCAGAACATGTGTGAATAGGAATCCGATACTTCTGTATTTTGGCTTAGGATTTGTCAGTATGAGGGAGGCAGTAAGTATAGTGGAGAAGAGGATTATCTCTGAAGTTAGACTGGCCTCCATTCAAATTTTGGCTATCAGCCATGTAACTTAAAGTCATTAATCTCTCTAAGCCTCAGTTTCTTCATTTATAAATTGGGGATAATAAAATCATAGCAAAATCAGTGCATTGCACATAGATAAGCTCTCGGAAATGGAGGCCATCATCCCAGCTCAACGTTACCATTGTCCTAATTAAAGTTGAACTAGAACTATAATAGTCACTCTTAACTCATTTATAACCAACCTATTTATAACCAACTAAGATCTCTTAATTAACTTTGTGCTGCTGCTCATCTTAGAGAGAGGGGAAAAGGAAAGCTCATTGAAAGTAATTCACCAATTTTGATAGCTATTAGTTATTACATTTGGGGATGAGAGGGAAATTATAATAAATATGTTGATTTGATGCAAGTTTTTATTATATAAATATAATGAAAGGAAACGAGATATGTAAGTTAAAATCATTTTGGCTAATTAGCTAGATATTTGCACCTTTTTTGTCCTTCTTTTCAGTATTGTGGTTACAAGTTTTCTTGGGTATCATTTGTAATGATCTCTTTAGGGCTATATTTTCAAAAGTGCTGTAAGAGTATGTCAGAATTTATTTACCAGGTGTATGTTCTTATTCTAGTCATTTTAATTATCCTGTAATTAACAAAAAGAAGGAAATGTGTCTCAACTTCTTTCTGTAGATAGGTGTTTTAGAGGGTATTTTAGTGTTTCCAGTTAACTTTAGATAAGAGGTAGCTATTACCCAGGTTTATGTGCGTATGTGATCCTGTGCCTGAAAATAATTATGAATGCAAACATAATACATTGCCAAGTATGGCCAACATATATAGGGTGTCAGAGCAATGATTTACAACCACATTGGCTTAGCTACGTATCTGACTACAGCTTTCATGAAAATACTGGGCTAACACTGGAAGCAACTAATTTTGTTGCTTTTAACTGTTTGGTAGTCATGTTTTTATTCAGCTGAGAGAAGTAATGAACACAGTTCTTATTTCAAGATGGTATTTAAATTGGACCCAGATAGAGGAGGGGGGAAAGATGGTGGAGGAGTAGGGGACCCTATTTCAGCTGGTCCCTGGAATTGAGCTGGATATCTACCAGACCACTGTGAGCACCCACGAAACCAGCCTGAGTTGTAAGAAGATCTGGATCTCTACAAACAGAATATCGCAGGCGGTTGGTTTTGAGGTACGAAGCGGGGAGCCGTGATTCCGCGGGCAGATGCCGGAGGATAAATGGTAGTGGGAGGATGCCTGGCCGTGGGGATCCTACACCGCCAGTGAGTGACAGCCTCGTGTGCTGGGGACGGGGCACAGACTCGCAGACTGGTAGCGGTGGGGAAAGGACTTTAGGGCAGCCTCCGGGGCAGAAACCCAGAGCGGCGGGGTCGGGCGTGCGAACTGGGAGCAGCTGGCAGTTTTAGAAGCACAAAGGGCAGAGACGTGCCCCGACCTGGAGGCAGGACTGGGAGCACTGCGGAGGGGCGCACAACCCAGGACGCTGCAGTTTATAGCAGCATGGACAGAAATGGAGACGGTGTGGCCTGGAGAGCTCACTGAAGAACAGACTGCGATCTCTCTGCTCTGAGGCAGAGGGTTGGAAACGGTCTCTTCTGCTCTGACTCGCGGAAGAGACGCGGAAAGCCGTCAGAGAACAAAAGCCCCCAAAACTGATTCCTGCTGAGCCCATCCCCTGCCACAGGGGGGCAGGGCAACTCCACCCAAACAGGGTTGCCTGAATAACAGTGCAGCAGGCCCCTCCCACAGAAGATAGGCTGGGAAAACAAGAGGCCAGCAACCCTGAAGTCCCAAGAAAACAGGTGCATCTTGCTTGGGTTCTGGTCAATAATTTGGACTCTATACATTCCCTCAAACACCCATCAACAGAATGACTAGGAGGAGGAGCCCCCAAAATAGAAAAGACTCAGAGATTATGACTTATGCTGCAGATTTACAAATGGATGCAGATATAACCAAGATGTCGGAGATGGAATTCAGGCTAGCAATTGTGAAGACAATGGCTAGAATGGAGAAATCAGTTAATGGCAACATAGAATCTCTAAGGGCAGAAATGAAAGGTGAATTGGCAGAACTTAAAAATGCTATCAATGAGATCCAATCCAATCTAGATAATCCAACAGCTAGGGTAAGTGAGGCAGAAGAGCGAATAAGCGACCTGGAAGACAGTATAATAGATAAAAAGGGAAAAGAGGAGGCCAGGGAAAAACAACTCAGAATCCATGAAAACAGAATGAGAGAAATAAGTGACACCATGAAGCATTCCAGTGTCAGAATAATTGGAATCCCGGAGGGAGTGGAGAGAGAGAGAGAGGACTAGAAGATGGATTTGAGCAAATCGTAGCTGAGAACTTCCCTAATCTGGGGAATGAAACGAACATTCGCGTCCTAGAGGCAGAGAGGACCCCTCCCAAGATCAAGGAAAACAGGCCAACACCCCGGCATGTAATAGTAAAACTTGCAAATCTTAGAACCAAGGAATCCATCTTAAGGGCAGTTAGGGGGAAGAGATTCCTTATGAACAGAGGGAGGAACATCAGAATAACGTCAGACCTATCCACAGAGACCTGGCAAGCCAGAAAGGCCTGGCAAGACATATTCAGGGTACTAAATGAGAAGAACATGCAGCCAAGAATACTTTATCAGGCAAGGCTTTCACTTAGAATGGATGGAGAGATGCAGAACTTCCATGACCGGCAGAAACTGAAAGAATATGTGACCACTAAGATGGCCCTGCAAGAAATATTAAGGGGGGTTCTATAAAAGGAGAAAGACCCCAAGAGTGATCTACAACAGAAACTTATAGGGACAATCTATAAAAACAACGTCTTCACAGGCAACATGATGACAATTAATTCATATCTTTCAATAATCACTCTCAATGTGAATGGCCTAAACGCTCCCATAAAACAGCACAGGGTTGCAGATTGGATAAAAAGATGGGACCCATCCATATGCTGCCTACAAGAGACTCATTTTGAACGTAAAGATACATCCAGACTGAAAGTGAAGGGATGGAGATCCATCTTCCATGCCAGCGGACCTCAAAAGAAAGCTGGGGTAGCAATTCTTATATCAGACAAATTCATTTTAAACTAAAGTCTGTAATTAGAGACACAGAAGGACACTATATCATTCTTAAAGGGTCTATCCAACAAGAAGATCTAACAATTGTAAATATCTATGCCCCCAACATGGGAGCAGCCATCTACATAAGCCAACTGTTAACCAAAATAAAGTCGTATTGATAACAATACGTTAATTGTAGGAGACCTCAATACTTCACTCTCAGCAATGAACAGATCATCTAAGCAGAAAATCAACAAGGAAACAAGAGCTTTGAATGATACATTGGACCAGATGGACCTCATAGATATTTACAGAACATTCCACCCTAAAACAACAGAATACTCATTCTTCTCGAGCACACATGGAACTTTCTCCAGAATAGACCACATACTGGGTCAAAAATCAGGTCTCAACTGATACCAAAAGATTGAGATTATTCCCTGCATATTCTTAGACCACAGTGCTTTAAAACTGGAACTCAATCACAAGAAAAAAATCGGCAGAAATTCAAACACTTGGAAGCTAAAGACCACTCTGCTCAAGAACGTTTGGGTCAACCAGGAAATCAAAGAAGAACTTAAACAATTCATGGAAATCAATGAGAACGAAAACACATCGGTCCAAAACCTATGGGATACTGCAAAGGCGGTCCTAAGGGGGAAATACATAGCCATCCAAGCCTTACTCAAAAAGAAAAATCCCGAATTCACCAACTAACTCTACACCTTAAAGAACTAGAGAAAAAGCAACAAACGATGCCTGAGCCACGCACTAGAAGAGAAATAATTAAAATTAGAGCAGAAATCAATGAATTAGAAACCAGAAACACAGTAGATGAGATCAGCGAAACTAGAAGTTAGTTCTTTGAAAGAATTAATAAGATCGATAAACCACTGGCCAGACTTACCCAAAAGAAAAGAGAAAGGACCCAGATTAATAAAATTATGAATGAAAGGGGAGAGATCACGACTAACACCAAGGAAATAGAAACAATTATTAGAAATTATTATCAACAACTATATGCCAATAAACTGAGCAATCTGGATGAAATGGAGGCCTTCCTGGAAACGTATAAGCTGCCAAGACTGAAACAGGAAGAAATTGACAACCTGAATAGGCCAGTAACCAGTAACGAGATTGAAGCAGTGATCAAAAACCTCCCAAAAAACAGAGAGTCCAGGGCCTGATGGATTCCCTGGGGAATTCTACCAAACATTCAAAGAAGAAACAATACCTATTCTACTGAAGCAGTTTCAAAAAATAGAAACAGAAGGAAAACTTCCAAAGTCATTCTATGAGGCCAGCATTACCTTAATCCCCAAACCAGGCAAAGACCCCATCAAAAAGGAGAATTTCAGACCGATATCCCTGATGAATATGGATTCCAAAATCCTCAACAAAATCCTAGCTAATAGGATCCAACAATACATTAAAAGGATCATCCACCACGACCAAGTGGGATTTATCCCCAGGATGCAAGGGTGGTTCAACATTCACAAATCAATCAATGTGATAGAACACATTAGTAAGAGGAGGGAGAAGAACCATATGGTCCTCTGAATTGATGCAGAAAAAGCATTTGACAAAATACAACATCCTGTCCTGATTAAAACTCTTAAGAGTATAGGGATAGAGGGAACATTCCTCAAGTTCATAAAATCCATCTATGAAAAACCCACAGCGAATATCATCCTCAATGGGGAAAAGCTGAGAGCCTTTCCCTTAAGATCAGGAACACATCAAGGATGCCCACTTTCACCACTATTGTTCAACATAGTATTAGAAGTCCTAGCAACAGCAATCAGACAACAAAAAGAAATCAAAGGTATTCAAACTGGCAAAGAAGAAGCCAAACTCTCTCTTTTCACAGACGACATGATACTTTATGTGGAAAACCCAAAAGACTCCACCCCCAAATTACTAGAACTCATCCAGCAATTCAGTAATGTGGCAGGATACAAAATCAATGCACAGAGATCAGTTGCTTTCTTATACACTAACAACGCAACTGTAGAAAGAGAAATTAGAAAAACAATTCCATTTACAATAGCACCAAAAACCGTAAGATACCTCGGAATAAACCTAACCAAAGAGGTAAAGGATCTATACTCTAGGAACTATAAAACACTCATGAAAGAAATTGAAGAAGACACAAAAAGATGGAAAAATATTCCATGCTTATGGATCGGAAGAATAAACGTTAAAATGTCTGTGCGACCCAGAGCAATCTATACCTTCAACGCCATCCCGATCAAAATTCCAATGACATTTTTCAAAGTGCTGGAACAAACAATCCTAAAATTTGTATGGAATCAGAAAAGACCCTGAATCGCCAAGGAAATGTTGAAAAAGAAAAACAAAGCTGGGGGCATCACGTTGCCCGATTTCAAGCTATATTACAAAGCTGTGATCACCAAGACAGCATGGTACTGGCACAAAAACAGACATATAGACCAATGGAACAGAATAGAGAACCCAGATATGGACCCTCAACTCTGTGGTCAAATAATCTTTGACAAAGCAGGAAAAAACATGCAATGGAAAAAAGACAGTCTCTTCAATAAATGGTGCTAGGAAAATTGGACAGCCACATGCAGAAGAATGAAACTCGACCATTCTCTAACACCATTCACAAAGATAAACTCAAAGTGGGTGAAAGACCTCGGTGTGAGACAGGAATCCATCCAAATCCTAGAGGAGAACTTAGGCAGTAACCTCTTTGACATCGCCCACAGCAACTTCTTTCAAGAGACAGCTCCAAAAGCTAGTGAAACAAAAGCAAAAATGAACTTCTGGGACTTCATCAAGATGAAAAGCTTCTGCACAGCAAAGGAAACAGTCAACAAAACAAAGAGGCAACCGACAGAATGGGAGAAGATATTTGCAAATGACAGTACAGATAAAGGGCTGGTATCCAAGATCTATAAAGAACTTCTCAAACTCAACACCCAAAAAACAAATAATCAAGTCAAAAAGTGGGCAGAAGATATGAAAAGACACTTCTCTGAAGAAGACATACAAATGGCTAACAGACACATGAAAAAATGTTCATCATCATTAGCCATCAGAGAAATCCAAGTCAAAACCACATTGAGATACAACCTTATACCAGTTAGAATGGCATAAATGGACAGGGAAAGAAACAACAAATGTTGGAGAGGTTGTGGAGAAAGGGGAACCCTCTTACACTGTTGGTGGGGATGCAAGTTGGTACAGCCACTTTGGAAAACAGTGTGGAGGGTCCTCAGAAATTTAAAAATAGAGCTACCCTATGACCCACTACTGGGTATTTACCCCAAAGACACAGATGTAGTGAAAAGAAGGGCCATATGCACCCCAATGTTCATAGCAGCAATGTCCGCAATAGCCAGCTGTGGATAAGAGCCGAGATGCACTTCAACAGATGAATGGATAAAGAAGATGTGGTCCATATATACAGTGGAATATTACTCAGCCATCAGAAAGGATGAATATCCAACTTTTACATCAACATGGATGGGACTGGAGATTATGCTAAGTGAAATAAGTCAAGCAGAGAAAGTCAATTATCCTATGGTTTCACTTATTTGTGGAACATAAGGAATAGCATGGAGGATATTAGGAGAAGGAAGGGAAAAATGGGGGGGGGGAATTGGAGGGAGAGATGAACCATGAGAGACTGTGGACTCTGAGAAACAAACAGGGTTTTAGAGGGGGGGGGGGGAGGGGATTGGTTAGCCCGGTGATGGGTATTAAGGAGGGCACATACTGCATGGAGCACTGGGTGTTATACGAAAACAATGGATCGTGGATCACCACATCAAAAACCAATGATGTATTGTATGGTGACTAACATAACATAATGAAATTAAAAAAAAAAAAGGTATGAATCCTCCATTTGACTTTGGGCCAAATATTTAATGGCTCTAAGTCTTGGTTTTCTTGTCTGTGAAGTAAAAAAAAAAAAAGAATAAATAAATAAATAAATTGGACCCAGATAAAAACCTTAAGGTGGCTACATTTCACCAAAGACCAACATATTCTCATTTTTTTTTTGTATTTAAAGGAATATGTTTTGATTCCTGAACCTCTCTCCCTATCCAGTTTTACTCATGTCTTGTTTATATATACATGCACACCAACAGATAGTCTCTTACTTTCTTCTTGCTATTCTAGTTTGTTTAAATTATTTTCTCATTCTCCCATAATTTTTCCCTTGTCTTTTCCCTGCTGTTGTCAAATGAATTCCTCCTTTTGCAGAAGCTCAGCAGGAAATGGATTAATGCAGCTGGAAAACAACTACTGTAGTGTCAGGATACTGGGGTGACCTCAGTATTAGAAAAATAAAAGTATCCAGCAGCTAAAAGTCAGGAGGAAAAAAATCCTGATGCATCTTGTTCATTTCTACCATGGATGTGCTTTTTTTTTTTTTTTAAAACATTTCCAAGGTATCCTGTGAGTCAAAAATCCTAAAAACAAATTAAAAAAAAAACTTTAAATGAAGATAAAGCAGGCTGAGTCTGGGATATATTTTAATACATTTCAAGTTAGCAACTCATAATGAACCTGGAATATTGAGGTGCGTGATTGATATGAACAGAAACACAACATTGTCCCTACCCTATTCTCTTAAATTGTTATTTCCAGCAGTGAGAACTATCTCAAAAATTCATCTTTCCAAGATAAAAAGGGTTCATATTTCTAGCCATCTTTCATCGATGTCAGGCTGTGATGGTCAGCCATTGCATGGATATCCTTGCTGCTGAGGTCAACAGCAACCAAGACAGAAAGGATGTCCATTTTCCCTCCTACTGGGTCATTGGCTAGCCAGGAGTATTTTTTCTGTGACTAATAGTCAATGAAATATCCGATGTTTAAAAACAAGATTGCTTAGCCTTGCAATTGTTAATAAATTCTTTTCCTAGGCTATAATGCATAGGCTTTGATCTAAAGTCCTACTGTTACTAGAAGGACTTGTGTGATTACGATAATGTGCACTGCTCTTTTTGCTATTCCTATAGGGAAAATAAAGCCCATATTAGTTCCATATTAGTACCTGACTTGGAGAAGTTAAAAAGCACCAGAAAAAGGTTAAACAGAGTCAAGTACACATAAGAGAGCAGTGGTTATTAGTGTTCAGGGAGCCATTAAAAAATTCTGCTTATACAGAAGAATTTATTGGTGCTCCTGCTTCCGGCTGCTTTATGCATTTTAATAAAGAAGTAGGGTGTGTGTGTGTGTATGCTTGCACACGTTTAAGGCTGTGATTAAACAAGGATTTTAGCTATTTGGTCTGTCACTAATTTCATCCTTCTCCGTCCTTTTCCCCAAGTCTCACTCTTTAACTTGAGCTTCTGAAAATTCTGAAAATCCTTCACTTCCACTTTTATGAAGACAATGTGGGAAGAATAGGCTTATTAACTCTATGGATATATTTTTTCCTGATTTACATATTTGGAAAGACCTTTTACTTTAGATGTTTGAAAGTAATTATCCAGAGGAAAAATGTGCAGTTTCATGAACTAAGGAAATTTTATGAAGTTTTAGATTTTTTTTTTTAAGATTTTAAGTAGTCTCTACACCCAATGTGGGACTCGAACTCAAAACCCCAAGATCAAGATTCACATGCTCGACTGACTGATCCAGCTGGGCACCCCATGAAGTTTTATATTGCTTAGTGCTTTGAAATAAAAAAAATAAATTAGAAGAGACATGTGGATTATGATTAAAGGAAGTGATATGAGCATATGCATTTAACTACATCTTCTAAATTCTCACTGAAATCACCAAAGGAATGTAAAATCAGAGAAAAAGGTATGCCAGTGTTGGAAACTAAGATATAATGTTAACAGTCAGAAACTAGGAGAGATACTTATAAAATATTCAGACAAAATTGAACTATGAGGAGAGCCAACCAGCTTGTGAAAGAAATGTTTTCCTTTCCTAAGAGGAATAGACCCTGAGAAGAACCCAGTTGTAAGCTTGAAGTGTCAGGGTACTGAGGACAAGAGAGGTCTTTATGAATGGGGGAGGGAAACTGATAAAGGTATAACATATGTACCAGGAAGAGCACTGCACAGCAGTCACTCCTAACAAACTGAGACATGTGTCAGGCTAAGTTGCATAGAACTTGATGTTACAGCTAACTCCTCCCATCCTTTTTTTCCTGTGTTGCTTTTAATATCTTTTCATTGTTGCCATAGAGCATGTTTTCTTTGCCTTGAATCCTTTTAAATTTGATATTTGAATAATGCTGCAAAATATGATTTATCTTGGTAAATGTTTTATGTGCACCTGAAAAGAATGTGTATTGTTGAAAGAGTCAACTAGTACATATTGTTTGATTATGTTGTTTAGGTCTTCCATATCCTTACTGAATTTCTGTTTACAAGTTTTATTATTTATTAAGAGGTTGGTATTGAAATTTTTAACTATAGTTGTGGATTTTTCTATTACTTCTTGGAGTTCTATCAGATGTTGCTTTATGTACTTTGAGGATGTCTGATTTGGTGAAAGAAAGTTTAAGATGATTAATGTCTTAAATTGATCCCTATGTAGCTATGATAGGCTTTACTCTGGACTCTAATAAGTGTGAATAGTATCACCATTCTAGCTTTCTTTTGATTAGTGTTAGCGTGGTTATCTTTTCCCATCCTTTTATTTTTAACCTGTATGTGATTTTATATTTAAACTGTGTTCTCTGGAGGCAGAATATAGTTAAATCTTTTTTTTATATCCAATCTGACAATCTTTACTTTTTAGTTAGGGTATTTAGACCATTTACATTTAATATGATTATTGTTATGGTTAGGTTTAAATCTATCATTTTGCTATTTGTCTGATTGTCATCTTTTCTCTCTTTTTCCTTTTGGACTCATTAGACCTTTTTATGATTAAAAAAATTTTTTTTAAGATTTACTTATTTATTTGGGTGGGGGGGGGCTCTGTGGGGAGGAGCCGAGGGAAAGAGAAACTCCAAGAAGACTCTGCACTGAGCACAGAGCCTGATGTGGGGCTCGATCTCAGGACTCCAATACTTGATCTTCATTTAGAATTTATGATGTGGCAGGTCCTGTTCTAATGGCTTCATGTGGGCTGATTTGAAGTAGGTTTTGCTAGCATATTCATTTTCCAGATGAAGAAACAGCTCAGAGAGGTTAAGGAATTTGTCCAGGATTACACAGGTGATAAATAGTAGAGCTGGGCTTTAAATCATGACTGTGCCATGTTAGGGTATGGACTTTAATTCTTCTTTATACATACTTTCAAGTTCCCTGAACTGCAGCTTTTAGAATTACTTGATGCCTCTGCTGTGCTCTACTGGAGCTGTGGAGCTAAAAATTACGTTATTTGGCTGCTGGCCTAAGTTTAGCATTCTCTCATCAACTGAGTTTAGCAATCTGACAGATTGCAAGGCTCAAGTACTTGGTAATATTTCTTAATCACTACTTTTCTATTCTCTTTGTCAGGATTTTTGTATATTTTTAAATTTGTAAAAATTGCTTTTGTAGGTTTCAGGATGGAAAAGAGGTAAACATAAATCTTTAATATATGTTGTCATCCATTTCTTTTTTTATACCTTTATATTAAATATAGTGTGACTAGATTTGTTTTTAATGCTACCAGCAATTTATATCCCTTAAGGTAAGACCTAATTACCTTGATTATATATTTTTCATTTTTTGTTTGTTTGTTACTTCTAATTTTATTCATAGAGTTTTTGTGAGGATTAGTGACTTAATATATTTAATACACATAGAACAGTGTGTGGTATATATTAGGCACCATATAAATGTCAACTATCATCATTATTATTTTCATATTAGAACAAGATGTCTATAAGAGAGACTATTCTCCCACTGAATTTGGTTCTTAGGAACAGTTTCACTTGTACCTTCTCCTTGTTCCTAATTCTCAGAGAATAACAAGGCATGTTTTCTTCATTCTCATTCCGCTTCCATTCTCACTGCCCCAATTCTTAAATTTTGTTAAGGTAACTTAGTATTTCATTATAGTTTATTATCAGAATTTCTCTTGTGGTATATTGGGTGACATCATCTCTGAGTTACTGCATTTTCACAAATGTCTTTCTTTAATATTTTAGCTGGATTCCAGAATTTTTATAGTTCATTTCTTTCCTTCTCAGTAATCTTAGAAATTTATTCCATTATCATCTAGGTTCTAGTGTTGGAGATGAATGTTTGATATCAGCCTAATTTCTTTTTATGTGTTATTTTTGTTTTCTACCTTAAAAATTGTGATATTTTCCTTTAACCCTTGGAATTCAGAAATTCTTCAGGATATGCCTGAATGTATGTTTCTTATCAGTTTTACCTGGAACTATTTGAGCATTTTCCCTCTGTAGGCTTTATTTAGTTGAGGGACAAATTCTCCTATTACTCAATTATTGCCTTTTCTCCATAGCTTTACTTTTCTCCTTTTGGAGTTCTTATTATTCACCTCTTGGATTTCTGGTACCTATTCCCTCAAGTCTTGGATCTTTTCTTTCTTGACTTTAATCTCTTTGTTTTTCTTTTTTTCCTAGATTGGAAATGTTTCTTCCATTTTAACTTCCATACTATTATTTCAGGGCTCAGCAGTGATTATTTGTCTTTCCAATAAATATATTTACTATTTATGTAACCTTAGAATGTTAATAGACTTTCTAAACTTGTTACTAATGGATAAGACTATAAAGGAAATTATTGATAGCTTTGTCCATATAAAAACAAAGACAAGCAATGAACTCATAAACAACTTTAATACATGTGCAAAAGTGCTAATATTTTATATATTAAGTTCTTACAAATCAAGAATTTAAACACAATAGGAAAAAAGAATCAACAGAAAATTTACCAAAGAAAGAACACATCCAATACATTTCTGAAAACATTTTTAACTTTACTAGTAGTCAAAGAAATGGAAATAAAAAATAAAAAAAATCTATAAATATGGCTATATTTTATTTATTTATTTTAGAGTTTGAGAGCATGCATACGCACATGTGAGCGGGTTGTGGGGGAGAAGGGGCAGAGGGAGAGGGAGAGAGAATCTCAAGCAGACCCCACACCCAGTACGGAACCCAAATCAGGGCTTGATCCCATGACCCTGAGATCATGACCTGAGCTGAAATCAAGAGTAAGACGCTTAACCCACTGAGCCACCCTGGTGCCCTGGCAATATTTTTAAAAGATTATTTTCATGGATTATGAAGAATAATACAGATACTCTTCTGTATTAGGTAATTTTTGGTTGCAAGTAATAGAAAACTCAATTCAAATAACTTAATACATGATATTTATTGGCGCTCAATGCTTGAATTTCACAAGTTTGGCTTATTTCATGGGCTCAACAGTATTATCTAGAACCTGGTTTCTTTATGTCTCTCCTGTCTGCTTTCTACAGTTTCAGCTTAATCCTAAAGCTGGTTTAAGATTATCAACAATTCCTGAGATTGTCTGTTTCCTTACTTACTTGCAGGGTGAATGAGAGAAGGGAGAGGAAGTTGCTTTCACAGAAACTGTCAATTTTTCTATATATCTCATTGGCCCAACTTGAAATATGAGCCTATCCCTGAGCCAGTAGCTGGATTCAGGTAGTTACATTGCTTAGCTTAGGCTGGAGCTACATGTTTCATTCATGGATCTGGAATGGGGCCACCTTCAACCAAAGCACTTAGGTTGGATGGGAGAGGGATGAGAATGCTGCATGAAAATTGGGGATATTATCAGGAGGCAGATAAAATGTTTGGGTAAGGCACACATAATGTCCACTATCCATGCATTTCTCTGGATATAAAAAGTGGTATATACTTTTGGTCGTGAAACTGGCAATATGAATAAAAATCTTAAAATGTGCTTATAATATTGCCCAGAAACTTTGTTCCTTGGAGTTTATCTCCAAGAGTCATGGATATATATATAAATATCCAGCTTTTGTGTATCTAAAGTAAAACATTTTGACTAACAATAAATTTGGAACAATTTAAATGCCCAACCACATGGATTTGATTAAAGTGTGTGTAGAACATTCAACATTCATACAATGGAATACTACTTACAATGAAAAATGATGCTATTAAGAAATATTTAATGACATGTAAAAGAGATCACTCTCATTAAGTGGAGAAAGCAATCAACAAAACATCCCTTTTGAAAAAAAAAAAAACATATTCATGCATAGAAAAAATACAGGAATACCAAAATATTAACAGTGGTTATCACTGGGAGTTGGATGGTAAAAATAGTTATTTGCATATTTGTATTTTTATAAATTTCTTAAACTAAATCTTTACTATTTTAATTTCTTCCTTTCTGATCTTTATTCCTTTTTTTTCTTACTGCACTGGCTAGAACCTCCGGTACAATTTTGAAAAGAAATGATGAGAGTGAACATCCTTGCATTATTCCTGATCCTTAGGGGAAAAGTGTTATTATTTAACTATTAGGTATGATCATAGGTATGGATTTTCAGAAGATTGGCTTATTTGTAGATGTCCTTCAACAGTTTGAGGAAGTTTTAAAAAAATTTCCAATTTGTTGAGAGCTTTTATCATAAGGGGTATTGAGTATTGTCAAATGATTTTTTTTTCATCTGTTAAGATGATCATATCGTTTTTCCCCTTACTCTGTAAATGTAGTATATTGATTTTCAAATGTTAAATAACCTTGCATTCTTCAGTTAGACTCCACTTTGTTATGGAATATTATTTTAATATATTGCTGGATTCAATTTGCTAATATATTCTTAAAGATTTTTCTTCTTATATTCATGAGGGATACCCCCATCTGTAATTTTCTTACATCTTCATCAGGTTTCTGTGTTGGCTATATAAAACAAGTTGAGAAGTGTTCCTTTCTCCATTTTCTGAAACAGTTTGTATAGGATTACTATTATTCTTCTTTACACATTTGGTAAAATTTGCCATTGAAGCCACCTGGCTCTGGAGTCTTGGGTTTTTGGGAGATGTTTTATTTTATTGTATTGTATTTTAAATCATTTTTAAAGACTTATTGATTTGAGAGAGAAGAGAGTGTGTGTGCACACATAAGCAGGGGCAGGGAGAGGTGGAGGGAGAGGGAAAAGCATATTCCCCCCTGAGCTGGGAGCCTGACATGGGGCTCGATCCTGTGACTTTGAGATCATGACCTGAGCAGAAGGCACACACTTAACTGACTGAGCCACCCAAGTGCCCCATTATTTTATTTTATTTAGAAAACATGTGCACACACATGGCGGGGGAGGGGCAGAGGGAGAGGAAGAGAATCCCAAGCAGACTCTCTGCTGAGAACAGAGCCTGATGTGGGGCTCTACCTCACAATGTGAGATCATGACCCTAGCCAAAGTCAGGAGTGGGATGCTTAAATGACTGAACCACCTAGGCGCCCCCCAGATTTTTTGTTTTAAATTCACTTTATTTAATAGATATTGAGTTATTTAGATTGTCAGTTTCTATTTGTGTAAGCTTCAATAATTTGTACTCGTCAAGGAATTTTGTCATTTCATGTAAGGTGTTGAATTTATTGGCAACTTACGCTTTTAGTATCTTCAGGATCTATAATGTTGACTTTTTTATTCCTGATATTTGTAGTGTATATTTCTTTTTTTTCTTAATTAGTGTTGCTAGTGGTTTATTAATTTAATCATTTCAAAGAAACAAATTTTGTTGATTTTATTGTTTTTTTCATTGATTTCCATTCTAATTTTTATTATTTCCTTCCTTCTACTTATTGCAGGTTTCATTTGCTATACTTCTTTTGAGCTTCTCAAGGTGGAAGCAATTTAGATTACTGACTTTACATCTTATTATTATTTAATTAGCATATAATGTATTATTTGTTTCAGGGGTACAGGTCTGTGATTCATCAGTCTTACACAATTCACAGCATTCACCATAGCACATACCCTCCCCAATGTCCACCACCCAGCCACACCATCCCTCCCAACCCCCTCCACTCCAGCAACGCTCAGTTCGTTTCCTGAGATTAAGAATCTCTTATGGTTTGTCTCCCTCTCTGGTTTCCTCTTGTTTCATTTTTCCCTCCCCTCCCCTATGATCCTCTGCCTTGTTTCTCAAATTCCACATATCAGTGAGATCATATGATACTTGTCTTTCTCTGATTGACTTATTTCACTTAGCATAGTACCCTCTAGTTCCATCCATGTCATCGTTGCAAATGGCAAGGTTTCATTTTTTTGATGGCTGCATAATATTGCATTGTATATATACACCACATCTTCTTTATCCATTCATCTGTTGATGGACATCTAGGCTCTTTCCATAGTTTGGCTATTGTGGAGATTGCTGCTGTAAACATTGGGGTGCACGTGCCCCTTCGGATCAGTACATTTGTATCTTTGGGGTAAATACCCAGTAGTGCAATTTCTGGGTAATAGGGTAGCTCTATTTTCAACTTTTTGAAGAACCTCCATAGTGGCTTTGAAGAACCTCCAGAGTGGCTGCACCACCTTGCATTCTCACCAAAAGTGTAGGAGGGTTCCCCTTTCTACACATCCTCGCCAACAATTGTTGTTTCCTGGGTTGTTAATTTTAGCCATTCTAACTGGTGTGAGGTGGTATCTCACTGAGGTGTTGATTTGTATTTCTATGATGCTGAGTGATGTTGAGCACTTTTTCATGTGTCTGTTGGCCATTTGGATGTCTTCTTTGCAGAAATGTCTGTTCATGTCTTCTGCCCATTTCTTGATTGGATTCTTTGTTCTTTGGGTGTTGAGTTTGATAAGTTCTTTATAGATTTTGGATACTAGCCCTTTATCTGATATGTCATTTGCAAATATCTTCTCCCATTCTGTCAGTTGTCTTTTGGTTTTGTTGACTGTTTCCTTTGCTGTGCAAAAGCTTTTTATCTTGAGGAAGTCCCAATAGTTCATTTTTGCCCTTCCCTTGCCTTTGGTGATGTGTCTAGGAAGAAGTTGCTTCGGCTGAGGTCAAAGAGATTGCTGCCTGTGTTCTCCTCTAGGATTTTGATGGTTTCCTGTCTTACATTTAGGTGTTTCAACCGTTTTGAGTCTATTTTTGTGTGTGGTGTAAGAAAATGGTCCAGTTTCATTCTTCTGCATGTGGCTGTCCAATTTTTCCCAACACCATTTGTTGAAAAGGCTGTCTTTTTTCCATTGGACATTGTTTCCTGCTTTGTCGAAGATTAGTTGACCATAGAGTTGAGGGTCCATTTCTGGGCTTTCTCTTCTGTTCCATTGATCTATGTGTCTTGTTTTTGTGCCAGTACCATACTGTCTTGATGATGACAGCCTTGTAATAGAGCATGAAGTCCGGAATTGCTTTTCTTTTCTTTTTCAACATTCTTCTGGCTATTTGGGGTCTTTTCTGGTTCCATACAAATTTTAGGATTATTTGTTCCATTTCTTTGAAAAAAGTTGATGGTATTTTGATAGGGATTCCATTAAATGTGTAGATTACTCTAGGTAGCATAGACATTTTCACAATATTTGTTCTTCCAATCCATGATCATGGAACCTTTTTCCATTTCTTTGTGTCTTTCTCAATTTCTTTCATGAGTATTGTATAGTTTTCTGAGTACAGATCCTTTGCCTCTTTGGTTAGATTTGTTCCTAGGTATTTTATGGTTTTGGGTGCAATTGTAAATGGGATCGACTCCTTATTTTCTCTTTCTTCTGTCTCCTTGTTGGTATATAGAAATGCAACTGATTTCTGTGCATTGATTTTATATCCTGCCTCTTTACTGAATTCCTGTAGGAGTTCTAGAAGTTTTGAGTTGGAGTCTTTTGGGTTTTCCACATAAAGTATCATGTCATTTGCAAAGAGTGAGAGTTTAATGACTTCTTTGCTGATTTGGATGTCTTTTCTTATTGTTGTCTGATTGCTGAGGTGAGGACTTCTCTACTGTTGAACAGCAGTGGTGATAGTGGACATCCCTGCCGTGTTCCTGACCTTAGTGGAAAAGCTCTCAGTTTTCTCCATTGAGAAGTATATTTGCTGTGGGTTTTTCATAGATGGCTTTTATGATACTGAGGTATGTACCCTCGATCCCTACACTGTGAAGAGTTTTAATCAAGAAAGGATGCTGTACTTTGTCAAATGCTTTTCCTGCATCTATTGAGAGGATCATATGGTTCTTGTTCTTTCTTTTATTAATGTGTTGTATCACATTGATTGATTTGTGGATGTTGAACCAACCTTGCAGCCCAGGAATAAATCCCACTTGGTTGTGGTGAATAATTCTTTTAATGTACTGTTGGAGCCTATTGGCTAGTATTATGGTGAGAATTTTTACATCTATGTTCATCAGGGATATTGGTCTGTAATTATTTTTGATGGGGTCTTTGTCTGGTTTTGGGATCAAGGTAATGGTGGCCTCATAAAATAAGTTTGGCATGATATATTCAGGGCACTAAATAAGAAAAAATGCAACCAAGAATACTATATCCAGCTAGACTGTCATTGAAAAGAGAAGGAGAGATAATAACCTTCCAGGAAACTCAAAGAATTTGCGATCACCAAACCAGCCCTACAAGAAATATTGAAAGGGGTCCTCTAAGCAAAGAGAGAGCCTAAAAATAACATAGACCAGAAGGGAACAGAGATAATATACAGTAATAGTCACCTTACAGGTGATACAATGGCACTAAATTCATATCTTTCAGTAGTTACCCTGAATGTAAATGGGCTAAATGCCCCAATCAAAAGACACACGGTATCAGATTGGATAAAAAAACAAGACCCATCAATATGTTGTCTGCAGGAGACTCATTTTAGACCCAAAGACACCTCCAGATTTAAAGTGAGGGGGTGGAAAACAATTTACCATGCTAATGGGCATCAAAAGAAAGCTGGGGTGGTAATCCTTATATCAGACAAATTAGATTTTAAACCAAAGACTATAATAAGAGATGAGGAAGGACAGTATATCCTACTTAAAGGGTCGATCCAACAAGAAGATCTAACAATTGTAAATATTTATGACCCTAACATGGGAGCAGCCAATTCTATAAGCCAATTAATAACAAAATCAAAGAAACACATCAACAGTAATACAATAATAGTAGGGGACTTTAACACCCACCTGACTGAAATGGACAGATCATTTAAGCAAAAGATCAACAAGGAAATAAAGGCTTTAAGTGACACACTGGACCAGATGGATTTCACAGATATATTCAGAACATTCCATCCCAAAGCAACAGAATACACATTCTTCTCTAGTGTACATGGAACGTTCTCCAGAATAGATCACATCCTGGGTCACAAATCAGGTCTCAACCGGTACCAAAAGACTGGGATCATTGCCTGCATAGTTTCAGACCCCAATGCTTTGAAACTCGAACTCAATCACAAGAGGAAAGTTGGAATGAACTCAAATACATGGAAGCCAAAGAGCATCCTCCTTAAAGAATGAATGGGTCTACCAGGAAATTAAAGAAGAATTTTAAAAACTTATGGAAACAAAATGAAAACACAATATTCCAGAACCTTTGGGATGCAGCAAATGTGGTCCTAAGAGGAAAGTATATAGCAATACAAGCCTTCCTCAAGAAACAAGAAAGGTCTCAAATATACAACCTAACCCTACACCTAAAGGAGCTGGAGAAACAACAGCAAATAAAGCCTAAACCCAGCAGGAGAAGAGAAATAATAAAAATCAGAGCAAAAATCAATGAAATAGAAACCAAAAGAATAGTAGAACAGATCAACGAATCACAGATCAATGAATCTAGGAGCTGGTTCTTTGAAAGAATTAACAAGATTGATAAACCCCTGGCCAGACTTATCAAAGAGAAAAGAGAAATGACCCAAATCAACAAAATCATGAATGAAAGAGGAGAGATCACAACCAACACCAAAGAAATACAAACAATTATAAGAACATATTATGAGCAACTATATACCAACAAATTAGACAATCTGGAAGAAATGGATGCATTCCTAGCGATGTATAAACTACCAAAACTGAACCAGGAAGAAATAGAAAACCTAAACAGACACATAACCAGTAAAGAAATTGAAGTAGTAATAAAAAATCTCCCAACAAACAAAAGCCCAGGGCCAGATGGCTTCCCAGGGGAATTCTACCAAACATTTCAAGAAGAATTAATACCTATTCTTCTGAAACTGTTCCAAAAAATAGAAATGGAAGGAAAAAACTTCCTTTTCATAGATGATGTGATCTTTTATATAGAAAATCCTAAGAAACCTACAAAACCTACAAAAAAACCCTATTAAAACTATTCAGCAAGGTTGCAGGATATAAAATTAGTATACTGAAATAAATTCTATTTTATATATGCTAGCAATGAAAAATCTGAAAAGGAAATTTAAAAATTCCATTTGTAAAAGCATCAAAAAGAATAAGATACTTAAGAATAAATTTAAGCAAGAAGGTGCAAATCTTATATACTGGAAACTACAAAACATCACTGAAAAAATTAGAAAACCTAAATAAGACCTATAATGTTCATGTTTGTGGAAGAATTAACATTGTTAATAGTGTAATAGTCCCCAAACAGATACACAGGTTCAATGTAATCTCTACCAAAAATCCTACATGGTGTGGTGTTTTTTTTTTTGCAGAAATGGGCAAGCTGATCCTAAAATTCTCATGGAAATGTCAGGGATACAATATAGACAAATTTGAATAGGAAGAGCAAGGTTGGAGGACCCTCAGACTCACCAGTTTTTTGTTTTTTTTTTTAAGATTTTATTTATTTATTTGACAGAGATAGAGAGGGAACACAAACAGGGGGACTGGGAGAGGGAGAAGCAGGCCTCCTGCTGGGCAGGGAGCCCGACACAGGGCTTGATCCCAGGACCCCAGGATCACAACCCGAGGTGAAGGCAGTTACTTAATGACTGAGTCACCCAGGCACCCCTCCCCAGTTTCAAAAGTTAATACAAAGATACAGTGGTTGAGAGGGACATCATAATAGACACATAGCTCAATGGATTAGAAATGAGAGTCCAGAATTAAATCCTGATATTTACAGTCAATGGATTTTTTAATGAAGGTGCCAAGGAAATTAAATGGGGAAAGAATAGTCTTTTCAACATACAGTGTTGAGACAGCTGGATTTCCATGTTGAAAAGAATAAATTGTACCCCTTCCTCACATCATATAAAAATTAACTTAAAATGGATCAAAACCTAAATTTGAGAGTAACACTTACATGAAAACACAGAAGTAAATCTTCTTAAACTTGGATTGGGTGATGCTTTTTGAGAAATATGTAAAGCACAAAGAATCAAAGAAAAAAACAGATGAATTGAATTTTACAAAAATATAATACTTTTGTACTTCAAAGGACACTATCAATAATAACAAATTATATATTCTGCATACTAGGCTATTGAGATAGAGTTCTTCTGACTTGACAGTATAAAGACAAACCCAACTAAAATGGGTAAAGAAATTGAATAGACATTTCTCTAAAGAAGACGTACAGATGGCCACAAAACACATGAAAAATGTTCAACATCTTTAGTATTAGGGAAATGCAAAATAAAATAACAGTGAGATGCTACTTAATCCTCATTATCATGGGTATAATAAAAAATGGACAATAACAAATGTTGATGAGGATATGGAGAAATTGAATCTCTTATACATTGCTGGCAGGAATGTAAAATGGTGCAACTGCTTTGGAAAATAGCTCGGCAGTTCCTGAAAAAGTTAAACATAGAGTTACCATGTGACCCAGCAGTTCCACTCCTAAATATATATTCAAGAAAAACTGAAAACCTATGTTTACACAAAAGCTTATACATGAATGCTCATAGGAGCATTGTTCATAATAGCTGAAAAAGTGGAAACAACCTGCATGTCCATCAGTGAATGGATAAAACAAAATGCAATATGTCAATAAAATGGGATTTTCAGCCATGAAAAGGCATGAAATACTGATACATGGTAGAACATGGATGAACCTTGAAAACATGCTGAGTGAGAGAAACCAGTCACAAAAGGCCACAGATTTTATGACTCCTTTTATGTGAGTTGTCCAGAATAGGCAAATTCATAGAGACAGAAAAGTAAGTGGTGTATGCAGGGGCTTGGGGGGAATGTGGATGTCTTCTAATGGATATGAAGTTTTCTTTGGGGGGTGATGAAAATGTTCTGTAGTTAGTGATAATTGAACAACTTGATGAATGTAATGAAAATATATGCTTTAAAAGTTGAGTTTTATGGTATGTGAATTATATCTCAATTTAAAAACAAAAATTGGAAAAAAATCATGCTCATTGAAAAACTCAAAAGAAAATATGTTAATTCTTCACAAATGTAGATTTGACATAATTCTAATAAATTTCTAGAAGTTTTTTTTTTTGAGTGTGGAAAATCAGAGCTGGTTCTAAACTTGATATGGATATACAAAGTGTCAGAAATAGCCAATGCCATCTTGAAGAATGACAAAGCTGTAGGTCATAAAATCTGTGTATGAAAATATGTTATAGATAAATTCAGACATTGTGGCTCATATGCATTCAGAGTTTGTACTAATTATTCATAAAACTGACTAACAGAATAGGGAATCCAAAAACAGATCAATATACATAAACTTGTCTGATTTTTGAGAAGTACACTGCAGTAAAGAAAATATGGTCTTTTAAAGTAATATTGTTGGCTTAATTGGATATCTGGATTGAGAGAAATACATCTGGAACTCTACCTTACACCATATACATCCAGATTTATTGAATATTTAAATGTGAAAGGTAAAACGATAAAGCCTTTAGAGGGAAACATGAGAAGATCTTGTGACTTTGTAGGAGAGAAATATTTCTGATTCAGGACAAAAAAAGCATTCACCATAAAAAATGATATATTGAACTCTATTAAAATTATCAAAGACAACATTAAGAGAGTGAACAGAGTATTTGCAAAACATATATCTGACAAAGTGCCAATATTCACAATACATAAAGAACTGCAAATAAGGAAGTAACAATTCAGTAATAGGTAAAAGGCTTGAGCAGACATGTTGTAAAACAAGTATACAAATGGTCACTAAATGGTTGAAAAGATGATAAACTCAACAACGTTGGGGAAGTGAACATTAAAACCACATTGAAATATGACAATATACCCAGTAGAATGGCTAAAATTTATAAGGTGGAAAACACCAAGTGTTGGTGAGGATATGGAGCACCTGAAACTGATACATTGCTGGTTGATGTGTAAATTGATACAGCTGCTTTGGAACACTGGCAGTATCTACTAAAACTAAATATATCCATGGCTTATAACCTAGTGGTTCATGTTGCAGTATAGTCTCAACAAATACATGCCTACGTTAATCAAAATACATGTATAAGAATGTTCTTAGCAACATTATTCCTAAGGCCTTAAACTGGAAAATACCCACTGACATTCAATGATAGAATGGATATATTCACATCATGAGAATATGGCAGTGAGAATGACTATTTGCAACAATGTGGATGAAACTTACTAACATAACATTGAGTGAAAGAAGTCAGGCACAATAAATACTCCATGAAATACTGGGTAATTCAATTCCATTAACAAAAGTTGAAAAACAGGAAAATGAATTTATGATATTAGAAGTCAGGATGTTTGGTACCTTTGTGAAGGCAAGATAAGGATTGGAAGGGGACATAAAGGGGAAAGGGTTAGGTATAGTGGTAATGTAGCGTTCCTTGATCTGGGTGCTTTTTACATGGGTTTGTTCAGTTTATATACTTAAGATTTTTTTTTTTTTTTGTATTATACTTTAATAAAAGGTTATAAAAGAGAAAAATGAGGTTAAAGTACAAGTAAGATGGTATAAATAGGACCATATGTGTTGCTAATCATAAATGTAAGTGAACTAAAATCCCCAATAAATGGGAAAAGATGATCAGATTGGATAGATCATGGGTGTGTCTGGAGTCTTTGGGTGGGTATATGGGCAAGAAGTGTCCCCTGATAGAACTTGAGCTGGAATTCATTTTACTAGTTAATTGGTTGTATGTCTTTGCTTGCCCCTATCTTCTTGAGAATCTACTGTAAGAACCAGGCAAAAAAGAGGACCTAGAATTCTTCCTGATAGGAAGAAAGCCAATAAAAGTGAAGAAAAGTCTAAGCTACAAAAAACTTCAAATACCTAGAGGTTCTTAGGCTAGCTGTTGCTGGAAGAAGGCTATGCTTAAACAAGTGATAAATCTCTAGTGGGCAACATGCATGTTCAGCTTAACAAATGTATCACTAAGTCTCAGTTCCAGAATGATGCAAGGGTTCAGGAAGCCATGTGTTCAACAGTGGTTTTCTGTGGAGAAAGTTGAGATAATTAAAACTAAAGGACAGGTACGAGCCTTTGATCAATAATTTAAAAAAATGCAACACAATAAAAACACAAGGTTCAACAGAGTGATAAATGCCATAATCTTTGTGTCTCTGTAAGTTATAAAACAAATTTTTCCAATGATGTGTTTATTAACTGCTGTTTCAGACTTTCCATTTATGTCTTTTGCATATCATTTCAAACAAACTTAAATGACATATGGTCCAGCATGTTTTATTCCCTTTCTCAAAAGGATGTAAAAGAAAAATGTCCATAACAAAGATATCCCTTGGTGTTAGATCCCAGCAGTACAGCATTATGACATCTATCTATAACCCATCCAACAAAGATCAGGAGGAAAAGCCAAAATAAATTTGTATATGGAGTTTTTTGCTTGTAGATGAACAACATTATTAACAACCCCATATGAAGAGGATTTTGAATGAATAATTTCAAGTGAATAGAAAATAGAAGCCATTAAAAGAATAAAAGGACAGAAATCCATTTATTGAAAAGGACACAGAACATTTATATTATCCTTTGTATTTTTTTGCTTCTTGGCATTCAGTCCTGCTTATTTTTTAGAATCGTTTCCTACTGAGTTCAAGTATTTCTTTATACCTTCAGTGTGATTTTTGTGACTTTAGTTATTTTTTTCTGTCTTCTAATTGTCTAGAAATTGTCTGAAATGACAATTTCCCCCATTACCTTATATAATTGTTTGCTGCTTAGTTTCCACTTTTAGGTTAATTCTCCAGATTTCTCTTTTGTCACATTTTGTGAGTGAGGACAAGGGAATGAGATCTTGATAGTTGTTTATTTTCTTTCTCTTTGTTTGTATATGTTTTACCTAGGTGTTTGCATAGCCTTTTACTTTATTTTGTGGTATGTAGACTTGTCCTTAACAGAAAGAAAAGCAATTGTCTAGCTCTCCCTTTAATATCAGTAGAAAGGTTATAGTTTGTTTTTTCTGTTTCTATTGTGTTCTTGATCTGCTGCTCCAGATGTTGTCATTGAGTTAAGTCAACCTGAATGGTTAAAATCCACAGAAACATAATTAATGTCAGTGGTGTTTCCAACATATTCTATCTCATTTTACAGGAAACATTAAGTTGTTTTGAAGGGATGTGAGTATATAAAGGATGATGACCAAATACTCTATCTTAATAGAATGTAAAAATCAGAGAATGGGGAATTCATCTGGAGTAATAAGATTTACCTGACAAATTGAAGTCCCTTTCTCTGGTTGGTGGGGTGAAGTCATTTGTGTGCGTGGGCAGTGGGTGGGCAGGCAAAGGAGAAAATAATGGTTTTAAAGAAAGCTAAGCTGGCTGGCATAGGAGCAAGGCTGGTGGATGGATTCTCTATTACTCCTAAGGTGTAGGGGTGCTGAAATTAGGGGTTTGCAAAGTAAGAGTAGATCAGAAATTCAAGGTGAGGGGACCTAAGATGGCAGCATAATAGGAGGACCCTATGTTTGCCTCATCCCTGAAACACAGCCAGATAACTATCAAATCATTCTGGATATTGAAGCAATCAATCTGAGGACCGATAGAACAAACTGCACAACTAGAGGGTGAGAAGAGTTCACATCAAGGAAGGTAGGAAGTGCAGGGATGTAGTTTGGGGGAGAAACAGATCGCAGATGCTGGTGGTGGAGAAAGGTGAAGGAGAGTGGAGTGCACAGGATATGCACAAAGAGAATGCTTCCTCAAAGCCATTGGCTGAGAACATGAGAGGGGCTGATTTTCATGAGTTTTTGCAACCAGTGGGGCCCAAAGACTCAAGTTATAGAGGTCCCCAGACTTGGCTGGGATAGAGACCTGAGGATGCTGCCCTACTCCTGGAGAAAAGGCAGGCAAGCAACCCTGGCACAGACTGTGTGATCTGGGGATCACATAAGGTGCAACGGGAGAGACCGTTCGTACTTGTTGGAGTGTGTCTGTGAGAGGTGGCATTGCTTCTCTGGGGATGAAAGAACCAGTGGGTGCCATTTCCCTCCCCTGCCCCTCAGCATAGGTGCAGAGACACCTGCTGAGGGTGGCTAACCTGGACACTGGCTGTTTAGCCTGCTTTGCCCCAAATCCCACACCCTTGCGCTTTGGGGAAACTGCCCATCTGGGTCAAAGCTGCATCAGTCCTGGTGTGGTGAGACCTTTCCCAGAGGACCAGTGCTGGTCTCTGCCATACCAGATCCCTGAAGTTTGGAATTTTAGAAGTCAACAGGCTGTGCTGGGATACAGCCCAGAGTGCACTGCCCTGCTCCGGGCAGGCAAGCAAACCGGAGACAGACAGTGTGAAAACCGTAATCTCGAGAACACCTGGGATGCACAAGGGGAAATTATTTGCTCCACTGAAAGTGCTTTCTGAGAGCAGGAAGCCATGACTCTCCTCTCCAGGGAAAAAGGAACAGGCTGGTGCCATTTCCCTCCCTCACCACTCACCATAAACCAACTTCAGTAAACCACACAGGGCCAACACTGGCTGCCTAAACTGCTTACATCAAGTATCACCCTCCTGTGCTCCGCTGGTACTGCTTTTCTCAGGCAAGTGTGCCTAAGGACCAGTGGAGCAGGCCCCTTCCCCAGAAGAGCAGCACAAACTGCTGCATGCACCACATCTACTGACCATGGGGTTCTGCAAGACTTTAGTTCTAGTGGAAATGGCATCAGGTCTCTTTTAACAAGCAGACCAGAGCACCTTGCCACACTCTGGCCAAGTCCTAAACACTGCCCACTGCAGGCAAGGAGAACCTCTGTAGATGACTGACTGGAGGGATAGAGCTGCTAAAGCATAACAGCAGAATAAATGCAGCACACACCAGAAACACTTCCTGAAGTGCCAGGCCCTGGACATTAGATGACCCTTCTTCATAAAGCCATTATTCTCGGCAGGAAACATAACAGGCTTTGCTAACAGAAGAACAAACTTAGAATTCCAGGATGGAAGAATTCACCCCAAAAGAACAAGGAAAGATTATGGCCAGGGATCTAATTGAAATAGATACTTGCTTAATACAGAACTTAAAGCAATAATCATAAAGATATTAGCTGGGCTTGAGAAAAGCATGGAAGATATGAGGGAGACCCTTACTGAAAAGATAAAAGAGCTAGAAAACAATCAGGCCAAAATGAAAAATGCAGTAACTGAGATTCAAAACCCATATATGTAATGAGCACAAGGGTGGAAGAAGCAGAAGAATGAGTAAGTGATACAGAAGATGGAATTATGTAAGTCAATCAGAGAAAGACAATTACATGATTTCACTCATGTGGAGTTTAAGAAACAAAACAGGATTATAGGGAGGAGAGGGAAAAATAAGATGAAATCAGAGAGGGAGACAAACTCTTTAACTATAGGAAACCAATTGAGGGTTGCTGGAGGGGAGGTGGGTGGGGGAATGGGATACCTGGGTGATGGGCATTAAGGAGGGCACATGATATAATGAGCACTGAGTTTTATAGGCAACTGATGCATCACTGAACTCTGCCTCTGAAACTAATAATACAGGATATGTTAATTTAAATAAAATTTTAAAAAAAGATGGGATGATGGAAAATAATGAAGCTGAGCAAAAGAAATATTTTGGATCATTAGACTTAAGGAACTCAGTGACTCCATCAAATGTAGTGAAATTTATATCACAGGAGTCCCAGAAGAAGAAGAGAGAGAAAAAGGGGCAGAAAGTTTATTTGAAGAAATTATAGCCAAAAACTTCCCTAATCTGGGGAAGTAAACAGACATCCAAATCTGGTAGGCACAGAGAACTCCCATCAAAATCAACAAAAACAGGCCAACACCAAGACATACTGTAATTAAATTGGCAAAATATAGTAATAAAAAATCCTAAAAACATCAGGACAAAAGAAGTCCCTAACTTGCAAGAAAGACTCATGAGAATAGCAGCAGATGTCTGCACAGAAACCTGGCAAGCCAGAAGGGAGTGGCATGATACATTCAACATGCTGCATGGGAAAAATCAGCAAAGAATACTCCACCGAGCAAGGCTATCATTTCAGAATAGAAGGAGAGCTAAAGAGTTTCTCAGACAAAACCTAAAGGAGTTCGTGACCACTAAACCAGACCTGCAAGAAATATTAAAGGGGACTCTTTGGGAAAGAAAGACCAAAAGTGACAAAGACTAGAAAGGAACAGAGGAAAATCTCCAGAAATGACAAAAACTAGTAATAAAATGACACTAAATTCATATAAATTAAAAATCACTTTGAATCTAAATGGACTAAATACTCCACAATCAAAAGACATAGGGTGTCAGAATGGATTAAAAAACAAAAACAACAAAAAAGAAACAAAAAAACAAGACTCATCTATGTGCTGCCTACAAGAGGCTCATTTTAGACCTAAAGACACCAGCAGAGTGAAAGGGAGGGGATGGAAAAATATTTATCATGCAAACGGACGTCAAGAGAAAGCCGGAGTAACAATATTTATATGAGACAAAGTAGATTTTAAACCAAAGACTGTAACAGATGAAGAAAGAGCATTACATCAAAATAAAGGGAACTCTCCAAGAAGATCTAACAATTGCAAATATTTATGCCCCCAACTTGGGAGCAACCGAATATATAAAACAATAGCAAGCATAAAGGAACTCATTGATAATTATACAATAATAGTAGGGACTTTAACACCCCACTTACATCAATGGACAGATCATATAAGCAGAAAATCAATAAGGAAACAATGGTTTTAATGACACATTGGACCAGATGGACCTAACATATATTCAGAACATTTCATCCTAAAGCAGCAGAATACATATTCTTTTCAAGTGCACATGGGACATTCTCCAGAAATGATCACATACTAGGTCACAAATCAGGCCTCAACCAGTGCAAAAAGATTGAGATCATACCATGCGTATTTTCTGACCACAATGCTATGAAACTTGAAGTAAACCACAAGAAAAATTTGGAGAGACCACAAATACATGGAGGTTAAACAACATACTACTAAAGAATACTACTAAAGAATAAATAGGTCAACCAGGAAATTAAAGAAGAAGTAAGAAATATACATGGAAACAAACGAAAATGAAAACATGACAGTCCAAAACCTTTGGGATATAGCAAAAGCAGTCATAAGAGGGAGTATATAGCAATACAGCCCCATGTCAAGAAGTGAGAAAAATCTCAAACAACCTAACCTTATACCTAAACTTATACCAAACAAACCTTAACTCAGAAGAAGAAAGGAAATAATAAAGATTGGAACAGAAGTAAATGATACAGAAACTAAAAAAACCCAGCAGAACAGATCAGTGAAATCAGGAGCTGGTTCTTTGAAAAAATGAATAAAATTGCTAAGCCCTGAAACCAGTATTGCATTATATGTTAACAAAATTTAAATTAAAAAAAGATAAATCCATAGCCAGACTCATCAAAAAGAAAAGAGAAAGGACCCAAATAAAATCACAAATGAGAGAGAAATAACAACCAGCTTCACAGAAATACAAGCAATTATAAGAGAATATTATGAAAAATGATATGCCAACAAATTGGGCAATGTGGAAGAAATGGATAAATTCCTAAAACGTATAAACTACCAAAACTGAAACAGGAGGAAATAGAAAACTTGAACAGACCTATATCCAGCAAAGAAATTTAATCAGTAATCAAAAGTCTTCCAACAAACAAAAGTCCAGGGCTGGGTGGCTTCACAGGGGAATTCTACCAAACATTTAAAAAGAGTTAATACCTATTCTTCTCAAACTATTCCAAAAAATAGAAATGGAAGGAAAACTTCCACATTCATTCTATGAGGTCAGCATTTCCTTGATAACAAAATGAGACAAAGGTGCCTGGGTGGCTCAGATGGTTAAGCATCTGCTTTTGGCTCAGGTCATGATCCCAGGGTCCTGAGATCAAGCCCTGCATCGGGCTCCCTGCTTGGCGGGGATCCTTTTTCTCCCTTTCCCTCTACTGTTCTCCCTGCTTGTGCACTCTCGCTCTCTCTGTCAAATAAACAAGTAAAATCTTAAAAACAAACAAACAAACAAAAAACTACAGGCCAATATCCCTGATAAACATGGATGCAAAAATTCTCAATAAAATGCTAGCAAATCGAATCCAACAGTACATTAAAAGAATCATTCACCACGACCAAGTAGGATTTATTCCTGGGCTGGAAGAGTGGTTCAATATTTGCAAATCAATCAGTGTGATACACCACATTAATAAAAGAAAGGATAAGGACCATATGATCCTTTCAATAGATGCAGAAAAGGTATTTGACAAAGTACAACATCGTTTGTGATAAAAACCCTCAACAAAGTAGGGATAGAGGGAACATACCCCAGCATAATAAAGGCCATATATGAAAAACCTGCTAATATCATCCTTAATGGGGAAGAATTGAGAACTTTTCCTCTACAATCAGGAACAAGACAGGGATGTCCACTCTCACCACTCTTACTTAACATAGTACTAAAAATCTTGGCTTCAGCAACCAGACAACAAAAAGAAATAAAAGGCATGCAAATCAGCAAGGAAGAAGTCAAACTTTCACTATTCGCAGATGACAGGACACTCTATATAGAAAACCCAAAAGACTCCACCAAAAAATTGCTAGAACTGAAACACAAATTCAGCAAAGTCACAGGATACAAAATCAACATACAGAAATCTGTTGCATTTCTATACACCAGTAATGATGCAGCGGAAAGAGAAATCAAGGAATCGTTCCCATTTACAATTGCACCAAAAACCATAAGATACCTAGGAATAAACCTAACCAAAGAGGTAACAGCTCTGTACTATGAAAACT